>NC_048575.1:15722344-16079844 GCF_013265735.2 Oncorhynchus mykiss | reverse complement strand
GGGCTCAACCCTAACCCTAAACCTAGCTTCATGTCAACAACCTGGCTCAACCCTAACCCTAAACCTAGCTTCATGTCAACAGCCTGGCTCAACCCTAACCCTAAACCTAGCTTCATGTCAACAGCCTGGCTCAACCCTAACCCTAAACCTAGCTTCATGTCAACAACCTGGCTCAACCCTAACCCTAAACCTAGCTTCATGTCAACAGCCTGGCTCAACCCTAACCCTAAACCTAGCTTCATGTCAACAGCCTGGCTCAACCCTAACCCTAAACCTAGCTTCATGTCAACAGCCTGGCTCAAACCTAACCCTAAACCTAGCTTAATGTCAACAGCCTGGCTCAACCCTAACCCTAAACCTAGCTTCATGTCAACAGCCTGGCTCAACCCTAACCCTAAACCTAGCTTCATGTCAACAGCCTGGCTCAACCCTAACCCTAAACCTAGCTTCATGTCAACAGCCTGGCTCAACTCTAACCCTAAACCTAGCTTCATGTCAACAGCCTGGCTCAACCCTAACCCTAAACCTAGCTTCATGTCAACAACCTGGCTCAACTCTAACCCTAAACCTAGCTTCATGTCAACAGCCTGGCTCAACCCTAACCCTAAACCTAGCTTCATGTCAACAGCCTGGCTCAACCCTAACCCTAAACCAAGCTTCATGTCAACAGCCTGGCTCAACCCTAACCCTAAACCTAGCTTCATGTCAACAGCCTGGCTCAACCCTAACCCTAAACCTAGCTTCATGTCAACAGCCTGGCTCAACCCTAACCCTAAACCTAGCTTCATGTCAACAGCCTGGCTCAACCCTAACCCTAAACCTAGCTTCATGTCAACAGCCTGGCTCAACCCTAACCCTAAACCTAGCTTCATGTCAACAGCCTGGCTCAACCCTAACCCTAAACCTAGCTTCATGTCAACAACCTGGCTCAACTCTAACCCTAAACCTAGCTTCATGTCAACAGCCTGGCTCAACCCTAACCCTAAACCTAGCTTCATGTCAACAGCCTGGCTCAACCCTAACCCTAAACCAAGCTTCATGTCAACAGCCTGGCTCAACCCTAAACCTATCTTCATGTCAACAGCCTGGCTCAACCCTAACCCTAAACCTAGCTTCATGTCAACAACCTGGCTCAACTCTAACCCTAAACCTAGCTTCATGTCAACAGCCGGGCTCAACCCTAACCCTAAACCTAGCTTCATGTCAACAACCTGGCTCAACCCTAACCCTAAACCTAGCTTCATGTCAACAGCCTGGCTCAACCCTAACCCTAAACCTAGCTTCATGTCAACAGCCTGGCTCAACCCTAACCCTAAACCTAGCTTCATGTCAACAACCTGGCTCAACCCTAACCCTAAACCTAGCTTCATGTCAACAGCCTGGCTCAACCCTAACCCTAAACCTAGCTTCATGTCAACAGCCTGGCTCAACCCTAACCCTAAACCTAGCTTCATGTCAACAGCCTGGCTCAAACCTAACCCTAAACCTAGCTTAATGTCAACAGCCTGGCTCAACCCTAACCCTAAACCTAGCTTCATGTCAACAGCCTGGCTCAACCCTAACCCTAAACCTAGCTTCATGTCAACAGCCTGGCTCAACCCTAACCCTAAACCTAGCTTCATGTCAACAGCCTGGCTCAACTCTAACCCTAAACCTAGCTTCATGTCAACAGCCTGGCTCAACCCTAACCCTAAACCTAGCTTCATGTCAACAACCTGGCTCAACTCTAACCCTAAACCTAGCTTCATGTCAACAGCCTGGCTCAACCCTAACCCTAAACCTAGCTTCATGTCAACAGCCTGGCTCAACCCTAACCCTAAACCAAGCTTCATGTCAACAGCCTGGCTCAACAATAACCCTAAACCTAGCTTCATGTCAACAGCCTGGCTCAACTCTAACCCTAAACCTAGCTTCATGTCAACAGCCTGGCTCAACCCTAACCCTAGCTTCATGTCAACAACCTGGCTCAACCCTAACCCTAAACCTAGCTTCATGTCAACAGCTTGGCTCAACCCTAACCCTAAACCTAGCTTCATGTCAACAGCCTGGCTCAACCCTAACCCTAAACCTAGCTTCATGTCAACAACCTGGCTCAACTCTAACCCTAACTGTCCACAGTTAATGCAGTTATCAGTCAAATGTATTTATAAAGCACTTTTTACATCAGCCGGTGTCAAAGTGCTGTACAGAAACCCAGCCTAAAACCCCAAACAGCAAACAATGCAGATGTAGAAGTTAGTGTCTTTCCATTTCTTCTTACATAAACTATCACAAGACACTAAAGACCTGATGTAATGTGTATGTAATGTCCTACAGCTGCAACATACACTGCCCTTTCCTTCCACACACACACACGGCTGTGTAGTTCACAGTTCTTTAATGCATTTGTCACGATGCAGTTTCATAATCGCTGCCCTGCAGCTACTATAGCTCACTGGAGCAACGACACACACACACACACACACACACACACACACACACACACACACACACACACACACACACACACACGCAAACACACAGTGTGTCAGAGTATAAGTGAGCATGTTTCTCTCTAGAAGGAAACCAAACTGAAATGACGAAGGGAAGAGGTCGAGATTTACAATGTCAGAACAGGAAACACCTGCTTACTGTACACACACACACACACACTGACAATTCATGGGACCCATCTGGTGAAACCCGTTCCCTCTGAGATGAATGTTCTCCAGCTTGGTCCCCGGGGAACCAGTATTTTTTCCATGTATTTTTGCAGCCCAGCACGATAACACACCAGGGCTTGTATCCAAAAAATCTGCACTATGTCACTTTTTGGGCGACCCGACAGAATTATTACATAGAAATGTGAGTTATTCTTAATGAAAAATAAAGTCTAAGAAGTGGTAGATAAGTTCTCTGTGCGATATTTCTATGCTTCCCGTTTTTAAGTTTCATTTTTGCATATTTTATTTTGTTATTTTGTACACCAGCGACAAACAGCTCAAAATACAATACCCATGTAATGTTATTCATCATGATCTAAATATCAGCACCTCTGTTCTAAGGCCCTGATATCCTCTCTGCACTATCAGCCAGTGTTCATGGTCTCCCTAATGTCTGGACTCCCTCACTCCCTCACTCACTCTCTCACACACACACACACACACACCACAGGGTGCATGGCATCTACAGTAAGTTCATAAGAGGAGTGAACAAATGCATACTATTGAGAAAGGGAAGAGAATCATAACACGCACGTGCGTACACACACACACACCACAGGGTGCGTGGCATCTACAGTAAGTTCATAAGGGGAGTGAACAAATGCACAATATTGAGAAAGGGAAGAGAATCATAACACACACTTGCGTGCACACACACAAACACAGATGATGACGATGAGTTTTACAGTATTAAAAGCTGGATTAGAAAATAATGCTAGCTTGAATTTTGCGCTTTCTCTCATCCATCTCTCTCCTATCTTTCAGCTGTCCCCAGCACATTCTGTATGGCTCACTCCAGCAGAGACAACAAAACATACGGCTTAACTGTCCCCCCCAACACACACACACACACACACACACACACACACACACACAGACCACAGGGTGAGTGTAATCTGAGTGAGCAGTGACATTCTGTCAAAAACATAACAGAATATTTCACTCATTATTATAGAATCAGTTTCTGGAGCAAAAGTTCAGCAGAACTCGTATCTGTTCTATTCTACAGTAGATGTCTATCATTGACCTTTGGGGGATACAGAAACACACAACAATGTGTTCCTGTTTGCCTGTATCATTTCTACTTCCTCTACTGGGAAAGGAAGTGGACGCTTCCCCCTTCACAACACACACATCACTGTGAGATACTGGTGTCAGTGTGCATCTCACAGTGCAGCATCTGGTCTCGCATCCAGGACATTCACAGAACATGTTTGTATGTTCTTCACAGTTCATTAGGCTAGCCATTACAGAATATTAAGAAAGAGTCAACAACACAACACAATATAGGAACAACAACATTGATGTGTGTGTGTGTTGTCGTTGTTGTTACTCACCCTGACAAAGTTGTCTGGGAACAGCCCCCTCCGTCCGTCTATCTCTCCTTCCCACCATCCTCCGTCATCCTTCGTTACCTTGACGATGATGTCACCAACATGCAGACTCAACTCATCCTCCTGTTGAGCCTCGTAGTCAAACTCTACCACTGCCTCTACTGGACACACACACACACACACACACAAAAATACAAAACTATTTAGACTTGGACTAAAAAGGTAATTCTGCCACTTTTCAATTATCTCAGCACCATACCAGTGTCTATATGTGAAAATGATGTGTTTCTATGATCTGTGTTTAAAAGGATAGGGTAGGATTAAAAGTAAAGAAAACAGTGATTTTCAAAACCTGCAACAAGTTTCTAGCCAGAGGGAGGGTATTTGATTGCTCCCTATGTCACCATGAATCTCAAACTGTTTCAAAATCACTTTTACAATTTTTACAACTTTTGATGATGTGATCAGGTTTAACTTCTTATATTACATATGTAGACACTGGTGTTTTGCTGGAGAAAATTAAAATTAGGTTTAGAAAAGTGGTTTAGTTGCCCTTCAATAGCTAACAAATAGGACACCGAATTAGAAGAATGGGTAACAAACTTGGTTACTATTTATTGCTAAAGGCCTGAATCCTAATGTTCCTGATTTACGCAATAGTTGAGTTTAAGTGTATGCATCTCAAGTTAAGATTGCGCCCAATGAGAATACCTCTGTTTCTAAAAAGACAAATACAGAAATTGCTGTCATAGTTGTGTGGGTAGTGGTGGTAGGGAGGGGGGTGGGTGTAACTATGGGAACGGTGGAATGAGAGGGAGGACGGCTATGACTCAATCTCCCTCCTCCTCGACCCCAACCCCTAAAACACCCTTACTCATTCTCTCTGTATCTATCTCTATCTACCTTGTGCCTCTCTGTACTGAGAGAAGAGAGGAGAGCTGGAGAGGAACCAGAGGAGTGTAGCAACTAAGCCTGTAGACATAACACACTCCCACTCTGAAGTACAACACACACACACCCAGCCCCCCTCCCCCAGCATCTGTGTACTGGATGGGTCTGCTCTGTCCTGACCTTTCTCCAACAGCTGCAGTTAGTTTAGATAAGACCAAACCACACACTCCCACACACATATGGAAAAAATATGCCCTCTTTTTCTCACTCAAAACACACATTCTTGGTCATGGTACACACACACACACACACACACACACACATTCTTATACACTCACACTCTGATTGGCTGGAAGCTTGATGACACACACTGCAGCTGCATCATGAATATCACCATCGCCATGGAGGTGCTGCGGAGGTGTCTGGTTACCATGGGGACCAGGACTCCAACTCAGGGAGGGACTCAGGTGATGTCAGCGCTGGTGTGTGTGCAGGGGTGGTCCATTTTTAGCTTAGTGGGCCTGTCTAACTTGTTTGGTTTTTTTTTGCGCGAAATTATACAAAAATGGACCGGTGTTGGGGCCTCAAAGAAAAAGATGGGCTGATGTGTTAGAAATGTGTGTGTGAATCTGTGAATCAGTGTATTATCAGTCACAGGTGGCTAAGACATGCACTACAGGGACATAATGAACAGAGAAGAGAGGGGAAGAAGAAGAGGGGGCAGAGGAGAAGAGATGATTGCAAGAACAGAGGAGGAAGAGAGGAGGGGATATGGCATAGCTACACACCAGCAGTCAGTGTTACAGTAAAGAGCATGAAGCTGCGTTCTGTTCTCTTCCTGTGTTCTCCCCCCACCTCTCCCTTGGGTTTACCGGGAGGAGCGTCACTACCACTCAGTAACTCTACAACTAAACATATTTACACTCAGTTAGGCTATATTCCAGCAAAGACAATGAGACGAGGAGAGAGAGAGAGAGAGGGAGAAAATAAAAATGTAAACGTGTCAACATCTGTAACTCATCAATGTCTTCTTACTCTGTCTGCTGCACACACACACACAAACACACGCCCACGCATCGCGTTATGGCCATCAGGACACGCAGCTAACAAAAATACAGCCTACATTCAACATCTCTACTGTACAGTCTCCGGATGTGTCCCGTTGTGTTTCGGTTTCTATCCGTTGAAATGTTAAATGGACGCATCACAACGGTTAGAAAAACCAAAACACATCATTGTCATCTCATCTTACCCATCTGTTCCCGTGACGCTCCGCTCCTGCTGCAGGGACTACCGGGTTTAACTGGAAATGCAGGAATCTTGTTATTTGGTGGACCGAGTACGACCCCCAGCCTCCCGCACGAGAGCTCCGTTATGAACGCGCTGCAGCGGGAGGAACGCGAGATGGAACCATATTCCTTCCGCTTTCTCCCCGGTCACACCAGAGAGCAGCCAGAAAGCGGAAAAGCGCTGATGTACAGAACGCTCTGTGCGCTCTGCCCTGCATTGAACTGCGTACCGCTTCTGTACCACATATATCGCGAGAAATCACGAATCTTCCCCCAAAATATTAGGTGCGTTCCAGATACACAAACTATACCAGTTCTTTACAGGCGTATAATATTGATGTGGCTCCTCCTATGATAAACATACTCCAGGCATTGAACATGAAGATTGGATAACCTGCGCAGGCCTGTACATAATTTGGTGGCGTTCCATGCTGCCTTCATTGAAGACATGTTGGGAAGATTATCACATAGTTCCTCTAGAGGCCTGCTATCAATTAGATCACAGATCTCTGCAAACGTGGACGTTGTGTTTAAAATTGTATAACCGACGTCAGTGTGCTAGCTTAGCATATAGTGTTGACTCCCTGAACTTGCCTCGGACTGGGCTTTAGCCAGGGTCCTCTACCTCGCCAACAGTGTGAACCGTTTGAATTATACGAAAGGTAGCAATTGGATAGCTCCATCGGCAACATTTCAAGATAGCTGTGGAGTAAGCCTACGATGTGTTCTTAACTCTGTTAAAATGGCAGGAACCCCGTTAATATGATGTAGATATCATTTGAACAACCCGACTAGCCCACAATGTAGGTTGTCTGGAACGCAGCCATCATGTAACATCTGGTTCAATCAGCTGCTTTGTTCTCAGCCTATAACACAGACTGGGGTATTGGTTTCTTGTTTCCACTGTAGTTTGTTACTCCAGTTGTTTTGAGAAAGGAGCAGGAGTTTCTACCAACTGTATCATAAAGATGGAAAGGTTGGAGAGCGAGAGACAGAGAGAGAATGGTTACAGTTGTTTGTATCCCTTTGGTACTTTTTTTTTTACAAGTATGTGGTACATTTTCACAACTCTTAGAACAACACTCCAAACTGGTCACACTTGTAATGCAGCCATTCTTTGATTAAAAACCTGTCATTGTGCATTCATTTGGATTGTAAACATTTCTCACCACACACCCATTGGTTCAAAATATAAGTATTGTATATTGTAAAATGTAATGAGAACATTGGTTTAATCACCAATACACAACATGATATCTTTTCAATTTAGTCGTTTTAACTACCAGTTAATCCAATAGCAAACAATGCAAGATATGCGTTTCAAATCGCCCTTAGAAATGCTGAAAGGAATAGTTTTCACATTAGGCAATGGACTTATATTACACAACAAAATTGACAGAAACTGTATAACTTCCATAATATCTAACCAATGTGTAATCAAAGGTGTGATCAATTAAGACATCTTCTACAATCATCCATGCAAAAACGACATTTTATTTTTCAGATATATATATATTGCAACAGGTGTTCTGTCTGTAATCAAATGTAAGAAATTAAATGAAACAAATTAAATTAATGAAAATGAAACAATGTTTAGTACGCATTAATTTGCATCAAGCATGTTTTGAGCATTTGGCCATAAATTCTTATTCACATCACAGTGAATGTCCTCATTGTTCATGGAATGTGGGAAAAACCTTTTGGCATGCTGAATCCAAGCTTGACATTGGTCTGCATTGATGTCGTCGCATGCCTCATCCATGGCCAGAAGGAGGGTTGGCGATCGTACACCTTCCACCTCCATGCTGAAAACAATTCCTCAATAGGGTTGAGGGAAGGAAAGTATGGGTTCAGGTACAGGTAGTCCTGTTTAGCTCAGTTGGTATAGCATGGTGCTTGCAACTTCAGGGTTGAGGGTTTGATTCTCACAGGAGACCAGTATGAAGAAAGTAGGAAAATGTATGCACTCACTACTGTAAGTTGCTCTGGATAAGAGTGTCTGCTAAACAACTTAAATGTAAATTGGAGATATACCTGAACCACTTCTGCATGGTGGAACCTGACATTGTCCCATACAATGATATACAGTAGGTGACCCCATCAAATTGACAGGCCTGCTTAAGATCATTGACAAACAATCAGGTGTGCAGTGTTTTAGGATCCAAGTAATGGCCTACCACACAATCTTCAGTGATAGCTGCGTACATGAGGAGGCTTCAATCCCCCACGTTGTCCAGGCACTTGGACCGTTGGCCAATGAGGTTCTGCCCACAGCGCTGAGTTTTGGCCAGGTTGAAGCCCTCTTCATCAACAAAGATGTACTGGTGATGGTTCACAACAACATCAAGCACACTGTCATGACGTTGGCCTGGGGGTAGGTTTATGACAGTCATAAATACCCCTTTTTCCTCTCTCTACCCTACTGATGTTACATTTGCAAATCCCTTGGTTAACATAGAGATTCTGGGAACATCAGAAGGTGGGGGGAAATGAACTATATTCTGGTAATCTGACCAATTGAACATATGCGGTGGTACTTAATGAATATGATGTCAGTTCGGTTGTCATCTCAGACATTCTCATCAATGATAAGATGACATAAACTCTACAGTGGAAAGTCTACACAATTGTTGTTCAATTTAAAAGTTTGAATAGGAAATTATTCGTGATGGGATGAAATGTGATTTTGGCTTCTAAAATGTGAGATTTGGGTTTTCATAAGGTAGGTCTTTGCTCAATCAGTGGCCCGCCCCTGTGAAGGGACATGGGCTATAATACTTTTCAAACACGCCCTCCTCTCCCTTTCTATATAAAGCCTTTACGACAATATAACCCCCTGTTCCGAGGAGGAGAGGACGACGGTCCGATGTCAGAATGGTTCAGATAATAACTACAGAACGAAGCCAACATCAGCATGAGCTTTGGTTGCGAATGGTATGAACTTTGAACTCTTATTCACTACAGAAGTGATACCTCCTAGCCGTTGAGTTGGCAACAGCAGCTGCAAACGCAGGTTAGGAAGGAACAGACAGAGTATCCCGTCTACCACACAACGACGTTGCTACAACGTATCCAATTGACCACCAGAGACATTCTTCAAAGGACAAAGGACTCGGCTTGGCAACACGGCCTTCCATCTACCACCAACCTACCGAAGCGCAGCTCAGAGTAAATTTTTATTGCATTTTCCTTTTCCAAATGGGCGGTAATTTAGAATGCATAAGAAACTGTATTTACGATAGCACAGCTTTGCCTTTTGTTCCTCAGTCTTCCCACTCTTTCACTCAAACCCAGCCCCTTTTCTTTTGTGTCACAAGCTGTCATATCTGTTCCGCCCACTAGGGACGTTTTCCTTTATGACGTAATTTGTAATCAAGTTATGATTAATTATGTGTATGTGTAATTCTGTGTAATTCTGTGTGATTAGTAAATAAATAATTAAACCCAATTTTGTATTGCTGATTACAACTTGTTAGCCAGGGTTCGTGAAGATAACCAAGAATTTACAACTTTCAGATGAGACTGAATTAAGGTGACGATTAATATTGACTCCTATTGATGTAAAATATTACTATGTCTAAGAGTTTATTCGGAAGATAACAGCTCTATAAATATTCTTTCATGGTGCCCCGACTCTGCAGTTAATTACATTTACATGATTAGCTCAATCAGGTAATATTAATTACGGAGAAATTATTTTATAGAATAGCATGTCATATCACTTAATGCGGCATAGCCAAAGACACGACAACACTCATTCTCATTATTTTTACAGTGTAGTTCCAGTATGATATTGTGAAGTAGCATGTGCATTAATAGTAACAGCAATACAGTATATAGTGCTGTACCTGTACATACTCAGCCTGCAGTTGTTTCACCCAGTGGGTGTTTCTCTCAAAAGGCACCAGGTGTTTCAATGGCGGGTAATTGTTGGTAGGCTGATGGATACCACATTGGCAAAGGTGTCATCGTTCTCCTTAATCTGGAGACCTCCTCTGGTTGCTGCTCTCTGGAGACCTCCTCTGGTTGCTGCTCTCTGCAGCCCTCCTCTTGTTGCTGCTATCTGGAGACCTCCTCTGGTTGCTGCTCTCTGCAGCCCTCCTCTGGTTGCTGCTCTCTGCAGCCCTCCTCTGGTTGCTGCTCTCTGGAGATCTCCTCTGGTTGCTGCTCTCTGGAGACCTCATTTGGTTGCTGCTCTCTGCAGCCCTCCTCTGGTTGCTGCTCTCTGCAGCCCTCCTCTGGTTGCTGCTCTCTGCAGCCCTCATCTGATTGCTGCTCTCTGCAGCCCTCCTCTGGTTGCTGCTCTCTGGAGACCTCCTCTGGTTGCTGCCCTCTGCAGCCCTCCTCTGGTTGCTGCTCTCTGCATCCCTCCTCTGGTTGCTGCTCTCTGCAGCCCCCTCTGTTTGCTGCTTTCTGCAGCCCTCTGGTTGCTGCTCTCTGCAGCCTTCATCTGATTGCTGCTCTCTGCAGCCCTCCTCTGGTTGCTGCTCTCTGCAGCCCTCCTCTGGTTGCTGCTCTCTGCAGCCCTCATCTGGTTGCTGTTCTCTGCAGCCCTCATCTGGTTGCTGTTCTCTGGAGATCTCATTTGGTTGCTGCTCTCTGCAGCCCTCCTCTGGTTGCTGCCCTCTGCAGCCCTCCTCTGGTTGCTGCTCTCTGGAGATCTCATTTGGTTGCTGCTCTCTGCAGCCCTCGTCTGGTTGCTGTTCTCTGTAGCCCTCCTCTGGTTGCTGCTCTCTGCAGCCCTCCTCTGGTTGCTGCTCTCTGGAGATCTCATTTGGTTGCTGCTCTCTGCAGCCCTCCTCTGGTTGCTGCTCTCTGGAGACCTCCTCTGGTTGCTGCTCTCTGCAGCCCTCCTCTGGTTGCTGCTCTCTGCAGCCCTCCTCTGGTTGCTGCTCTCTTGAGACGTCCTCTGGTTGCTGCTCTCTGGAGACCTCCTCTGGTTGCTGCTCTCTGGAGACCTCCTCTGGTTGCGGCTCTCTGGAGACCTCCTCTGGTTGCTGCTCTCTGGAGATCTCCTCTGGTTGCTGCTCTCTGCAGCCCTCCTCTGGTTGCTGCTCTCTGCAGCCCTCGTCTGGTTGCTGCTCTCTGCAGCCCTCCTCTGGTTGCTGCTCTCTGCAGCCATCCTCTGGTTGCTGCTCTCTGCAGCCCTCCTCTGGTTGCTGCTCTCTCTCCCTTTCTTCTTTGTGTGTGTGTGTGTGTGTGTGTGTGTGTGTGTGTGTGTGTGTGTGTGTGTGTGTGTGTGTGTGTGTGTGTGTGTGTGTGTGTGTGTGTGTGTGTGTGTGTGTGTGTCCGTGTGTACTGGGGGGACAGTTAAGCCGTGTGTTTGTTGTCTCTGCTGGAGTGAGCCATACAGAATGTGTGGGGACAGCTGAAAGATAGGAGAGAGATGGATGAGAGAAAGAGCAAATTATTTTCTAATCCAGTTTTTAATACTCTAAAATGCATAATCTGTGTGTGTACCTAATAACACATACATTAATATGCATATTGTTTGTCACAGGGCTGAGCTGTGCCCTGGCCTAGCCTATAGATAGACTCAGGAGTCTACATTGGACCACAAGTCCTGTTCATGCTCTAATAAACATTCCAACTTTTTAAGTCACTCCAACAAATGATTTTGAGGTAAATGTATCTAATATTTTGTCATTTAGAAAAAGTGATGTATATAATCTACATTAGAGCTATAAACTTTTCAATATACCTTTTTTAAGCTAGGCAAGTCAGTTAAGAACAAATTCTAGGAACAGTGGGTTAACTGCCTTGTTCAGGGACAGAACAACATATTTTTTTACCTTGTCAGCTCGGGGATTAGATCTTGCAACCTTTCGGTTGCTAGTCCAATGCTCTAACCACTAGGCAACCTGTGCAAGTCAATGCAAGTCAATGGTAGCTATAATATCATTTTCAAAATCATGTACAAATCATCTATAATCCCACAGAGTCTATTGACGCACATGTAGCCTATAACCTGTTTTAGAGAAACCTAATTATTGAATATTGTAAGAGCGTTCATTGTCTGCTTATATGCCCCGTTTATTTATCCTACGGTTCTGACTTGGTGTACAGGGAAAATACTGTAAGTTACAGATCATGTTCTGAATTCTGTTGCTGTACATTTCAAAAGTGCTGAAAAAATGGTTGTATTGACTACAGTACGTCCGCCCTAGCTCGCTAATTAATGTCTTAATCGAAATTACGGATATCCTCTTATGCGCTCGTCGTCCACTTATGTCATAGTTTGTACATCTCAATTGTCAGTATAAACTAATTTTGTTAAAGCAAGTCAGCCATATCAGCTATGTTTGAATGAACTGTTTTGCTGCCAGACAAGGCTCTGCTGATAGCCATGTGTAGCAGTGGTGCGGTGTTGGGACTCTGCTGTTGAGACTCTGCTGTTGGGACAGCTTTATGTAGGCCCTAACAGTTGGTGGGCACCGTTTGCCAGCGTTATAGTGCATTGTGCATTGTAACTAGCCCTAGAGTCAAACCAATTTTTCCACGGTTGCAAAAGATGCAACAACAGGTTTCTGTGCCAATGCACTACAAAACTAATAATCAAAGCAAACCGACTTCGGACACTTCAACATCATGGTTTGCGTTTTCAAAACCACAATAAATAGTCAATTTCAACAAACAGAAAATACATCCTGCCCTACCTTGTAGGCTTACCCAGTATCGAAGGCTTGGCTTGAAAATCTCTGAATATTATAAAACTTTTGGGGGTTTTGTTTCTTTCCATTCATCAATTGTCCTCTGCACAGTTTGGATTGATTGATTTTATTTGTCAGTTAAAAAACTACATATATGCACAATTTTGTTGTTGTTGAAGTGACCGGAATTGCACAATACAGTTGGGGACTTATTTCCATTGTATTTCCATTGTGGTCCCTATGTTTTAGATAAATGCCTATAAATGCCTGTAATAAATGCCTATTACATAGAAAAAGACACAGTACAGAGATACAAACACAATAGATTCATACAAACACATTACATAGATCGGGACAAAAACATTCTCAACCTCCAGATGAGTATTTTAAGTACAATTCTTACAAGCTTGTTTGACTGGTAGCTCATTATTATTATGTCTGCAGCTGCTGGTAAACCATAGTGTGCAGGCATAATCAAAGTGACACTGGACTAACTCACTTGCCAGTCTTAAGGATGTCTATAGCTTGGCGTCATATTTTTATGCTAATATTCTAAAATATTAATAAAAACATGACATTTCAGATTTTCCTTTAGGAAACTGTGGTGTTTTTTTAGGCTACTTTCCTCAAATAATAATTGTCCACCTAACGGTTCAGCTGTCAGAGATTTCCATACTAAGTGTATCAGGGCATTACATGCATAGGGCTATAGGCTTGTGTCGACTGTGTGATGTTAATATATATATATATATATATATATATATATATATATATATACAGTACCAGTCAAAAGTTTGGACACACCTACTCATTCAAGGGTTTTTCTTTATTTTTACTATTTCTACATTGTAGTATAATAGTGAAGACATCAACACTATGAAATTACACATATGAAATCATGTAGTAACCAAAAAACGGTTAAACAAATCAAAATATATATTAGATTCTTCAAAGTAGCCACCCTTTGCCTTAAAACTTCTTAGGGATCAAATCCCGTTAACGGGATCGATTTGACAACATCCGGTGAAACGGCAGAGCGCCAAATTCAAATTAAATTGTTAGAAATATTTAACTTTCATACAATCACAAGTGCAATACACCAAATTAAAGCTTTACTTCTTGTTAATCCAGCCACCATGTCAGATTTCAAAAAGGCTTTACGGCGAAAGAAAACCATGCTATTATCTGAGGACAGCACCCCATCAAACAAACACAGACAATCATATTTCATCCCGCCAGGCGCGACACAAAACTCAGAAATAACCATATAATTCATGCCTTACCTTTGAAGAAGTTATTTTGTTGGCACTCCAATATGTCCCATAAACATCACAAATGGTCCTTTTGTTCGATTAATTCCATCATTATATCTCCAAAATGTCCATTTATTTGGAGCGTTTGATCCAGAAAAACACCGGTTCCAACTCGCGCAACATGACTTCAAAATATCTAATAAATTACCTGTAATCTAGCGGATAAAACCACAACAGTACACTACACTCGACCCTCATTCTGAACAGCCCAACTTCTTCATTTCTCAAAGGAAAAACATCAAACAATTTCTAAAGACTGTTGACATCTAGTGGAAGCGATAGGAACTGCAAGCAAGTGCCTTAGAAATCTAGATCCCCATAGAAAACTCATTGAAAAGAGAGAGACTTTAAAAAATAATTTTCCTGGTTGGTTTGTCCTTGGGGTTTCGCCTGCTAAATAAGTTATGTTATACTCACAGACATCGTTCAAACAGTTTTAGAAACTTCAGAGCGTTTTCTATTAAAATCTACTAATAATATGCATATCCTAGCTTCCGGGCCTGAGTAGCAGGCAGTTTACTTTGGGCACACTTTTCATCCGGACGTGAAAATACCGCCCCCTAGCCTATAGAGGCTGCGACAGCGTTGCACACTCTTGGCATTCTCTCAACCAGCTTCATGAGGTAGACACTTGGAATGCATTTCAATTAAAAGGTGTGCCTTGTTAAAAGTTTATTTGTGGAATTTCTTTCCTTCTTAATGCGTTTGAGCCAATCAGTTGTGTTGTGACAAGATAGGGGTGGTATACAGAAGATAGCCCTATTTGGTAAAAGATCAAGTCAATATTATGGCAAGAACAGCTCAAATAAGAAAAGAGAAACGACAGTCCATCATGGCATTAAGACATGAAGGTCAGTCAATTCTGAAAATTTCAAGAACTTTGAAAAGTTTCTTCAAGTGCAGTTGCAAAAACCATCAAGCGCAATGATGAAACTGGCTCTCATGAGGACCACCACAGGAAAGGAAGACCCAGAGTTACCTCTGCTGCAGAAGATAAGTTCATTAGAGTCACCAGCCTCAGACATTGCAGCCCAAATAAATGCTTCATGGAGTTCAAATAACAGGCACATGTCAACATCAACTGTTCACTGCATGAATCAAGCCTTCATGGTCAAATTGCTGCAAAGATATCACTACTATCACTAGACTTTCTTGGGCCAAGAAACACGAGTAATGGACATTAGACCGGTGGAAATCTGTCCTTTGGTCTGATGAGTCTAAATTTGAGATTTTTGGTTCCAACCGCCGTGTCTTTGTGAGACACATAGGTGAACCGATGATCTCCGCACGTGTGGTTCCCACTGTGAAGCATGGAGGAGGAGGTGTGATGGTGTGGGGTTGCTTTGCTGGTGACACTGTCAGTGATTTATTTAGAATTCAAGGCACACTTAACCAGCATGGCTACCACAGCATTTTGCAGCAATATGCCATCCCATCTGGCTTGCGCTTATTGGGACTATAATTTGTTTTTCAACAAGACAATGACCCAAAACACACCTCCAGGTTGTGTGGGGGTTATTTGACCAATGAGAGTGATGGGGTGCTGTATCAGATGATCTGGCCTCCACAATCACCTTTCCGAAACCCAATTGAGATGGTTTGGGATGAGTTGGACCGAAAGGGTGAAGGAAAAGCAGCCAACAAGTGCTCAGCATATGTAGGAACACCTTCAAGACTGTTGGAAAAGCATTCCAGGTGAAGCTGGTTGAGAGAATGCCAAGAGTGTGCAAAGCTGTCATCAAGGCAAAAGGTGGCTACTTTGAAGATTCTCAAGTCTCAAACTCATTTTTGGTTACTACACGATTCCATGTGTTACTTCATAGTGTCGATGTCTTCACTATTATTCTACAATGTAGAAAATAGTAAAAATAAAGAAAATCCCTTGAATGAGTAGGTGTGTCCAAACCTTTGACTAGTACTGTATATATAAATAGCCTATATAAAAGGCCTAACACCAGAGAGATAGAGAAAGAGATATGCAGGTGGCATGCTACGACACCGACATGCATTTCTTTGTCAGAAGGCTACTGCGTCTGCTATACAGTTATAGACGTACAGTAATTTGTTAATTTTCTGTCCAAATATTTTTTAGAAAGATAAGCATTATATTGTTAGATTATAAGAGTAACTCTGATAGGCCTGAAACAGCCTTCCTCACCTCAAGTTCAATTGTCAGAGTCAGTGTGATTACTACCTCTGAGGGTTTAGAGATTGAGGTAGTCACCTCATAAAAGTATTTGGGAGTATGGCTAGATGGTGCACTGTCCTTCTCTCAGCACATATCAAAGCTGTAGGCTAAAGTTAAATCTAGACTTGGTTTCCTCTATCGTAATGGCTCCTCTTTCACCACAGCTGCCAAACTAACCCTGATTCAGATGACCATCCTACCCATGCTAGATTACCTAGACGTAATTTATAGATCGGCTGGTAACGGTGCTCTCGAGCGGCTAGATGTTCTGTACCATTCGGCCATGGTAGGATGCTCCTTATAGGACACATCACTGCACTCTATACTCCTCTGTAAACTGGTCATCTCTGTATACCTGTCGCAAGACCCACTGGTTGATTCTTATTTATAAAACTCTCTTATGCCTCACTCCCCCCTATCTGAGATACCTATTGCAGCCCTCATCCTCCACATACAACACCCGTTCTGCCAGTCACATTCTGTTGAAGGTCCCCAAAGCACACACATCCTCTTTTCAGTTCGCTGTAGCAAGCGACTGAAACAAGCTGCAAAAAACACTCAAACTGGACCGTTTTATCTCCATCTCTTCATTCACAGACTCAATCATGGACACTCTTACTGACAGTTGTGGCTGCTTTGCGTGATGTATTGTTGTCTCTACCTTCTTACCCTTTGTGCTGTTGTCTGTGCCCAATAATGTTTGTACCATGTTTTGTGCTGCTACCATGTTGTTGTCATGTTGTGTTGCTACCATGTTGTTGTCATGTTGTGTTGTTGTCATGTTGTTGTCATGTTGTGCTGCTACCATGCTGTGTTGCTGCTTGTAGTGTTGTGGTGTCTCTCTTGTCGTGATGTGTGTTTTCTCCTATATTTTTTATTTCATTTTTCATTTTTAATCTCAGCCCACATCCCCGCAGGAGGCCTTCTGTCTTCTGGTAGGCCGTCATTGTAAATAAGAATTTGTTCTTAACTGACTTGCCAAGTTAAACAAAGGTTAAAAAAATGTAAACATGTTGGAGCACCGGGGCGCACTGCCTTCATATCATAGGCCAATATTAGCTAAAGCTTAATAATACCCACACCATACCAAACCTTCAAAAAACGTTTCTAAACTGTTTTAGGGTAATATGAAAAGTAAGTCAAGCCATTGTTTATAGGGAAAATATAAGCAGAAGAGTGAAAGTAATCCAGGGAAACCATGTGCCCAATGAAAAAAACACAACCCTCCTCTATAACTGTGTCTATCCTCCTCTATAACTGTGTCTATCCTCCTCTATAACTGTGTCTATCCTCCTCTATAACTGTGTCTAGCCTCCTCTATAACTGTGTCTATCCTCCTCTATAACTGTGTCTATCCTCCTCTATAATTGTGTCTAGCCTCCTCTATAACTGTGTCTAGCCTCCTCTATAACTGTGTCTATCCTCCTCTATAACTGTGTCTAGCCTCCTCTATAACTGTGTCTAGCCTCCTCTATAACTGTGTCTAGCCTCCTCTATAACTGTGTCTATCCTCCTCTATAACTGTGTCTATCCTCCTCTATAATTGTGTCTATCCTCCTCTATAACTGTGTCTATCCTCCTCTATCACTGTGTCTATCCTCCTCTATAACTGTGTCTACCCTCCTCTATAACTGTGTCTATCCTCCTCTATAACTGTGTCTAACCTCCTCTATAACTGTGTCTACCCTCCTCTATAACTGTGTCTAGTCACCTCTATAACTGTGTCTAGCCTCCTCTATAACTGTGTCTAGCCTCCTCTATAACTGTGTCTAGCCTCCTCTATAACTGTGTATAGCCTCCTCTATAACTGTGTCTATCCTCCTCTATAACTGGGTCTATCCTCCTCTATAACTGTGTCTAGCCTCCTCTATAACTGTGTCTAGCCTCCTCTATAACTGTGTCTAGCCTCCTCTATAACTGTGTCTAGCCTCCTCTATAACTGTGTCTATCCTCCTCTGTAACTGTGTCTATCCTCCTCTATAACTGTGTCTAGCCTCCTCTATAACTGTGTCTAGCCTCCTCTATAACTGTCTAGCCTCCTCTATAACTGTGTCTAGCCTCCTCTATAACTGTGTCTAGCCTCCTCTATAACTGTGTCTAGCCTCCTCTATAACTGTGTCTAGCCTCCTCTATAACTGTCTAGCCTCCTCTATAACTGTGTCTATCCTCCTCTATAACTGTGTCTAGCCTCCTCTATAACTGTGTCTATCCTCCTCTATAACTGTGTCTATCCTCCTCTATAACTGTGTCTAGCCTCCTCTATAACTGTGTCTAGCCTCCTCTATAACTGTGTCTATCCTCCTCTATAATTGTGTCTAGCCTCCTCTATAACTGTGTCTAGCCTCCTCTATAACTGTGTCTATCCTCCTCTATAACTGTGTCTATCCTCCTCTATAACTGTGTCTAGCCTCCTCTATAACTGTGTCTAGCCTCCTCTATAACTGTGTCTAGCCTCCTCTATAACTGTGTCTAGCCTCCTCTATAACTGTGTCTATCCTCCTCTATAACTGTGTCTATCCTCCTCTATAATTGTGTCTATCCTCCTCTATAACTGTGTCTATCCTCCTCTATAACTGTGTCTAGCCTCCTCTATAACTGTGTCAAGCCTCCTCTATAACTGTGTCTAGCCTCCTCTATAACTGTGTCTAGCCTCCTCTATAACTGTGTCTATCCTCCTCTGTAACTGTGTCTAGCCTCCTCTATAACTGTGTCTAGCCTCCTCTATAACTGTGTCTAGCCTCCTCTATAACTGTCTAGCCTCCTCTATAACTGTGTCTATCCTCCTCTATAACTGTGTCTAGCCTCCTCTATAATTGTGTCTAGCCTCCTCTATAATTGTGTCTAGCCTCCTCTATAACTGTGTCTATCCTCCTCTATAACTGTGTCTAGCCTCCTCTATAACTGTGTCTAGCCTCCTCTATAACTGTATCTAGCCTCCTCTATAACTGTGTCTATCCTCCTCTATAACTGTGTCTAGCCTCCTCTATAACTGTGTCTATCCTCCTCTATAACTGTGTCTAGCCTCCTCTATAACTGTGTCTAGCCTCCTCTATAACTGTGTCTATCCTCCTCTATAACTGTGTCTATCCTCCTCTATAATTGTGTCTATCCTCCTCTATAACTGTGTCTATCCTCCTCTATAACTGTGTCTAGCCTCCTCTATAACTGTGTCTAGCCTCCTCTATCACTGTGTCTAGCCTCCTCTATAACTGTGTCTAGCGGTGAAGATTCACTTGAACTACTGTGTAATAAAGATACAAAGTAGCTTGTTCCTTTGCTGATGTCGGGAGCCGGTCTGCAGTCAACATGATGTCCGGTCTGCTGTTACGGAGAATATTCCTGACTGTGGCCGACACCAGCAGCCGGGGTTTGCTCGGTACGAAAGGACAATGGTCTGGTTTCATAATGTCAACAGCCAGATTCAGCGAGTCCTCCTCGCCCAACCCTGGTAGGCAAAGCTGCCACCTGACACGGTCACCAGTCCTCTTGCGGCCTATCAATTTGGTTCATTATTGTTCAACCTGAATCAAACTTAGTTGTTGTTCAGTGTGACTGCTCTACTTTTTTTACATTTTAATTTAACCTTTCTTTAACTTGGCAAGTCAGTTCTTATTTAAATTCTTATTTACAATGATGGCCTAACCCGGCCAAACCCCGGACGACGTTGAGCCAACTGTGCGCTGCCCTATGGGACTCCCAATCACGGCCGGATGTGATACAGCCTGGATTCGAACCAGGGACTGTAGTGGCACTTCTTGCACTGAGATGCAGTGCCTTAGACCCCTGTATTAACGAATTAACACATGTGCTACCACCATATAGCCCATAGCACATTTTGAATATGAAAAAGGAAACTAATGAAAGGCTATATAATTGTAGCGTTTTTGCTGGAGCCATATGGTGGCATGCTCCATAACATGCTCTATAACATGCTCCATAACATTCTCCATATGGCTCTATAACATGCTCCATAACATGCTCCATAACATTCTCCATATGGCTCTATAACATGCTCCATAACATGCTCCATAACATTCTCCATATGGCTCTATAACATGCTCCATAACATTCTTCATATGGCTCTATAACATGCTCCATAACATGCTCCATAACATTCTCCATATGGCTCTATAACATGCTCCATAACATTCTTCATATGGCTCTATAACATGCTCCATAACATGCTCCATAACATTCTCCATATGGCTCCACAACATGCTCCATAACATTCTCCATATGGCTCTATAACATTCTCCATAACATGCTCCATAACATTCTCCATATGGCTCCATAACATGCTCCATAACATGCTCCATAATATTCTCCATAACATTCTCCATAACATGCTCCATAACATTGTCCATATGGCTCTATAACATGCTCCATAACATTGTCCATATGGCTCTATAACATGCTCCATATCATTCTCGATATCGCTCCATAACATTCTCCATATGGCTCCATAACATGCTCAATATAACATTCTCCATATGGCTCTATAACATGCTCCATAACATTCTCCATATGGCTCCATAACATTCTCCATATGGCTCCATAACATTCTCCATATGGCTCCATAACATGCTCCATAACATTCTCCATGTGACTCTATAACATGCTTCATAACATTCTCCATATGGCTCCATAAAATACTCCATAACATTCTCCATATGGCTCCATAAAATACTCCATAACATTCTTCATATGGCTCCATAACATGCTCCATAACATTCTCCATATGGCTCTATAACATGCTCCATAACATTCTCCATATGGCTCCATAACATTCTCCATATGGCTCCATAACATTCTCCATATGGCTCCATAACATTCTCAATATGGCTCCATAACATTCTCCATATGGCTCCATAACATGCTCCATAACATTCTCCATATGGCTCCATAACATTCTCCATATGGCTCCATAACATGCTCAATAACATTCTCCATATGGCTCCATAAAATACTCCATAACATTCTCCATATGGCTCCATAACATGCTCCATAACATTCTCCATATGGCTCCATAACATTCTCCATATGGCTCCATAACATTCTCCATATGGCTCCATAACATTCTCCATATGGCTCCATAACATTCTCAATATGGCTCCATAACATTCTCCATATGGCTCCATAACATGCTCCATAACATTCTCTATATGGCTCCATAACATTCTCCATATGGCTCCATAACATGCTCAATAACATTCTCCATATGGCTCTATAACATGCTCCATAACATTCTCCATATGGCTCCATAACATTCTCCATATGGCTCCATAACATTCTCCATATGGCTCCATAACATGCTCCATAACATTCTCCATGTGGCTCTATAACATGCTTCATAACATTCTCGATATCGCTCCATAACATTCTCCATATGGCTCCATAACATTCTCCATAACATTCTCCATATGGCTCTATAACATGCTCCATAACATTCTCCATACGGCTCCATAACATTCTCCATATGGCTCCATAACATTCTCCATATGGCTCCATAACATTCTCCATATGGCTCCATAACATGCTACATAACATTCTCCATATGGCTCCATAACATGCTCCATAACATTCTCCATATGGCTCCATAACATGCTACATAATATTCTCCATATAGCTCCATAACATGCTCCATACCATTCTCTTGGTTTAAAAATGTTTTTTTTTTTTTTTTTTTTTTTTTTTTTTTTCACCTTTATTTAACCAGGTAGGCTAGTTGAGAACAAGTTCTCATTTGCAACTGCGACCTGGCCAAGATAAAGCATAGCAGTGTGAACAGACAACACAGAGTTACACATGGAGTAAACAATTAACAAGTCAATAACACAGTAGGAAAAAAAAGGGGAGTCTATATACATTGTGTGCAAAAGGCATGAGGAGGTAGGCGAATAATTACAATTTTGCAGATTAATAACACTGGAGTGATAAATGATCAGATGGTCATGTACAGGTAGAGATATTGGTGTGCAAAAGAGCAGAAAAGTAAATAAATAAAAACAGTATGGGGATGAGGTAGGTAAAAATGGGTGGGCTATTTACCGATAGACTATGTACAGCTGCAGCGATCGGTTAACTGCTCAGATAGCAGATGTTTGAAGTTGGTCAGGGAGATAAAAGTCTCCAACTTCAGCGATTTTTGCAATTCGTTCCAGTCACAGGCAGCAGAGAACTGGAACGAAAGGCGGCCAAATGAGGTGTTGACTTTAGGGATGATCAGTGAGATACACCTGCTGGAGCGCGTGCTACGGATGGGTGTTGCCATCGTGACCAGTGAACTGAGATAAGGCGGAGCTTTACCTAGCATGGACTTGTAGATGACCTGGAGCCAGTGGGTCTGGTGGCGAATATGTAGCGAGGGCCAGCCGACTAGAGCATACAAGTCACAGTGGTGGGTGGTATAAGGTGCTTTAGTGACAAAACGGATGGCACTGTGATAAACTGCATCCAGTTTGCTGAGTAGAGTGTTGGAAGCAATTTTGTAGATGACATCGCCGAAGTCGAGGATCGGTAGGATAGTCAGTTTTACTAGGGTAAGTTTGGAGGCGTGAGTGAAGGAGGCTTTGTTGCGGAATAGAAAGCCGACTCTTGATTTGATTTTCGATTGGAGATGTTTGATATGAGTCTGGAAGGAGAGTTTACAGTCTAGCCAGACACCTAGGTACTTATAGGTACATATTCAAGGTCGGAACCATCCAGGGTGGTGATGCTGGTCAGGCGTGCGGGTGCAGGCAGCGAACGGTTGAAAAGCATGCATTTGGTTTTACTAGCGTTTAAGAGCAGTTGGAGGCCACGGAAGGAGTGTTGTACGGCATTGAAGCTCGTTTGGAGGTTAGATAGCACAGTGTCCAAGGACGGGCCGGAAGTATATAGAATGGTGTCGTCTGCGTAGAGGTGGATCAGGGAATCGCCCGCAGCAAGAGCAACATCATTGATATATACAGAGAAAAGAGTCGTCCCGAGGTTTGAACCCTGTGGCACCCCCATAGAGACTGCCAGAGGACCGGACAGCATGCCCTCAGATTTGACACACTGAACTCTGTCTGCAAAGTAATTGGTGAACGAGGCAAGGCAGTCATCCGAAAAGCCGAGGCTACTGAGTCTGCCGATAAGAATATGGTGATTGACAGAGTCGAAAGCCTTGGCAAGGTCGATGAAGACGGCTGCACAGTACTGTCTTTTATCGATGGCGGTTATGATATTGTTTAGTACCTTGAGCGTGGCTGAGGTGCACCCGTGACCGGCTCGGAAACCAGATTGCACAGCGGAGAAGGTACGGTGGGATTCGAGATGGTCGGTGACTTGGCTTTCGAAGACCTTAGATAGGCAGGGCAGGATGGATATAGGTCTGTAACAGTTTGGGTCCAGGGTGTCTCCCCCTTTGAAGAGGGGGATGACTGCGGCAGCTTTCCAATCCTTGGGGACCTCAGACGATATGAAAGAGAGGTTGAACAGGCTGGTAATAGGGGTTGTGACAATGGCGGCGGATAGTTTCAGAAATAGAGGGTCCAGATTGTCAAGCCCAGCTGATTTGTACGGGTCCAGGTTTTGCAGCTCTTTCAGAACATCTGCTATCTGGATTTGGGTAAAGGAGAACCTGGAGAGGCTTGGGCGAGTAGCTGCGGGGGGGGGGGGGGGGGGGGGGGGGGCGGGGCGGAGCTGTTGGCCGAGGTTGGAGTAGCCAGGTGGAAGGCATGGCCAGCTGTTGAGAAATGCTTGTTGAAGTTTTCGATAATCATGGATTTATCGGTGGTGACCATGTTACCTAGCCCCAGTGCAGTGGGCAGCTGGGAGGAGGTGCTCTTGTTCTCCATGGACTTCACAGTGTCCCAGAACTTTTTGGAGTTGGAGCTACAGGATGAAAACTTCTGCCTGAAGAAGCTGGCCTTAGCTTTCCTGACTGACTGCGTGTATTGGTTCCTGACTTCCCTGAACAGTTGCATATCGCGGGGACTATTCGATGCTATTGCAGTCCGCCACAGGATATTTTTGTGCTGGTCGAGGGCAGTCAGGTCTGGAGTGAACCAAGGGCTGTATCTGTTCTTAGTTCTGCATTTTTTGAACGGAGCATGCTTATCTAAAATGGTGAGGAAGTTACTTTTAAAGAATGACCAGGCATCCTCAACTGACGGGATGAGGTCAATGTCCTTCCAGGATACCCGGGCCAGGTCAATTAGAAAGGCCTGCTCACAGAAGTGTTTTAGGGAGCGTTTGACAGTGATGAGGGGTGGTTTGACTGCAGCTACCTAGCGGATACAGGCAATGAGGCAGTGATCGCTGAGATCCTGGTTGAAGACAGCGGAGGTGTATTTGGAGGGCCAGTTGGTCAGGATGACGTCTATGAGGGTGCCCTTGTTTACAGATTTAAGGTTGTACCTGGTGGGTTCCTTGATGATTTGTGTGAGATTGAGGGCATCTAGCTTAGATTATAGGACTGCCGAGGTGTTAAACATATCCCAGTTTAGGTCACCTAACAGAACAAACTCTGAAGCTAGATGGGGGGCGATCAATTCACAAATGGTGTCCAGGGCACAGCTGGGAGCTGAGGGGGGTCGGTAGCAGGCGGCAACAGTGAGAGACTTATTTCTGGAGAGAGTAATTTTCAAAATTAGTAGTTCGAACTGTTTGGGTATGGACCTGGAAAGTATGACATTACTTTGCAGGCTATCTCTGCAGTAAACTGCAACTCCTCCCCCTTTGGCAGTTCTATCTTGACGGAAAATGTTATAGTTGGGTATGGAAATCTCAGAATTTTTGGTGGCCTTCCTGAGCCAGGATTCAGACACGGCAAGGACATCAGGGTTA
This sequence comes from Oncorhynchus mykiss, assembly GCF_013265735.2. Classification (NCBI taxonomy): domain Eukaryota; kingdom Metazoa; phylum Chordata; class Actinopteri; order Salmoniformes; family Salmonidae; genus Oncorhynchus; species Oncorhynchus mykiss. The sequence goes on along the minus strand of NC_048575.1, from coordinate 16,054,666 downwards.
GCAGAGTGTGCTAAAGCAGTGAGTAAAACCAACTTAAGGAGGAGGCTTCTGATGTTGACATGCATGAAACCAAGGCTTTTTCGATCACAGAAGTCAACAAATGAGGGTGCCTGGGGACATGCAGGGCCTGGGTTTACCTCCACATCACCCGCGGAACAGAGGAGGAGTAGAATGAGGGTGCGGCTAAAGGCTATCAAAACTGGTCGTCTAGAGCGTTGGGGACAGAGAATAAAAGGAGCAGATTTCTGGGCATGGTAGAATATATTCAGGGCATAATGCGCAGACAGGGGTATGGTGGGGTGCGGGTACAGCGGAGGTAAGCCCAGGCACTGGGTGATGATGAGAGTGGTTGTATCTCTGGACATGCTGGTTGTAATGGGTGAGGTCACCGCATGTGTGGGAGGTGGGACAAAGGAGGTATCAGGGGTATGAAGAGTGGAACTAGGGGCTCCATTGTAAACTAAAACAATGATAACTAACCTGAACAACAGTATACAAGGCATATTGACATTTGAGAGAGACATACAGCGAGGCATACAGTAATCACAGGTGTTGAATTGGGAGAGCTAGCTAAAACAGTAGCTAAAACAGTAGGTGAGACAACAACAGCTAATCAGCTAGCACAACAACAGCAGGTATAATGGCGTTGACTAGGCAGGGAGGGTCGGATTAACTACACACAGAGCCTGAGTGTGGCTGGGGCCGACAGATAAAACATAAACAAGCAGAATGGAGTACCGTGATTAATGGACAGTCCAGCATGCATCAGCTATGTAGCCAAGTGATCAGTGTCCAGGGGGCAGCGGTGGATGGGGCAGGGAAGCTGGACTGGCGAGTATTATCCAGGTTAAAAAAACTGGCTGGCTGTGCAGAAGGTAAGGTAAAAGCCGCTAGCAGTGGCTAACAATGACTAAATAGCTTGTAGCTAGTTAGCTGGTTAGCTTCTGGAGGTTCTTGAGTGTGTTCTAAAAATAATAAATACAAATAAAATAAAATAATAGCGATTCCGTATCACATTGGGTGAGGCAGGTTACCAGAAGGTAGGTATAAACAAATTAAAAATCGAAAAGAGATTGAAACTAAATATGGGTCCAGTGAGTGTTTGGGACGCGGCGATTCAGACGGTTAGCAGGCCTGTGCTAACAAGCTAACAGGTAGTAGGCCGGGGCTAAACAAGGTAGCAGTTAGCAGACCGGGGCTAAACAAGGTAGCAGTTAGCGGACCGGGGCTAAACAAGCTAGCAGTTAGCAGGCCGAATTAGCAAGCAAGGAGATAGAAAGTTAGAAAGTAGAAAGTTATAAAGTTAGCCTTTGGGGGGCGTCGCGATGGGGTGAGTCTGTTTATGCCTCTTCATGCGGTGACATCAATAGACCGGTCGTGGGTCCGGATATTGTAGCCCAGGAGTATGCTTCGGTGGTAGCACAGGAGCTCTGGCCGGGCTAGCTTCAAGCTAAGTGGGTGGAAACGCTCGCCAGGAGTAATCATCCGGGGTTGCGGTTAGCTAGTTAGCTAGTTGTGAAGATCCAGCTGAAAATGTTCCGTTTACGCTGGGAATCCGGTGGGAATCCGGGGATAAAAAAGTATAGGTCCGTTATGCTCTGGTTAGAGTTGCGTTGTTCGAACTGGCGAGAGCTTTCCGAGCTAAAGGTTAGCTGATGACCGGTTAGCTGAAGACCGCTAGCAATGGTTTGCTGACTGATACCTGGTAGTTAGCTGGCTAGCTTCAGTTGAGGGGATCCGGATCCGAAGTAAATATAAGTACTTTAGAAAAAATAGCTACATTGGGTGAGGCAGGTTGCAGGAGAGTATTTAGAAGTTGAGGTTTAGCAAAATGTTTTAAAAGATATGCGAAGAAAAAAAAATGTAAAAAAAACGATATATACAAGGGACACGACAAAACGTCCGACTGCTACGCCATCTTGGATCTCTCTCTATAGCATAGCTAACGAGCCAGCAACTTCACAATTGTGAGTTTTAAACGCTTAAATGCTCACCTAGAATAGCAAAAATTATAACATAGGCTGATGAAGATTGGCTGGTTAGCCTAATTGTTATGACTGACTTAAACAAAGGTTACCAGCACCTTCCATCAAAATGTGTGTGTGTGTGTGTGTGTGTGTGTGTGTGTGTGAAAGTGTGCGTTTTTGTTTTTACTATCCTTGTGGGGACCAGAAGTGCTCACTAGGATAGTTAAAGAAGGAGAGCATGGCGCCGAAGGAGATGGCTGCCGTTTTACGATCCCGTAACCAATTGTACTATTGTGTATGTTTCTTTGTGTTATTTGTAACTTACTTTGTACGTAATGTTTCTGCCACCATGTCTTATGACCGAAAAGAGCTTCTAGATATCAGGACAGTGATTACTCATCCCGTACTGGATGAATACTTTTTCTTTAACGAGTAGGACGGGAAGGATTTACTCCAGATAACCAACAAGGCCCTCATCCCCGTCATTCGCAGTAGAAAGAGACGGAGATATCGGGGACAAAGTTCGGGGGGCCTTGTAAGGATCCGTCACCGAGAGGGTAATCTACCTTTACCATCGGTCCTATTAGCCATCGTACAATCAATCGATAATAAAATAGACAAACTACGGTCACGTATATCCTACCAACGGGACATTAAAAACTGTAATATCTTATGTTTCACCAAGTCGTGGCTGAACGACGACATGAATGACATACAGCAGGCAGGTTTGAAGCTTTTTCGGCAGGATAAAACAGCAGCATCTGGTAAGACAAGGGGTGGCGGTCTATGTATATTAGTAAACAACAGCTGGTAAACAAAATCTAAGGAAGTCTCAAGTTTTGCTCACCTGAGGTAGAGTATCTCATGATAAGCTGTAGAACACACTATTTACCAAGAGTTTTCATTTGTATTTTTTGTAGCTGTCTATATACCACCACAAACCAATGCTGGCACTAAGACCTCACTCAATGAGCTGTATACGGCCATAAACAAACAGGAAAACGCTCATCCAGCGGCGGCGCTACTAGTGGCCGGGGACTTTAATGCAGGGAAACTCAAATCCGTTTTACCTAATTTCTACCAGCATGTTAAATTTGCAACCAGAGGAAAAAAACTCTAGACCATCTTTACTCCACACACAGAGACGCATAAAAAGCTCTCCCTCGCCATCCATTTGGCAAATCTGACCATAATCCTCCTGATTCCTGCTTACAAGCAAAAACTAAAGCAGGAAGCACCAGTGACTCAGTCAATAAGAAAGTCGTCAGATGAAGCAGATGTTAAGCTACAGGACTGTTTTGCTAGCACAGACTAGAATATGTTCCGGGATTCATCCGATGGCATTGATGAGTACACCACTCACTGACTACATCTATAAGTGCGTCGATGATATCATCCCCACAGTGACTGAACGTAATACCCCAACCAGAAGCCATGGATTACAGGCAACATCCGCACTGAGCTAAAGGGTAGAGCTGCCACTTTCAAGGAGCGGGACTCTAACCTGGAAGCTTACTAGGAATCTCGCTATGTCCTCTGACAAACCATCAAACAGGCAAAGCGTCAATACAGGACTAAAATTGAATCGTACTACACCTGCTCCAACGCTCGTAGGATGTACCAGGGCCTGCAAACTATTACAGACTACAAAGGGAAGCACAGCCGAGAGCTGCCCAGTGACATGCGCCTACCAGACGAGCTAAATTATTTCTATGCCTGTTCCCGAGGCAAGTTACACTGAAGCCTGCATGTAAGCATCAGCTGTTCCGAATGACTGTGTGATCATCCTCTCTGTAGCCGATGTGAGTAAGACCTGTAGGTCAATATTCACAAGGCCTCAGGGCCAGACGGATTACCAGGACGTGTACTCTGAGCATGCGCTGACCAACTGGCAAGTGTCTTCACTGACATTTTCAACCTCTCCCTGACTGAGTCTGTCATAGTAATATGTTTCAAGCAGACCACCATAGTCCCTGTGCCCAAGAACACTAAGGTGACCTGCCTAAATGACTACCGACCCATACCACTCACATCTGTAGCCATGAAGTGCTTTGGAAGGCTGGTCATGGCTCACATCAACACCATTATCCCAGAAACCCTAGACCCACTCAAATTTGTATACCACCCCAACATATCCACAGATGATGCAATCTCTATTGCACTCAACACTGCCCTTTCCCACCTGGACAAAAGGAACACCTGTGAGAGAATGCTATTCATTAACTGCAGCTCAGCGTTCAACACCATAGTGCCCTCAAAACTCATCACTAAGCTAAGGACCCTGGGACTAAACACCCCCCTCTGCAACTGAATCCTGGACTTCCTGACGGGCCGCCCCCAGTGGTAAGGGTAGGTAACGACACATCCGCTACACTGATCCTCAACACGGGGGCCCTTCAGGGGTGCGTGCTCAGTCCCCTCCTGTACTCCCTGTTCACTCAAGACTGCATGGCCAGGCATGACTCCAACACCATCATCAACAGTGGTAGGCCTGATCACCAGTAACGATGACACAGCCTATATGGAGGAGGTCAGTGACTTGGCCGTGTGGTGCCAGGACAACAACCTCTCCCTCAACGTGATCAAGACAAAGGAGATGATTGTGGACTACAGGAAAAGGAGGACCGAGCATGCCCCCATTCTCATCAATGGGGCTGTAGTGGAGCAGGTTGAGAGCTTCAAGTTCCTTGGTGTCCACATCACCAACAAACTATCATGGTCCAAACACACTAAGACTAAGACACACTAAGACAACTAAGACTATTCCCCCTCAGGAGACTGAAAAGATTTGGCATGGGTCCTCAGATCCTTAAAAGGTTCTACAGCTGCACCATCGAAGGCTGTATGGCAACTGATCAGCCTCTAACAGCACGGCACTACAGAGGGTAGTGAGTACGGCCCAGTACATCACTGGGGCTAAGCTTCCTGCCATCCAGGATCTCTATACCAGGCAGTGTCAGAGGAAGGCCTTAAAAATGGTCAAAGACTCCAGCCACCCTAGTCATGGACTATTCTCTCTGCTACCGCATGGCAAGCGGTACCGGAGCGCCAAGTCTAGGTCCAAGAGGCTTCTAAACAGCTTCTACCCCCAAGCTATAAGACTCCTGAACAGCTAGTCAAAGGGCTACCCACATCCCTCTTTTACGCTGCTGCTATTCTCTGTTTATTATCTATGTATAGTCACTTTAAATCTCCCTACATGTGCATATTACCTCAATTAATTTGAACGTTGACTCCGTACCGGTACCCCCTGTACATAGCCTCACTACTGTTATTTTACTGCTGCTTTTTAATTATTTGATACTTAAATTTCTTCAAGCTTTGTTGGTTAAGGGCTTGTAAGTAAGCATTTCACTGTAATGCTTCTGTCACGTTCTGACCTTGATTTTCCGTTGTTTTGTATTTATTTAGTATGGTCAGGGCGTGAGTTGGGTGGGCAGTCTGTTTGTTTTTCTATGTTTTGGGGCATTTCTATGTTTTCGGCCTAGTATGGTTCTCAATCAGAGGCAGGTGTCATTAGTTGTCTCTGATTGAGAATCATACTTAGGTAGCCTGGGTTTCACTGTGTGTTTGTGGGTGATTGTTCCTGTCACTGTGTTTGTTGTCACAGGATAGGCTGTATAGGTTTTTCACGGTCCGTTTGTTGTTTTGTAGATTTAAGTTATTTCATGTATCGTTCATTTTCCATTAAAGAACATGAGTAACCACCACGCTGCGCTTTGGTCCGCCTCTCGTACAGACGAACGTCGTTACAGAATCACCCACCCCAACAGGACCAAGCGGCGTGGTAACGGGCAACAGCGGCACAAGGAGGAATGGACTTGGGACGATGTGTTGGACGGCAAGGGTTGCTACACATGGGAGGAGATCCTGGCGGGAAAGGATCGCCTTCCATGGGAACAGGTGGAGGCAGCGAGGAGAGCAGAGGCAGCCGGAGAGAGGAGCCGGCGATATGAGGGAACACGGTTGGCAAGGAAGCCCGGGAGTCAGCCCCAAAAATGTATTGGGGGGGGGGGGGGCTAACAGGGAGTATGGCTACGCCAGGTAGGAGACCTGAGCTAACTTCCTGTGGTTACCGGGGGGCTAGAGAGACCGGGCAGGCACCGTGTTATGCTGTGGAGCGTGCGGTACATTCCAGCTCCGCGTATCGGCCGGGCTAGAGTGGGCATCGAGCCAAGTGCCATGAAGCCGGCTCTACGTATCTGGTCTCCAGTGCGTCTCCTTGGGCCGGCTTACATGGCACCAGCCTTGCGCACGGTGTCCCCGGTTCGCCTGCATAACCCAGTGCGGGCTATTCCACCTCGCCGCACTGGCAGGGCGACCGGGACCATTCAACCGGGTAAGGTTGGGCAGGCTCGGTGCTCAAGAGCTCCAGTGCGCCTGCACGGCCCGGTCTATCCGTCACCACCTCCACGCACCAGCCCTCCGGTGGCAGCCCCCCGTACCAGTCTGTCTCTCCGGCCCATCCTTACAGGTGATTCCTCCTCTCTAGCGCTGCCGGAGTCTCCCGCCTGTTCGGCGCTACGAGAGCTACTCAGTCCGGCGCTTCCAGAGCCTTCCTCCTCTCCAGCGCCGCCAGTGCCGCCGTCTGCCCAGCGCCGCCAGTGCCGCCCGTCTGCCCAGCGCCGCCAGTGCCGCCCGTCTGCCCAGCGCCGCCAGTGCCGCCCGTCTGCCCAGCGCCGCCAGTGCCGCCCGTCTGCCCAGCGCCGCCAGTGCCGCCAGTCAGCCAGGGGCCGCCAGTGCCGCCAGTCAGCCAGGGGCCGCCAGTAAGCCAGGGGCCGCCAGTGCCGCCAGTCAGCCAGGGGCCGCCAGTGCCGCCAGTCAGCCAGGGGCCGCCAGTGCCGCCAGTCAGCCAGGGGCCGCCAGTGCCGCCAGTCAGCCAGGGGCCGCCAGTAAGCCAGGGGCCGCCAGTGCCGCCAGTCAGCCAGGGGCCGCCCGAGCAGCTGCCCCTCTGTCCAGAGCAGCTGCCGCCCCTCTGTCCAGAGCAGCTGCCGCCCCTCTGTCCAGAGCAGCTGCCGCCCCTCTGTCCAGAGCAGCTGCCGCCCCTCTGTCCCGAGCTGCTGCCGCCCCTCTGTCCCGAGCTGCTGCCGCCCCTCTGTCCCGAGCAGCTGCCGCCCCTCTGTCCCGAGCAGCTGCCGCCCCTCTGTCCCGAGCAGCTGCCGCCCCTCTGTCCCGAGCAGCTGCCGCCCCTCTGTCCCGAGCTGCTATCGCCCCTCTGTCCCGAGCTGCTATCGCCCCTCTGTCCCAAGCTGCTGCCGCCCCTCTGTCCCGAGCAGCGTCCCCTCTGTCCCGAGCAGTTGTCCCTCTGTCCCGAGCAGCTGCTTCACCTCTGTCCCGAGCTGCCCCTCTGTCCCAAGCAGCCCCTCTGTCCAGTGGGGTCATTGAGAGGGGTGGCCATGGTGAGAAAGCCACGGAGGCGGACAATAAGGCGGACTAAGACAATGATGAAGTGGAGTCCGCGTCCCGCGCCAGAGCCGCCACCGCGGACAGACGCCCACCCAGACCCTCCCCTATAGGTCAAGGTTTTGCGGCCGGAGTCCGCACCCTTGGGGGGGGGGGTACTGTCACGTTCTGACCTTGATTTTCCGTTGTTTTGTATTTATTTAGTATGCTCAGGGCGTGAGTTGGGTGGGCAGTCTGTTTGTTTTTCTATGTTTTGGGGCATTTCTATGTTTTCGGCCTAGTATGGTTCTCAATCAGAGGCAGGTGTCATTAGTTGTCTCTGATTGAGAATCATACTTAGGTAGCCTGGGTTTCACTGTGTGTTTGTGGGTGATTGTTCCTGTCACTGTGTTTGTTGTCACAGGATAGGCTGTATAGGTTTTTCACGGTCCGTTTGTTGTTTTGTAGATTTAAGTTATTTCATGTATCGTTCATTTTCCATTAAAGAACATGAGTAACCACCACGCTGCGCTTTGGTCCGCCTCTCGTACAGACGAACGTCGTTACAGCTTCACGGTTGTATTCTGCGCATGTGACAAATTTGATTTGATTTGACAATTCATACAAGTTGGGACATTTCACTGGTTCTTTTAAGGAAAAATACTATTTTAGGCTTGGGGGTTAGGGTTAAATTTAGGGTTAGGTTTAGAATTAGGGTTAACGTTAAGGTTGAGGTGTTTGGGGTTACGGTTACGGTTAAGGGTTAAGGCTATGTTTAGCTCTGGCCATCGTCCGACAATTGAGCTTCAACATGTATAACACACCTCCACCTACCTGGTTTACCTTAATGGGGTACATTAATGTGGACACATTCTCATGTACACACTGAAAGACACCTGAAAGATCCCCCTCTCCCTCTCCTCCCTCTCTCACCTCCACCTACCTGGTTTACCTTAATGGGGTACATTAATGTGGACATATTCTCATGTACACACTGAAAGACACCTGAAAGATCCCCCTCTCCCTCTCCTCCCTCTCTCACCTCCATTTTTATCACCCCCTCCCTCTCTCCTCCTCCACTCTCTCCTAGGGCTCGGACCTACCAAGGGGGAGGGGGGTACAGTGATTGGGCCGCACATGAGGGAAAGTGAGTCGTTTCACATCCATAACATGAAGCCTCAATCTGAGTTCTGATATAGCCCCCTATGACTCCTCAAGTCTGAGTACAGTACCAGAAAACCAAAAGGCATATGGAAACACACATCTACACAGAAATATTATTTTGAGTATTCCATTACTGTTCCTGAATGATTGACCTCAGTTATCTATGAAATTCACTTACTTGAAATTGTTTTTTTAGTATCCATACCTCATATCGGCTGAAATAGAAGTGAAATATTTGGTTGAAATGCACTCTGGTTTCACAGACCTGTGATAGGCATGATCATGAGACTTTTAATTAAATATGAATTATTTTTATGGTTGTATTACAATTTTTTTATTATAGGCTTTTTACACTTGATACGCAACATGAAAAATGAACAGTGGCGCAGGTGCACAAAGTTAGTGTGCACCTACCATCAAAACAATGAAGTGAAACTGTTTGCAATTCACCTGTTCAGCCACAAGATGGCAGCAGTGTTTTATGTAGCCCATAGCTTTTAGCACACTACATGGCCAAAAGTATATGGACACCTGCTCGTCAAACATTTCATTCCAAAATCATGAGCATTAATATGGACTTGGTCCTCCCCCTTTTCTGCTATAACAGCCTCCACTCTTATGGGAAGGCTTTCCACTAGATTTTGGCACATTGCTGCCGGGACTTGCTTCCATTCAGCCACAAGAGCATTAGTGAGGTCGTGCATTGATGTTGGGCGATTAGTCGGTGTTCCAATTCATCCCAAAGGTAATTGGGGTTGAGGTCAGGTCTCTGTGCAGGGCTCTGTGAAGGCCAGTCAAGTTCTTCCACACGGATCTCGACAAACCATTTCTGAAAGGAATGCTTTGTGCACAGGGGCATTGTCACGTTGAAACAGGAAAGGGCATTCCCCAACTTTTGCCACAAAGTTGGAAGCACAGAATCATCTAGAATGTCATTATATGCTGTAGCATTAAGATTTCCCTTCACTGGAACTAAGGGGTCTAGCCTGAAGCATGAAAACAGCCCTAGACCATTATTCCTCCTGCACCAAACTTTACAGTTGGCACTATACATTCGGGCAGGTAGCGTTCTCCGGGCATCCAGCAAACCCACATTCGTTCATCGGACTGCCAAATGGTGAAGCGTGATTCTTAACTCTAAAGAACGGATTTCCAAAGGCGGCGAGATTTACACCACTCCAGCCGACGCTTTGCATTACGCATGGTGATTTTAGGTTTGTGTGCGGCTGCTCAGCCATGGAAACCCATTTCAACAAACAGATCTCAACAAACAGATCTTGTGCTGATGTTGTTTGCAGAGGTAATGACTGTTACAACCGAGGACAGACCATTTTTACGTGCTACACTTCAAAACCCCACCTCCGACTTGTATCTCAAACAGACCGTTTAAAAAAATGCTTGCTTTTTCCTCATAGAAAATGTCATCCTGCCTCATTGGCTAAGCTGGCCAATCAGCGGTCTACTCGCATGAATATTTTTAATGACCGGTATACACACATGACCGGTATACACCATTAATTATGTTGTTGGGGTACACCCACACCATTAATTATGTCGTTGGGGTATGCCCACACCATTAATTCTGTTGTTGGGGTACGCCCACCCCATTAATTATGTTGTTGGGGTACGCCCACCCCATTAATTCTGTTGTTGGGCTACGCCCACCCCATTAATTATTTTGTTGGGCTACGCCCACACCATTTCAACACAGAAAAGCTGCTTTTTAACATACTTAATTACCCATTTGTGGAGGGAAAAGTATTTCACTTATTGTCATTAATTATAGCTCATATTTGATAGAAATCTGGAAAGACTGGACAGTTACTTTATCATCTCCACTAATAACAATGTTCTTCTTAATTAATTATATTGATGCTGTTTATGATGGTCCCTGAGGTGAGTGTTTTACGGCCATTGATGCTGTTCAAACTTACATTATGTTGACAGGCATGGCGCCTGTGAGTAACAGCCAGATATCTAAACAGCTGCCAAGCACAGGGTCAGCTCAAGGTCTCTGCATCCCTCATTCAGTAGGAAAGCTGCTCCCAGCTCTTTCTCTCTCTCCCCCATATAATTTCATGTCTGCCAGCCAATGACAGTACAGTTGAAAGTATGACCCCCCTCCCCTGATAATGTTTACTAACTACACTGCTGAAAAAGAGAGTGAGTGTGAGAGTGTGATTTTTACTGGGGGGCTAGAACAGGGTGTATAGGGAGGTCATAATCCACCATTCCAAGGGCATGGTAGTAGTCTGTCCCCGCTGGAAGGGGTCAGGATAGAGGCTGGTGACAGTTTTGTCTGTGGATTGAGCCTTTCATTCCCACACAGTCCCCTGCTAATCTGTACAAGTGCTAGTTGACACAGAGCTGCTGCAATGGTCCACAGAGTCTATAACACAATGTTTGAGGAGATCCTCTCTCTCTTTGCCTCTCTTTCTCTCTCTTTGCATTGGGAGCTGATAGTCTACAGTACGTGTCTTGGATTTTAATAAGGTGCAAATCAGTGGTGGCTGGTTTCACTTTAAATGGGGAGGACAGGCTCAGTAATGGCTGGAACAGAATGAACGGAATGGTATCAAACACATCAAACACCTGGTTTTCCACGTGTTGGATACCATTCCATCCATTATTATGAGCTTTCCACACCTCACCAGCCTCTTCTGGTGCAAATATCAATACTATCTCTTTCCAAGTGTGTATATGGCTCTAGACCCTAAAATGCCTTTTCCAATTATCTCTCTCCTCTTTCCTTTGCTCCTGTTTCTCTCACATTGCCTCCCCCTCATAGACCACTGGTGTGCAGCAGGAGGCTATTGAAGAATGCATCTGGAGTAAGACAAACGGCCTCTGAAAATAATTAGATTCTGCCAATCTTTCCCATGCCCATTAATTTGTGTTTGAAGCCTGCTGATTTTTTACAATGCATAGCGAGATTTACTGGCCAGATGGTGTGTATTAAGGAATCCGGTTCGATTGAGTTCATTGACTGTAAGAGCCATGGAAACATCTGACATACTTATGATAAAAGCGGTTTTGGGGTGAGTTATCTGCTCCATAAAGTAATACTGTTGCTAGGTACTTTGTTCTGTATGACCTGAACAGACCTTGGCCTTTACACACTGGGACTGTCTGGTCATATTAATGGGTTGGCCACTTCTCTCTCGTCTTCCCAGCGCTGAGAGTCGGGAAGCAAGTTCAAGGAGTGAATGTTTCAATAAATAAAATAAACAATGAACACGAAACACAAACAATGCACCGACATGAAAACAGAGTCAATAACACCTGAGGAAAGAGCCAAGGGGAGGGACAGATATAGGGAAGATAATCAAGGAGGTGATGGAGTCCAGGTGAGTGTCATAAGACAATGGCGATAGGTGTGCGGGATAATCAGCAGCCTGATGACCTAGAGGCCGGAGAGGGAGTATACGTGACACCGTTGCCTATATGGATCAGGTATTATCATAAATGTATGGTTATGGAAGGCAGGGGTGTAGTGCTCCTGCAGCACTTTTTCAATTTGAGAACACACAGAGCTGATAAAAAATATTTCCGGAAAATGATTTCTGAAGGTGAATCAATGTCCTGCACAATCACATAATGACTAATCAGTATATACAAAGTAGCGACCCGTCATTTTGAGCCCCACATTTTTTGCAAAAAAAACAACATGCCTGTTTTGCATGTTATTTTGCCATTAATACGTGTCACATATCAGTTTGCAAACAATGTAAAAAAAAGTTATATCATTGAGATAATAAAGCTGCATACAACATGGTCTCTTTTTTTATTTCTTCGGTAAGGCAGCTCCAAAATGCAGGCGTTTCAGCCTAGCTCAGTGCTTTCTGTGGTGGTGGGGCAAGCCAGCAGAAAATTGCATTGCGCTGTGATTGGCTCAGTGTTCTGTCACTCATGGGGACACTACGTCACCGCCAAGTCTTAGGGTAGAGCTAGAAAATTCAAGCCCCTTTGGTGATGCCATAGAGTTACATTGGAACTACCCATCCAAGAAGGTTCAAAACGTATTTTCCCAGTCGTAGCTCATTTTCCCAGAGTTCCCACGTGTCTTGAACTCACTAAAGTCAGATCTACAGTAGCTTTGATTGGACTGATCATGTCAAAATCATACTTTCAAAATCTTAGCTAGCAGTCATCATCATGAATCAGAGTCGACAATCTACTGGCAAATCCTTTTTAATCCTTGCCATATGAAGAGAAATAATGAAAATAAATTATAGATAAAACGTATTGGTGCTCATTGGCCATTGGACATAAACATTAAACAACAAGTTGGAAATCGTAAATTCTACAATGAGTGGTTTGGAGGGAATTAGTGTCTAACTGCAAGCATTGAAAAGCAATCATTAGCCTGCTATTCTGTGGAGTGGCTATGTGGTCCCAAGTCTAAGATTAAGGGTCTCTTTTCCTAGTTTAAAATGATAAACATTCAAGATTGGCCATGCTGTCAATGAAGCATGATTTGTGCCACGCTCAAAACAACTGTTAACTCAGAACTGCAAACGTTGACTTTTGTGAGTTCAAGACAACTGGGAACTCTGTAAAAAGAGCTACAACTGGGAAAATAAGTTTTGAACTTTCATCCAACTTGGAATTGTAAATCCGGAACTCGAGGACTCTTTCTAGAGCTACCACCTAAAGATCACTGACATCTTCATGATTCAACCTGTAAAAAGTAAAGAATTATTCACGATTGACAGTGATGATAGCTTATTTTGAAATTAGGTATGCATAATTTTCTGTTTGAGGTTATTAAACATACACAATTCATTTGAGGCAATATGTGTGGGCATAGGCAAACGTTGCAATTGGAGGATGTATTTTATGCATATTTTATAATCTATTAATAGACTACATCTGTCGGTACAAACTTTGTTTGAGAAATGATGACTTCATTAACTTATTTTTTGCGACCTGGCACCTAAAAAAATGGCACTATAGGAAGTATTCACTCCATCCCTGTGTGTAAGACAGGCATGGATGCACCTTAACAGAGACGCACAGGCGCAAATTGTTTTCCTCTGATAATCATGGTCAAATGGGCAATAATTCTCAAGAACACATAGACAATTATACCACTGTAAATGAACTCACCGACGTGTAATTTGTCGTAAGGAATGACGAGATGAAGTTATTACTTAGTCAGCTTCATCCTAATATGAAACGGATTTCCTCTCTGCCCAGTTACTACTCACAGCCTGTGAAGATTTATTTGGGTGTTTTCAATTAATCTGCACGCTGGAGGGCGATTTTTTTTTTAAAATATAAAAATACCATAACAACTTATAGCTCACGCACAACCAACTTCTCACCTTGTCGACTACACGTTGTTATTGACGGAGTCTGTCTCAGAAGGGTGTATTTTAAGACCTGCTCGTTAATGCGCAGCACCAACGGTGTCGCGCGGTGCAATAAATATCTTCCGAGCTCGTCACTAGATTTTACCGTCCTCAATTGCTCTTCCCCTAAAAAATAACAGAGTCTCGGTAATTGAAAATTCAGACCTGCATCCTGATGTAGGCTAGGCTATGTCAAACATTTCCATCTAATAATACACGGGCATTTGCCTGATAATTATGAATGTAGGCCACTTTGGTTTATGCCCATAGGCCTTTGTAAATATATAACTTTTCTCTTCACTCCCACTAGCCAAACAAAACGTATATCAATTGTAAATCTGCTTGAACATATAGGCCTTGTATGACAAGGTAGATGCACCACCACCACGCATAGTGTAATCGTTACACTTGAAGCTCATTTTCATCGAGACTAGTTGGCTCTATCATGTTCCGAGATGCTTCAGCGCAACTCAAGTCAAGTGAACCAGTGGCTTTGCTAGAATAACTCAAGGATTGGAAAAACGGAGTATGTGAGTATCTCTAGTCTTGTGCATTAATGAGTTTCGCGGCTCTGACTCAGAGCGCGTGGACAATGGGCGCCCCACAGCTCTGGGTGCAGTTAGAGCGGATAAAAACAGTCCGGACAACTTTTACCTTCCAACGGACGGATTCCACGATGGCACCTCATGCATCCTGCGCTGAAACAGCCTAACAGGTAGGACTGTCTGTTTGTGGCGCACACATAATAAACATGACAGGTTTAAATACAAGTTGGAACTGTTATTGTCGCCTGCCGAGTTTTATTCTGATGCATTTAACCGTTTTACATCCAGCATTTATTTAGGTGTTTATTTATTCTAGCCTGCTTGATGTATGACTTTCATGATTTTTTTCACTTTATGCCGACTATTACCCATGTTTTATTAAGTATGGTCCATTTGACCATATCCTTTGGCCATGCATGTTGGCTCGTCACATGTGGGTTAGGTGTCAGGGACTGACCCCAATCTCAAGAGAGACATATCGAAGGTGTAGGTAGGCAACCTTTCGCGCGGAATTTTATGGGTTCGACTTTAATTTATCCTATGAGGAGTGCATAAGAGGCTTTCGCATGCAAATGAGGATGTCCTGACAGCAGGGAGGATTTATCAGAACTGCATGTGTAAGATAGCATCTCCAAATTGATTTGGACAGCCAAAGTGATTAGAAATGATAACTGCACATTTCAGTGATAATTGTGATAGGCTATCTGGATAAATAGTAGCACTGTTATTTTTAATTACCAGCTTACATATGGAATGCCTATTAGCAATGCAATCATGGATGAATACATTTGATGTCAGTCCAGTTATTTTTCTCATGTGAAAATATTTATGTAAATGTGTGTTTTGGTGGTTTGTTTTGGCGGTGTGTGGAGGTTGTCTGAGGGAGCTGTTTTTTTAAATTTCATGTTCAAGTACATTGGCACCTTCAGCACAACCTGAGCCATCAACAGGACAAACAAGCACTGCCTGTTCCAAAGCACGTACATATGTGTGTGTGTGTGTGTGTGTGTGTGTGTGTGTGTGTGTGTGTGTGTGTGTGTGTGTGTGTGTGTGTGTGTGTGTGTGTGTGAGTGAGTGAGAGAGAGAGAAAGAGACACAGTCACAAAACATTTGTGTCTTTTTTCCCTGTCTTCAACGCATGTAGACCCACGCTGCATTGTCGTTCCCGGGTCCAGTGATAGAGGTGTTTATTATCTGAGGGCAGCAAGTGTGCAGCACCAGTCACCTCGCTCACTCTTAATTCATCATGTCTCCATGCAGATGGAAGATATCTCTCCCTGTAGACTCTGTTTGGGTCTGTTCTATCACTGCATAGGCTCAATAACTAGACAGGATCAAGGACTAGACTGAGTCAAGGACTAGATCGGGTCAAGGACTAGACAGGGGGACTAGACAGGATCCAGGACTAGACAGGATCCAGGACCAGGCATGATCAATGACTAGACAGGAGCAATGACTATACAGGATCCAGTAATAGACAGGGTCAAGGACTTGACAGGATCCAGGACTAGAGAGGGTCAAGGATTAGACTGGGTCAAGGACTAGACAGGGTCAAGGACTAGACAGGAGGACTTGACAGGATCAAGGACTAGACAGGGTCAAGGACTAGACAGGAGGACTTGACAGGATCAAGGACTAGACAGGGTCAAGGACTAGACAGGATCATGGAATAAACAGGGATAGAGAGAAGATAGAGCATGAGAGAATCAAGAATATTCAGTGCCTTCGGAAAGTATTCACACGCCTTTACTTTTTCCACATTTTGTTGTGTTATTAAAATTGATTCAATGAGATTGTTTGTCACTGAGCTACACACAACACCCCGTAATATAAAAGTGGTATTTTGTTTGTAGAATCTTTTTGAAATTAATAGAAAAATAAAAACAGAAAGTTCTTGAGTCAATAAGTATTCAGCCTCTTTGTTACGGCAAGCCTAAATAAGTTCAGGTGTAAAAATTTGCTGAACAAATCACATAATGAATTGCATGGACTCATTCCGTGTTCAATAACAGTGGTTAACATTCTTTTTTAATAACTACCCCATCTCTCTACCACACACATACTGTGTGGTTATCTGTAAGGTCCCTCAATTGAGTACTGAATATCAAACACAGATTCAACCACAAACACCAGGGAGTTTTTTTCAATGCCTTGCAAAGAAGGGCACCGATTGGTAGATGTGTAAAAAAACAAGCAACAGACGCTGAGTATCTCTTGGAGCATGGTGAAGTTATTAATTAGGCTTTGAATGGTGTATTAATACACTCAGTTACTACAAAGTTACAGGCGACCTTCCTAACTAGTAGCCGGAGAGGAAGGAAACCCCTCAAGGATTTCATCATGAGGCTAATTGTCACGTTCTGACCTTAGTTCCTTTTTTATGTCTCCATTTTTGGTTTGGTCAGGGCGTGAGTTGGGGTGGGCATTCTATGTTTTTGTTCTATGTTTTGTATTTCTGTGTTTGGCCTGGTATGGTTCCCAATCAGAGGCAGCTGTCTATCGTTGTCTCTGATTGAGAACCATACTTAGGTAGCCTGTTCCCACCTGTGTTTGTGGGTAGTTGTTTTCTGTTTTGTGTGTCTTCACCTTACAGAACTGTTTCGTTTCGGTCACTCTCTCTCTTTGTTGTTTTTTGGTTATTGCAGTGTTCAGTTTATTTATTAAAATTAACATGGACACTTACCACGCTGCGTTTTGGTCGGATTCTTCCTATTCCTCATCCGAGGAGGACAACGATCGTTACACCAATGGGGATTTTAAAGCAGTTACAGAGTTTAACGGTCGTCATATGATAAAAATGAGGATGTATCAACAGCATTGTAGTTGCTCCACAATTACTGACCTAAATTACATGTTGAAAAGAAGGAAACCTGTATAGAATAAAAAATATTCCAAAACTTGCATTCTGTTTGCAACAAGGGACTTAAGAAATACTGCAAATAATGTGGTAAAGAAATGTACTTTTGGTCCTGAATACATAGCTTTATGTTTGAGGCAAATCCAACACAACACATCACTTCGTACCTCTGTTCATATTTTCAAGCATGGTGGTGGCTGCGTCATGTTATGGGTATGCTTGTCATCTGCAAGGACTAAGCTCAGGCAAAATCATAGAGGAAAACCTGGTTCATTTTCTTTCCAACAGACACTTGGAGACAAATTGTTACGTCCTGACCATAGAAAGCCTGTATTTTCTATGGTAGAGTAGGTCAGGGCGTGACTAGGGGTGTTTAGTCTAGTTTATTATTTCTGTGTGGGGTTCTAGGTTTATTTTTCTATGTTGGTGTTTGTGTATGATTCCCTATTAGAGGCAGCTGGTAATCGTTGTCTCTAATTGGGGATCATACTTAAGTTGCATTTTTTCCACCTGTGGGTTATGGGATATTGTTTATGTTTAGTTGCCTATTCGCACTACATTGTCATCACGGTTAGTTTATTCTTTATTTTGTTTTGTATTAGCTTAAGTTTCACTTTCTTTATTAAACATGTGGGATCTATGCACGCTGTGCCTTGGTCCGATCACCACTTATTATAACGATTGTGACAGAATATCCCATCTACAAAGGACCAAGCAGCGTGCTGGAGGTAATGGCATCCTGGTTTTTGGAGGAGATTAGGGAGAGAACATCCTGGACTTGGGATGACATAATGGCAGGAGAGAAGAGCCTGCCGTGGAAGCAGGCGGAAGCAGCGAAGGAGGGACAGTGACGAAGTCGGGGAGGAAGGCCACAGAAACCCCAAGATTTTTTTGGGGGAGCACATGGAGCAGTCGGCGGAGCCGAGGAGTGAACAAGAGCCAGTCTGGGAGAAGGAGAATTTGGAGGAGAGAGAAATGGGAGAGTTGTTGAGTTGGTGGAGGATGCACGGATTTGGACTAAAGGAACGTGTTGTCAGTTTGGTACCACCTGAGTCAGCTCCCTGTACTTGTCCTGAGAAGTGTGTTAACGTTCCAGAACAATTGATGCCGGCTATACGCACCAGGTCTCCAGCGCACCTTCACAACCCAGTACATCCTGTGCCAGCTCCTCGCACTTGCCGTGTGAAGTGTGTTGAAGTTCCGGTACCATTGATGCCAGCTATACGCACCAGGTCTCCAGTACGTCTCCACAGCCTGGTACGTCCTGTGCTAATTAGCAAATGTTGTACAATCAATGTGTGCAAAGCTCTTAGAGACTTACCCCAAAAGGGTCACAGTTGTAATCGCCACCGAAGGTGCTTCTGCAAAATATTGTCTCAGGGGTGTGAATACTTACAGTACTCATCTACTCATTCTAGGGTTTTTCTTTATTTTTACTATTTTCAACATTGTAGAATAATAGTGAAGACATCAAAAGTATGAAATAACACATATGGAATCATGCAGTAAGCAAAAAAGTGTTAAACAAATCAAGATATATTTTATATTTGAGATTCTTCAAAATAGCCACCCTTTGCCAACTTTGCATAATCTTGGCATTCTCTCAACCAGCTTCATGAGGTAGTCACCTGAAATGCATTTCAATTAACAGGTGTGCCATGTTAAAATGTTCATTTGTGGAATTTCTATTCTTCTTAATGCGTTTGAGCTAATCAGTTGTGTTGTGACAAGGTAGGGCTGAAGCTGAACAGAAGATGGCCCTATTTGGTAAAAGACCAAGACCATATTATGGTAAGAACAGCTCAAATAAGCAAAGAGAAACGACAGTCCATCATTACTTTCAGACATGAAGGTCAGTCAATTCGGAAAATTTCAAGAACTTTGAAGAGTGCAGTTGCAAAAACCATCACACGCTATGATGAAACTGGTTCTCATGAGGACCGCCCTAGGAAAGGAAGACCCAGAGTTACCTCTGATGCAAAGGATAAGTTCATTGGAGTTACCAGCCTCAGAAATAATGCAGCCCAAATACATGCTTCACAGCGTTCAAGTAACAGACACATCTCAACATCAACTGTTCAGAGGAGACTATGTGAATCAGGCCTTCATGGTCGAATTGCTACAAAGAAACCACAAATAAAGGACACCAATAATAAGAAGACACTTGCTTGGGCCAAGAATTACAAGCAATAGACTATAGACCGGTGGAAAACTGTCCTTTGCTCTGATGAGTCCAAATTTCAGACTTTTGGTTCCAACCTCCATGTCTTTGTGAGACGTATGATCTCCGATGTGATGTTCCCACCGTGAAGCTTGGAGGAGGAGGTGTGATGGTGTGGGTGTGCTTTGGTGGTGACACTTTTGGTGATTTATTTAGAATTAAAAGCACAATAAACCAGCATGGCTATCACAGCATTCTGCAGCGATATACCATCCTATCTGGTTTGCGCTTAGTGGGACTATCATTTGTTTTTCAACAGGAAAATGACCCAACACACCTCCAGGCTGTGTAAGGGCTATTTGACCAAGAAGGAGAGTGATGCAATGCTGCATCAGATGACCTGGCCTCCACAATAACCCAACCTCAACCCAATTGAGATGGTTTGGGATGAGTTGGACCGCAAAGTGAAGGAAAAGCAGCCAACAAGTGCTCAGCATATGTGGGAACACCTTCAAGACTGTTGGAAAAGCATTCCAGGTGAAGCTGGTTGAGAGAATGCCAAGAGTGTGCAAAGCTGTCATCAAGGCTGTAAGGTTCTGTATTTATTTTCTTAGTCAACCTTGAGTTCTGTTTCGTTGTGTTCTTGGACGTAGCCCTGTTTCTTTGTGTTCTATAACGTAGCCCTGTCTTTCATTTTTGTTCATTAATTTCACCTGTGTTAGTTACTCACCTGGTCTTATCAGCTCCTTATTTAGTTCAGTTCATTCTGTTTGTGCCTTGGTGAGATATTGTCCGTTTTGACTCTACTAAACTTTTTCCTAGCCCGTTTGTGAGAAGCAGTTATAGCCTTCACTCCTAGTTTTGATTCACCTGCCTGTTTGCCTACCTGTGTATGACCATTGCCTGTCTGTGACCACAATTCCTGCCTTCTGCGAAATAAACAGCTGCCGCGCCCTGCGAGTGAATCTACACCTTTTTCTAACTGAGTATTCACTACAAAGGCAAAGGGTGGCTACTTTGAAGAATTTAAAATATAAAATGTACTTTGATTTATTGAACACTTTTTTTAGTTGCTAGATGATTCCATTTGTGTTATGTCATAGTTTTGATGTCTTCACTATTATTCTAAAATGTAGAAAATAATTTTAAAATATATAAAACCCTTGAATGAGTAGGTATGTCCAATGAAATATTTCTGTATTTAATTTTCAATACGTTTGCACAAAAACATGTTTTCACTTTGTCATTATGGGGTATCGTGTGTAGATGGGTGAGTTTAAAAAAACAAATGTAATCCATTTTGAATTCAGGCTGTAACACAACAAAATGTGGAGTTAAGGGGTGTGAATACTTTCTGAAGGTACTGTGTATGTGTAGCATCAGGAAGTAGACCATAGATATAGAGGGATAGAGAGTAAATGTTGAGGGAATACAGAGGGATTGAGAATAGAGCAGAGTCCATCATTACAGCTGTAGAGAGGAGGAGACACAGGAGGGAGTCTGGGACAACCAGGTTAGTATTGTGGGGAGTAGTGGGAGCTATGTGGGACAATGAAACATGAGGAGAAGAGGGAATGTGAAAGGAGGGGAGGGAAGGAGGGGAGGGAAGAGAAGGTGAGAGGAGTGGCCCTTGTACACTCCCCCTGCTGATCTGAAAGGTCTGGATAGGTTAAATTAATGTAGCTGGAAGGTATTGGTAGGTTAGCATAATCGACCTACCACAGGGCCAGGTACAAGTGTCAACCATTTTATAACAAAGGTATGTTATGCATGAAGCGGGGATTTGGACTGCACAGGTATAGGCATTACCATGTTGCTGATACCTGGAGTCCAGCCATGAATAGGAGAAGGGTAGGGGGAATTGATGGAAAGAAGTGGGTGAAGGGATGAAGATAGGGAGGGATGATGACAGGGACCATAGCCAGAGAGAGCTAGAGAGAGTGAGAGAGTGAGAGAGAGAGATAGGACCCAGACCACTCAAAACAGCAGCTTGGGAGTTATTAGCGCTCTCTGATGGAGAGGGTTTACCGTAACAGGCCAAAGGCAATAATCAATGACATGACTGCATTAGATTAACATGTTTCAATTTATCGTTGTAGCCATTTAATACAAGCAATAATCCACAGCTATTTACTGTGAGGGAATGACTAGGAAATCCTCATATTAAAGAGGGAATACTGTTGCAGTAAGATTAAATGGATGATTGTGCCAACAGTTTGGGTCTGCTGTAGTTCTCTCTGTTACAGTGCTCTTTGCAGCAGTGTTCTCTGTTGCCGTGCGCCCTATGGGCTCCCAAGTGGTGCAGCGCTCTGAGGCACTGCATCTCAGTGCAAGAGGCGTCACTGCAGTCCCTGGTTTGAATCCAGGCTGCATCACATCCGGCTGTGATCGGGAGTCCCATAGGGCGGCACACAATTGGCCCAGTGTCGTCCGGGTTAGGCCAGGGTAGGCCATCATTGTAAATAAGAATTAGTTCCTAACTGACTTGCCTAGTTAAATAAAATGTTTTATTAAATTCAGTGCTCTTTGCTGCAGTGCTTATTGCTGCAGTGCTCTCTGTTGCAGTGCTCTCTGCTGCAGTGCTCTCTGTTGCAGTGCTCTCTGCTGCAGTGCTCTCTGTTGCAGTGCTCTCTGTTGCAGTGCTCTCTGCTGCAGTGCTCTTTGTTGCAGTGCTCTCTGCTGCAGTGCTCTCTGTTGAAGTGCTCTCTATTGCAGTGCTCTCTGTTGCAGTGCTCTGCTGCAGTGCTCTTTGTTGCAGTACTCTCTGCTGCAGTGCTCTCTGTTGAAGTGCTCTCTATTGCAGTGCTCTCTGTTGCAGTGCTCTTATCTGTAGTGCTCTCTGGTATAGTGCTTTCTGTTGCAGTGCTCTCTGTTGAAGTGCTCTCTATTGCAGTGCTCTCTGTTGCAGTGCTCTGCTGCAGTGCTCTTTGTTGCAGTACTCTCTGCTGCAGTGTTCTTATCTGTAGTGCTCTCTGGTACAGTGCTCTCTGCTGCAGTGCTCTTTGTTGCAGTACTCTCTGCTGCAGTGCTCTTTGTTGCAGTACTCTCTGCTGCAGTGCTCTTTGTTGCAGTTCTCTCTTCTGCAGTGCTCTTTGTTGCAGTACTCTCTGCTGCAGTGCTCTTTGTTGCAGTACTCTCTGCTGCAGTGCTCTCTGTTGAAGTGCTCTCTATTGCAGTGCTCTCTGTTGCAGTGCTCTTATCTGTAGTGCTCTCTGGTATAGTGCTTTCTGTTGCAGTGCTCTCTGTTGAAGTGCTCTCTATTGCAGTGCTCTCTGTTGCAGTGCTCTGCTGCAGTGCTCTTTGTTGCAGTACTCTCTGCTGCAGTGCTCTCTGTTGAAGTGCTCTCTATTGCAGTGCTCTCTGTTGCAGTGCTCTGCTGCAGTGCTCTTTGTTGCAGTACTCTCTGCTGCAGTGCTCTCTATTGCAGTGCTCTCTGTTGCAGTGCTCTTATCTGTAGTGCTCTCTGTTGAAGTGCTCTCTATTGCAGTGCTCTCTGTTGCAGTGCTCTGCTGCAGTGCTCTCTGTTGCAGTGCTCTTATCTGTAGTGCTCTCTGGTATAGTGCTTTCTGTTGCAGTGCTCTCTGTTGCAGTGCTCTCTGCTGCAGTGCTCTTTGTTGCAGTACTCTCTGCTGCAGTGCTCTCTGTTGAAGTGCTCTCTATTGCAGTGCTCTCTGTTGCAGTGCTCTTATCTGTAGTGCTCTCTGGTATAGTGCTTTCTGTTGCAGTGCTCTCTGTTGAAGTGCTCTCTATTGCAGTGCTCTCTGTTGCAGTGCTCTTATCTGTAGTGCTCTCTGGTACAGTGCTTTCTGTTGCAGTGCTCTCTGTTGCAGTGCTCTTATCTGTAGTGCTCTCTGGTACAGTACTTTCTGTTGCAGTGCTCTCTGTTGCAGTGCTCCAGCAGAAAACATTAACCTCTAGCAGCCTTCCTCAGATTCACATCTATGACATTAAGCTGTAAAACCTCTCATGTTGATGTGATTATTTTGAATCGGTCAAGAGGGAGGATGTGAGGAATGATCGTTGGTCATGATTCCATTCAGGGTCGGGCGAGAGGCACAGGGTGTATTGCAAACTCACCTCACAACTTTGCACCTAAGGCCTGAACCAGGGTCATATTTCCCTATAACCGAGAAAATAAACATGATTTAAGAGAGTTAAGTGAAAATAGTGCACAGTGACAGCTGTTTGGGTTCCATGACAATCAACAATGTCATAGTGAGAAGCAGACACAAGCCTGGCCTATAGAGAGTATTGAATCATAATTACCTCAGTAGCTAACCTACTGCTTTGGCCAAGTGCCAATTATTCAATGCAAAGTAGATAATCAGATTCTAATAACATGTCCTCGACTTTATTTGTCCACTTATTAGTATTAAGGCTAAAACATGCCATCATTAGATACATCCCACATACATCCAGTACGTCACACTGCAGACACAGATGCTGGTCCTGTCTGCCTTGTACATAGAGGTCACATTAGTGATGATATGCAGAGAGCAGACAGCTCTGAACCATACAGTATGGTCATGCCTGGAAGAGGGAGCCTGATGTATAGTGTCTCACTTGAACCCAGAGGATAGGAAGGGTGCAATATTGTATATTGGTCTTGGTCATGGGGATGTATCAGATTAGATGTGCATGTGACTCAGGGTTTCCCTATGAGGATTACATCTTATATCACATGTACAGTATGGAAGGTTTTTTGTCTTAGTAGTTGTCATGTGATAGATATCAGCTCAAGCTATGTCCCTCTCTCCCATGCAGGTCTCTCACCCAGCCCTTCTCTCATGTCACCGGGACGTCACCATGGCGATGTTTAGCGGATCTGAACGCTTCTTCTGGAATGACTCGGAACAGGTTCCGGAAGACCTCCGCCTCCAGTGGAATTCCTCTGGTGGTTGGGAGGAGGATACGGAGCGTAACTACTACGCCATGCTGTACTCCCTGCTCATCCTGGCCATCGTGTTTGGCAACGTGCTGGTGTGTCTGGCTGTGGTGCGGGAGAGGTCCCTACAGACCACCACCAACTACCTAGTGGTGAGCCTGGCTGTAGCTGACCTGCTGGTGGCCTCGCTTGTCATGCCCTGGGCCGTATACCTGGAGGTGAGGGTCCACTGGGTGGGGGTGACAGGGATACGTTGGGGAGGGAGGGTATTTGGAGGTGAGGGTCGACCTTGTGTGGGTGGACCAGGGATAGGTTGGGGAGGGAGGGTATTAGGAGATAAAGCAGGTTCGGAGCAGGGATGGTGGTGGTCTTGCCAACTCCTATTGTAATTGGCGTGACAATGTCCATAGGACCATAGGAGTTGGCCAGCATAACAATATCTCTTTGTTGGGAATGTCCGTTGGGAATGTTTAGGGCTGGGATGTTTTTCTTGGTCAGATCCCAGGGTTAGAAACACTCCTCAGACCTACTCATGTTATATAAACTACTGAAAGAGACACAGTTTGTGACACTGGATGGCTTTGGGATTGACAGGAAGGGGAGGGGATGTGTTCACTTTGAGTTTTCATTCTTTTCAATGAAATACAGTGCATTCTGAAAGTATTCAGACTCCTTGACTTTTTCCACATTTTGTTACGTTACAACCTTATTCTAAAATGGATTGAATAGTTTTTTCCCCTCATCAATCTGCACACAATACCCCATAATGACAAAGCAAAAACAGGTTTTTCGAAATGTTTGCAAATATGTAAAAAAAATCTATATATTAAAACTGAAATATCACATTTACATAAGTATTCAGACCCTTTACTCAGTACTTTGTTGAAGCACCTTTGGTAGAGATTACAGCCTTGAGTCTTCTTGAGTATGATGCTACAAGCTTGGCGCACCTGTATTTGGGGAGTTTCTAAAAATTATTCTCTACAGATCCTCTCGGTCAGGTTGGATGGGGAGCGTCGCTGCACAGCTATTTTCAGGTCTCTGTGTGCTGTATGCTTAGGGTCGTTGTCCTGTTGGAGGGTGAAACTTCGCCCCAGTCTGAGGTCCTGAGTGCCTTCATCAGACCAGAGAATCTTGTTTCTCATGGTCTGAGTCCTTTAGGTGCCTTTTGGCAAACTCCTAGCGGACTGTCATGTGCCTTTTACTGAGGAGTGGCTTTTGTCTGCCCACTCTACCATAAAGGCCTGATTGGTAGAGTGCTGCAGAGATGGTTGGCCTTCTGGAAGTTTCTCCCATCTCCACATTGGAACTCTGGAGCTCTGTCAGAGTGACCATCAGGTTCTTGGTTACCTCCCTGACCAAGGCCCTTCTCCCCCGATTGCTCAGTTTGGCCGGGAGTCTTGGTGGTTCCAAACTTCTTCCCATTAAGAATGATAGAGGTCCCTGTGTTCTTGGGGACCTTCAATGCAGCAGACATTTTTTGGTAGTCTTTCTTGACACAATCCTGTCTCAGAGCTCTACAGACAATTATTTTGACCTCGTGGCTTGGTATTTGCTCTGACATATACTGTCAACCTTATATAGACGTATATTTATCTTTCCAAATCATGTCCAATCAATTGATCTTACCACAGGTGGACTCCAATCAAGTTGTAGAAACGTATATCAAGGATGATTAATGGAAACAGGATATTCAGTTTAAATGTAAATGTATTTATTTATTTACTTTTAAACCTATTTTCGCTTTGTCATTATGTGGTATTGTGTGTAGATTGATGAGGGGAAAAAATAATTTAGTCCATTTTAGAATAAGGCTGTAACGTAACAAAATGTGTAATAAGGGAAAGGGTCTGAATACCTTCCCGAATGCACTGTACATGTGAGAGATGGAGGAAGGATAGGGCAAAGAGATGGAGGAAGGATAGGACAGGGAGATGGAGGAAGGATAGGACAGGGAGATGGAGGAAGGATAGGACAGGGAGATGGAGGAAGGATAGGGCAAAGAGATGGAGGAAGGATAGGGCAAAGAGATGGAGGAAGGATAGGACAGGGAGATGGAGGAAGGATAGGGCAAAGAGATGGAGGAAGGATAGGACAGGGAGATGGAGGAAGGATAGGGCAGGGAGATGGAGGAAGGATAGGACAGGGAGATGGAGGAAGGATAGGACAGGGAGATGGAGGAAGGATAGGACAGGGAGATGGAGGAAGGATAGGACAGGGAGATGGAGGAAGGATAGGACAGGGAGATGGTCATGTTATTACTTTGAGTTTCTCCCTTATAGGGTGTGAGGGGTGTGGTGATACATTCAGTGACTGTGAGTGGCTGGAAGATATTGATGCCTATTGCTTCTAAGAATGTTTTATCTTCTATATGCTCCACATAATTGTCCCATGTGAGGAGTGTTACTGAAATGAATTTAGAGAGGTATAGTCAGTGGGGGTTGTTTCGTCCATTAGATATAATTCTTGGCTTGGGGGACTGGAGGAAGATAAAGTGTTGATGTGTTCATTTTGAATTGGTCAAGAGGGAGGACGTGAGGGATAATCGTTGGTCATGATTCAATTCAGGGTTGGGCGAGAGGCACAGGGTGCTATTGCAAACTCAACTCGCAACGTTGCACCTAAGGCCTGAACCAGGGTCAGATTTCTCTATAACCTCAACCATGTGGAGTTGAGAAAATATACATTATTTAAGAGAGTTAAGTGAAAATAGTGCACTGTAACAGCTGTTTGGGTTCCATGACAATCAACAGTGTCATAGTGAGAAGCAGACACAAACCTGGCCTTTAGAGAGTCTTGAATCATAATTACCTCAGTAGTTAACTTACTGCTTGATGACGAGTTTCTCACACTACTGGCCTATCTGGGTGATGTTTTTTCTCTCGCCTGAATGATCTGAATCTAGGATTACAGGGACTCTCTGCAACTATATTCAATGTGCGGGACAAAATTGAGGCTCTGATTAAGAAGTTGGAGCTCTTCTCTGTCTGCATCAACAAGGACAACACACAGGTCTTTCCATCAAGTTTACGGACAATGTCAAATGTGATATAGCAAAGCACCTGAGTGAGTTGGTGTGTAATTACGCAGGTACTTTCCCGAAACGGATGACACAAACAACTGGATTCGTTATCCCTTTCATGCCCTGCCTCCATTCCACTTACCAATAGCTGTACAAGAGAGACTCATTGAAATTGCAATAAGCGGTTCTGTGAAAATGTAATTTAATCAGAAGCCACTGCCAGATACCTGGATTGGGCTGCGCTCAGAGTATCCTGCCTTGGAAAATCGCACTGTTAAGACACTGATGTCCTTTGCAACCACGTACGTATGTGAGAGTGGATTCTCAGCCCTCACTAACATGAAAGCTAAATACAGGCACAGACTGTGTGTGGAAAATGATTTAAGACTGAGACTCTCTCCAATACAACCCAACATTGCAGAGTTATGTGCATACTTTCAAGCACACCCTTCTTATTAACCTGTGGTGAGTTATTCACAATTTTCGACAGCAGGAAGAATTAAGTCCACCACAATAGTATGGTGCTTGCCTGTCTTAGCCACTTGGTAGCTCACCATATAAGACGCTTCTAGCCCCTTCTTATTAATGGTATCTGTTGCTTTTATACATGTCTTACTACTCGTAATTCGTCTTAATTCTCACTAAAAAACTCCCGTGGCTTATTTTTCAAATTGGAATGTTTTGTTTCTAAATGTCTGAGCAAGAGTGAAGGTTTCATCGAGTTGTGAGATACTACTTTTGGACATATAACACACTGTGGCTGAGGAAAGGCACTACTCCCAATATAATTGAACTCCAAACAAATGTAGTTCTCATCATATTTGTGCCTCTTCGATGGTCCAACGTCCCTGTTTGTTGTTCGGTGCTTTCCCGGGTAGCCGAAGGGCTGCAACTGATTCACAACTGTCAGTGTCCATGCTAGCTGGGCTAACCACAAATGTAAAATTACCGATGCTAGCATTGGATGTTCTCGTGGAAGCAGACCAACTTGTGTCGTCGACAGGTGCAGGTGTAGAACTGCTGGTAGTAGCAGTACTATCTGTAGAGCTGGTATGTGTTTCTATGGACACGGGCCTCACTTTGTTTTTAACCATTTATCATAAATGGAATGAGCAGCAGCTACGTTTGGTTACATAAGGACCGTTAGTGGAATTCCCGCGAGAGAGTAACGGTTAATGTGATTGGATATTCATTATTTGACTTGGCTACCTGTTTTGGATTTGAACTTGCAACCTTTCGTTTACTAGTCCAACGCTCTAACCACTAGGCTACCCTGCCGCCCCATAATAGTGAAGACATCTTAACTATGAAATAACACATATGGAATCATGTAGAAACCAAAAAAGTATTAAACACATCTTCAAATAGCCACCCTTTGCCTTGATGACAGGTTTGCACACTCTTGGCATTCTCTCATCAAGCATCACCTGGAATGCTTTTCCAACAGTCTTGAAGGAGATCCCACATATGTTGGCTGCTTTTCCTTCACTCTGCGGTCTGACTCACCCCAAACCATCTCAATTTGGTTGAGGTCGGGGGATTGTGCAGGCAGGGTCATCTGATGCAGCATTCCATCCCTCTCCCTCTTGGTAAAATAGCTCTTACACAGCCTGGAAGTGTGTTGGGTCATTGTCCTGTTGAAAAACAAATGATAGTCCCACTAAGCACAAACCAGATGGGATGGTGTATTGATGCAGAATGCTGTGGTACCCATACTGGTTAAGTGTGCCTTGAATTCTAAGTAAATCACAGAAAGTGTCACCAGCAAAGCACCCCCACACCATAACACCTCCTTCTCCATGCTTCACGGTGGGAAATATACATGCAGATTTCATCCGTTCACCCACAACGTGTCTCACGAAGACACAGCGGTTGGAACCAAAAATCTCAAATTTGGACTCCAGACCAAAGGATACATTTCCACTGGTTTAATGTCCATTGCTCGTGTTTCTTGGCCCAAGCAAGTCTCTTCTTCTTATTGGTGTCCTTTAGTTGTGGTTTCTTTGCAACAATTCGACCATGAAGGCCTGAGTCACACAGTTTCCTCTGAACAGTTGATGTTGTGATGTCTGTTACTTGAACTCTGTGAAGCATGTATTTGGGCTGCAATTTCTGAGGCTGGTAACTCTAATGAATTTATCCTCTGCAGCAGAGGTAACTCTGGGTCTTTCATTCCTGTGGCCGTCCTCATGAGAGCCAGTTTCATCATATCGCTTGATGGTTTTTGCGTTCATGTCTTAAAGTAATGATGGACTGTCATTTTTCTTTGCTTATTTGAGCTGTTCTTGCCATAATATGGACTTGGTCTTTTACCAAATAGGGCAGTCTTCTGTATACCCCCCCCCCCCCCCCCCCCCCCCCCCCCACCTTGTCACAACACAACACAACTCAAACGCATTAAGAAGTAAAGAAATTCCACAAATAAACGTTTAACAAGGCACACCTGTTAATTGAAATGCATTCCAGGTGACTACCTCATGAAGCTGGTTGAGAGAATTCCAAGCGGGTGCAAATCTGTCATCAAGGCAAAGGGTGGCTATTTGATGAATCTCAAATATAACATATATCTTGATTTGTTTAACACTTTTTTGGTTACTACATGATTCCATATGTGTTGTTTCATAGTTTTGATGTCTTCACTATTATTCGACAATGTATAAAATAGTCAAAATAAAGATAAACCCTTAAATTAGTAGGTGTTCTAAAACTTCTGACCGGTAGTGTATTTTTTATTTAAAAAAAAACTTGAATCACATTTTTATTTGGCGTACCCCCGACAGAATTGTGCGTACCTCTGGGGGTTCGCGTACCCCCGTTTGGGAATACCTGAATTAGAGGATAGGAAGGATGCATGTGGATGGGGGGGCTGGGATATGTCAGGCGCTGCAGCTCAGAACACATTTATCTCTGTCAGACAGTTGTTATCACGTATTATAGCACCTAAGGGAAGGCCTGTCTGAGCAGCACTATCTATCTGGGTGAGGCAGGCTGGAACTGGGACTGTGTAATTGTACTTTCAAGGGTTTGAACGTGGGTGGCATAATTGGACAGAGAAAGAGAGAGGGAGAGAGGGAGAGAGGGAGGGAGCAAAAGAGAGAGGGAGGAAAAGAGAGAGAGAGAATAATTTATTTGATGTGTGTTGTTGATTATGAAGAATGATGATTGATATGGATAATGATGATAATCATGATGATACTGATGAAGCTGTGTGAATGTGTGTGTCGTGTGACCCTGCGTTACCTGTCCAGGTGGTCGGAGGGGCGTGGCTCTTCAGCAGGATGTACTGTAACATCTTTGTCACCTTGGATGTCATGATGTGTACCGCCAGCATTCTCAACCTGTGTGCTATCAGCATTGACAGGTAAGACGCTCTGCGTGCGTGTGTGTGTCTGTTTCTTTGTGTCCGTGTGTGTGAGAGTGTGCGCATGTCTGAGTTTCTTTTTGAAAGAGAAAGTGGGCATATACTATACGAGTGACTTAGTGTGTGTGTGTGTGTGTGTATGTGCGTGCGTGCGCGTGCGTGCGTGCACGTGCGTGTGTGTGTGTGTGTGGTAGACTTTATATATAGTACTATTTGTCATTACTGCACCTCCAGTTGGCTTGATGTTGAGTTGTCAGGTTCAGAGAGCAGGTCTACTTTCTCCAAATGAGCCTTAAATATTTGTGCTGGAGGGATGTGCCTGTACCCTCTAGGTTAGCAAATTGTAAAATGTTGTAAACTACCCATGTTTAATGTTGATGTGCATTGGGCATGTACATTTTTTATTTGCTTAGTTTTCCAGCTCATGTATAAGTTAATATTTAATAGCTCTTTGTGGGTTGAACCCAAACGACCATTGGGCACAACGTGCTTTTAACCATCAAAGAAATAGGAACACAGGGGGCTGAACACTGTGTGTGTGTGGAGAGTGAAAGCGTATGGTTATTCTCTGTTTATGTGCATCTTTATACTGAAAATCACTCATTAGCAGGTTACCCTGACAGGTGATTCATTAAGTCCTTCACCTGGGTGTGAAGTCTGTGTGTGTGTGTGTGTGTGTGTGTGCGTGCGAATGTGTTTGTGTGTGTGTATGAGTGAGCGAGCGAGAGAGAGAGAGAGAGAGAGAGAGAGAGAGAGAGAGAGAGAGAGAAAAAGAAAGAAAGAGCGATAAAAGAGAGAGACAGAGAGAAAGACAGAGAGCTGATCTGTTTAAAGGTCCAGTTTACAGCCTGTGTGTTACACTGTACGGATGCAATTACATTAGCTGTCCCAATGATGTATCACTGCTCTCCCAAGCAGACATCACATCTGTATTATTATCATCCATGTTTTCCAGAAACACCTGGGGCATATATGTTTTTGATAGAATGCTTTCACCAATATGGTCCCGCTTTAAATGACGTGCAGCTTATAAAAGCTTCATAAAGCCTTCATAAAGCCTTCATAAACACTACATACATGTGTCACAAATCATCTATAACCGTATGTCATGCTCTATAAAGGGTTTATAAATGTGGCATAACTGTGTGACATAACCACCAATGTCAAATGTGACATAACCCACTATGTAAAATATGACATAAACTTGTGCTTAATAAAAGGGTGGCATAAGCACTGTTTAATAAAGTCTTTATTAAGTATATTGAATTGAGGCTTCACAAAGCATTCATAACCTTGTCATGCATCTAGGTAGAGCATTGCAACACCAGGATAGTGGACCACCCATACGTATAAATGTATGCACGCATGGCTGTAAGTCGCTTTGCATGAAAGCGTCTGCTAAATGGCATATATTATTTTATATTATATTATTCTAAAACATTTCTAGGATGGCCCAACCTCTTTCCCCCCCTGGGTGCATAGACAATATTGGACCTGACCTCAACTTTACCCAAAATGCTGTGCTGTGTGATGACACACGCTCTAAAGTGAAATCATTGGCCTTTTAAAATCTGTTTTTATTTTTTGTGTAATTTGTTTTTTTCCCCAAATTCCGTTTTCTCGTTTCCCCACAGTTTGTTTCACACGTTTTTAATAGAAAAACAACTGAATTGGATTTTCTGTGTTCACAGCAATGCATAAAACACATCAGGGGATAACTTTTGGGGTCTGGGAAAAATCTAAGAAACTTTTGAGAGTAGTTACCCTTTCATTCATGTGGTGTTTCTGTAGAGCAGTAAGCTCACGTGATGCAGTTTGCAACTCAAATGCCGACTTGTGCTACCACTGGACAGCGAAAAACAAGTAAGTTAACCTTTATTTATTGTAATTGAAATTAGTTTGTAGTAGTTAAGTGTTGAGTTAGATTATATAAATCAAATCAAATTTTATATTTGATACATAGATAGCTACCATAGCTACCTCAATCGTTATTTCAAATAATTTGTGACTAAATAGCCATTTCTAGCTAATGTTAGCAGCATAAGCTAGCTAGTTAGCTATACCAATACAACATTTAGCTCAGCTAAATACAAATCTCCCTAGATACAGCCACGTCTCATAGTCAAGTCATTAGATTTGTGAATTAAAGAGGAATATAATAATACGAATCAAACTAAGTTTCCCATCTCCTCATTTAGAGTATTTATTGTGCATCACAGAAATGCCCTTACCTAGATGGTGAGACAAATGCATTTCTTAACAGACCTGCTACCCTTACCCAGATGGTGAGACAAATGCATTTCTTAACAGACCTGCTACCCTTACCCAAATGGTGAGACAAATGCATTTCTTAACAGACCTGCTACCCTTACCCAGATGGTGAGACAAATGCATTTCTTAACAGACCTTAACAGGCTACTTAATATAATGTTTACATACCCTACATTATTCATCGTATATGTATGTACTGCACTCTATATCATCTACTGCATCTTTATGTAATACATGTATCACTAGCCACTTTAAACTATGCCACTTTGTTTACATACCCTACATTACTCATCTCATATGTATATACTGTACTCGATACCATCTACTGCATCTTGCCTATGCCGTTCTGTACCATCACTCATTCATATCTTTATGTACATATTCTTTATCCCTTTACACTTGTGTGTATAAGGTAGTAGTTTTGGAATTGTTAGGTTAGATTACTCGTTGGATATTACTGCATTGACGGAATTAGAAGCACAAGCATTTCGCTACACTCGCATTAACATCTGCTAACCACGTGTATGTGACAAAGACAATTTGATTTGATTTGATTGATTTGATTTGATGCGACTCTAATGATGATTTGATAAAAGTTGCTTGAAAGACATGTTTTCTTTGTGCAGGCTGTACACACTATATCCTTCACTCATTCACAATTTGACAAGCACTTGATAATGTCTAGAATCTAGCATCCCCTTGTGTGGCCATAATGCACCCTAAAAAAACATGCCTTTTGCGACCAGTGGCCATTGTGCCCTTCTCCATGCGCTCCAGTACCTCTCACTCACATGGCTCTCCGTCAGTGATCGGGTGTTTCTCACAGGCTACGAGTGAAGACAGACATCGGGGACGCAACTGCTCTTGTCCTTATCCAATTCTGAGATGCATATTGAAGATATTGGAAGAACTGTCCACATTTCCTGTTCATCAGCCAACATGATGAGTAGACCTAACGAACAGCAAAAGCACTAGCCTATGTCAATCTACTATCCCCCATAGTACAAAAGTCAACCTATTCTATTCTGTGCGAGAAATAAATATTCCAAAGTGACAGCTGATAATATATAATATAATAATATCACAGCTGATAATATATAATTCACACGTGATAGACTAATATTGTCACCCATCAGACTGTTCTTGATTTAATCTTGTCTTTACATATACTAAATAATACAGTATATGTGTGAAATTTGTTTTGATTTAATATGGACCATTATCATGCACCTGTCTCAAAATAGGGGCAGCGCGAAAAAACACATGTCATCTATGCACTTAAATAGCGAATGGAGGAAGCTTTTCCCATGGTTCATTTTCATGCCTGCCAGGTAGGCTATACTCCTGTTGTAAATATAAACAATGTGTTTAATATTAGGAAAGTTGAGAAATAAATATAGTAGGCCTATATGATGGGATCCTCCTATTTTTAGTAGAGGCCATCACTCTGTTTTCTCGCGCTGTTGCATAGCCTATAGAAATGTTGTGCAACATTAGCTCATGGGCTCTCATGAAGTGCTTGATCAGATTTTCAATTACATTTGCATTGATGTCAGAGTGATTAGAGGGACAATAGAGTGCTGAGTACCAGGCAGTTAGCAAGTTTGGTAGGCTACTAATGACCAGCAGCAGCATCAGAGCTTGGAGAAGCCTAATTATGTTACTGAACGGTCACATGGAAATGAACTGCCTTCATGACTCGTGACCGCGGGTGTGGCGGTAATACGGTCACCACAACAGCCCTAGTTATGAGTATTACAGGATAATGCATAAAGTGTCAATAAATAGTACTAATAGTAGTAGTAGGTCTACAGTAACTGAGACTACCCCAGCAGGTATTCCTCTTCTGTTTCCATGCTGGAGACCAGGGCTTGATTACAACCTGTTACAATGGTGCCAACATTTTGTGGCTGATCTTTCAGTGGGGGACTGGGTTGAATGTGTCAAAGATCTGACTGGGTCCAGCACCCCACGGTATGGCTTGTTATATTGTTGTATTAAAGACCTGACTGGGTCCAGCATCCACGGTATGGCTTGTTATATTGTTGTATCAGAGACCTGACTGGGTCCAGCACCCACGGTATGGCTTGTTATATTGTTGTATCAGAGACCTGACTGGGCCCAGCACCCACGGTATGGCTTGTTATATTGTTGTATCAGAGACCTGACTGGGCCCAGCTCCCATGGTATGGCTTGTTATATTGTTGTATCAGAGACCTGACTGGGCCCAGCACCCACGGTATGGCTTGTTATATTGTTGTATCAGAGACCTGACTGGGTCCAGCACCCACAGTATGGCTTGTTATATTGTTGTATCAGAGACCTGACTGGGCCCAGCATCCACGGTATGGCTTGTTATATTGTTGTGTTTGTGTACTAAGGAACATGTAAATAAAGACACTTTCTTTAGGTTGAGGTCTTTCATCAAGGTAAGTGTATCCATTCAAAGTTGGCTTTAGTGGGAGTGACCATAGAATTATATGGGAGTGAGTAAAGTATTTGTCATCTGACTATGTCCTTTGCTAGCAAAAAATATTTCCCCTTGTCCTCACTAGTAAATGTTTAGATTTTTTTACCCTTTTTTACCAGGTAAGTTGACTGATAACACATTCTCATTTACAACAACTACCTGGGGAATATTTACAGGGGAAGAGTTATCACAGCCGCAAAGTAATAATTATGGCTAAACCCCACCCATTTCCACAATTTATCTTCTTAAAATGTTATTTTAACCTGACCTTAACCTTAACCCTAACCCACAATGATAACATTATGCCTAACCCTAACCTTAAATGAACACCAATACATTTTTTTTCATACATTTTTATGATATAGACAACTTTGAATTTGTGGCTGCGCTATCTAGTGGAAACCATTCCCCTTGGCCTCACGGCAGAAAAACACAACAGCTCCTACCTTCCAGCTAGCTAATTAGCAAAGGACATAGCTAGCAAGCGAACAACAGCTCCTACCTTCCAGCTAGCTAATTAGCAAAGGACATAGCTAGCAAGCTAAATGCTCCACCAAGAAGAAGAAAGACTACATCCTTAAAATCTGTGGTCAATATGTGTTGCGCTTGTGTGGAATACTATCCCAATGAGAGTTACAAACACAATCTCTTTATTGCCAAGACTCATTGGGGAAGATGTTTTGGGGGATTAAGGTTATGATTAGGTAAGAGTTATGATTATGGTCAAGGTTAGGGTAAGGGCAGGGGTTAAATCAAATCACATTTGAATGGTCACATTAACACATGTTTAGCAGATGTTATTGCGGGTGTAGCGAAATGCTTGTGTTCCTAGCTCCAACAGTGCAGCAGTATCTAACAGTGCAGTAGTATCTAAACATTATTCATAACAATACATACATCTAAAAGTAAAATAATGAAATTATGAAATATATAAATATTACATTGAGCAATGTTTGAGTGGCATTGCCTAAATACAGTAGAATATGACACAGTATATACAGTACATATGAGATGAGAAAAGCAGTATGTAAACATTATTTAAACATTATTAAAGTGACTAGTGATTGATTCCATGTCTATGTTTATAGGGCAGCAGCTTCTAAGGTGCACGCTTGTGGAACCAGGTGGAAGGCAGCTAGTGATGGCTATTTAACAGTCTGATGGCCTTGAGATAGAAGCTGTTTTTCAGTCTCTCGGTCCCAGCTTTGATGCCCCTGTACTGACCTCGCCTTCTGGATGATAGCAGGGTGAACAGGCCCCGGCTCGGGTGGTTGATGTCCTTAATGATCTTTTTGGCCTTCCTGTGACATTGGGTGCTGTAGGTGTCCTGGAGGTGGCTCCCCTAAACCCTAACCCTAAGGTTAAGGTTAGGGTTTAGGGCAGGGACGTACCAATGATCCCAGATAGCACAACAGAAAAACGATTAGGGGTAATGTGAATAACGTGACTTCACTAAACCATTAGAACATTTCTGCAACTAACTCCCCCTAACAAGCAACGTTTGAAATATGTTCTACCCTCTTGTGTCTTTGAGTCAGTGACTCTTATCACGGAGCACGTCTATATCATATTCAACATAGTGGGTATGTCACATTTGACATTGGTGATTATGACACACAGTTATGCCACATTAATGAACACTTTATAAAGCATGACATATAGTTATAGATGCTTTGTAATACATTTATGTAGTACTTATGAAGGCGTTATGAAGGATCTATGAAGCCTTTATAAGCTGAATGTTATTGGAAGCGGGACCCAAAACACATAAATGCTGTGGTATTACGCTACATTTGCAGTAAATTAAGTACATTCATGTGAATGCTTAGACTAAAGCGTCAAAACCTTAACTTTTGTAACCCTGCCTTAAACAAAGGCACCAAAAGTACAAACACATTTTCTGCTTTCCACTTTGTTTGCAGTTCTGCAACACACTTTGCACTTTGTTTGCACTTAGTTTACAATTCTGCAAAACACTTGAAAAACACTACACACTGTTTCTTACATTAGACACTTCGATCAAGAATGAAATCTCTCGCAATCATTGGAAAACACTTCTATTCAAAATGTGAAACATACCTGAAATTGGCAACACCCACACACACACATGAAAACATTTATACAGTAATTGAACACCAATTAGTCTGAGCCTCAGCCCTGCAAATAGACCTCCGGTAAGATCACCTCTTTTGTGAGAACTTTCCAAACATGGAGGCAGTGAGAGCGAAAGGAAGAGGAAGAGGAAGAGGTAGAGGAAGAGAAAGAGAGAGAGTAGTAGGAGGAGGACAAGAACAAAGAAGGGGACCAGGCAACGGAGACATATTTCCTATGACATTAGGGCCACTTTGGTGGACCATGTCATAAATCATGGCCTGACGATGAGGGATGCAGAGAGTCCAGCTTACACGGTAGCATCCATAATACTGACATTTAGGCTGGAGAACAGGTATGTCTTCAACTTTCTACACTAGACTGTATGTATGTAATCGTTGCACATCATTCTGCATCACAATACAATGTATGACATACAATATTAGGTCTATGCTCCCTAGTGAACAAGGCACCTGCCTTGCCTGTAGCTTGTAGTTTTGACTGAATGTGTCTGACCCATCCCTCCCCATCCTTGTGTGAAAATGTAGACATTGTAGTTTTGTGTTTTGAGTTACACCATATTCACGGTACAGTGTATGCATTTTCTGTTACAGAGAGTCCTGGACTTTGATGCAGCTGCACAGCCTCATGAGTTCATTTTCATTGATGAAGCTGGATTCAATCTAGCTAAAACAAAGAGCCGTTGTGAATGTCCCTGGGTAGCGCGCAGGAAATATCACTGTGTGAACCGCCATTAGTCTGCAAGGAGTTCTCTATCACCATGCCACCCTAGGTCCCTACAGTACTGCACACATAATCATATTTCTGGATGTACTATATAATGCAGTTGTACAGGGCGGACCAGAGCAGCCCAGGTTTGTGGTCATCTGGGATAATGTTGGTTTCCACCGGGCTGCTCTGGTCAGGGACTGGTTCACCAACCACAATAACTTCACAGTTGTATACTTGCCCCCTTACTCCCCATATCTCAATCCGATTGAGGAATTATTTTCGGCTTGGAGTTGGAAAGTGTATGACCGCCAACCACATGACTGCCTGCCTCTTCTGCAAGCAACGGAAGAGGCAGGCGGAGACATTGAGGTGGGGTCAGTCCAAGGATGGATATGGGGCAAGGAAATATTTCCCCTGTTGCCTAGCCAGGGTTGACACTGCTTGTGATGTGGCTGAGGTGATGTGGCCAGACCCTAACAGAAGGCGGGATCCATAAACCATCCACCCCATCCCTTACAATCCCTTACAATTATATTTTTTGTTTACCATTGCACTGTAATTTTACGGTAATTAATATTGTTTCCGTGAGTTTACAGTAACATATCGTATTGATTACTGTACTGTAATTCTACTTTTTAAAGTTGTTTTGTTGTTGTTGTAATAACCTGCAATGGCAAAAAAACACTTTTGTGTTCATTGAAATGTGAGTAGATGTACTGTACTGGACAATCTTTCACAGAAAGAAGCCTGTATGAGAAAATCAAAAAGGTATACGAAGTACTAAAGACAGCAGTGTTTTGTGTGGAGTACATCAATGTGTTGTTGCTGCTTTGAAAGAGTAATTTACAGTTTACAGAATACGTGTTCTCCCCACTGTACCTTCCACCTCCATGTGGAGAAAAAAATCCTAAATCGGGTTTTAGGAAAGGAGAGTATGGGGGTAAGTGCAGGGTGGTAAATTGTGGGTGGGCCTGAAACCATGCTTGCACCATTTGAACATGGTGGAACCTGACATTATTCCACACAATGACATATGTCATGCCATCAGCTCTACAGACCTGATTTAGCCCATCAAGGAAGGTTACATTCGAAAAGCGAATCATGTGGCTGCCTGCATCTCAATATATAGAGTAGAGAGCTTTAGTTAGAACGGGCAAGATGCGTAATCTAAGCAACTTTGACCGTGGTATGATTGTTGATGCAACACATGGTGATTCCAGCATCTCAGAAACAGCTGCCCTCCTGGGATTTTTATGCACTACAGTCTCTAGAGTTTACAGAGAATGGTGCGATAAACAAAACACACTCAGTGAAAGGCATTTCTGTGGGAAAAAACAACTTGTTAATGAGAGAGGTCAGAGGAGAATGTCCAGACTCATTCAAGCTAACAGAAAGGCCACAAATACTCAAATAACAGCTGTTTAAAACAGTGGTGTGCAGAAGGGCATCTCTTAACGTACAACACCATGAATAATTCAGGCTGTTGTGAAGGCAAAAGGGGGTCCTACCCAGTACTAGATAGGTGTACCTAATAAAGTGGCACAGTGTACAGTAATGTCAAATCTGAAAACAAGGTCTGGAAAAGTGGTACATGAGACCATAGAAACAGTGTGATAAAGAATGATGATGAAATATGACATACATAGTGGTTCAGTCAAAGTGGTTCATGTTCCACGGTAATTGGTGTCAATGGATCTTGTTATCCTGAAACTTTCATGATCTAAGCACGGAGTATTGTTTTTCAGTTTCCATAAAACTATGCATTAAGAGTAATGCAACAGTTACTCATCATTTTGAGCAGTTGTATCAATAGATAGTTAGATCACTGTAATGAAAGGAATAGACAGTCATCTCGGATATAATGTGTGAATTGCATTTTGAAATGGTAATACTTTAATGTTAAGTTGTGTTATTTTCAACAGGTGATTTTAGTTCAATGAACAAATGATCTTAGCTTTATGTGTATTATATCCAAGCAATTGGAAAAAGTGTTAAAGTTTTGAAAAATGTGCATTTTGATCAAATAAAATGTTAGTTGTCACATACACATGGTTAGCAGATGTTAATGCGAGTGTAGTGAAATGCTTGTGCTTCTAGTTCCGACAATGCAGTAATAACCAACGAGTAATCTAACCTATCAATTTCACAACAACTACCTTATACACGCAAGTGTAAAGGTATGAAGAATATGTACGTAAAAATATATGAATGAGTGATGGTACAAAACGGCATAGGCAAGATGCAGTAGATGGTATCGAGTACAGTATATACATATGAGATGGGTAATGTAGGGTATGTAAACATTATATAAAGTGGCATTGTTTAAAGTGGCTAGTGATACATTTTTCCATACATTTTTATATTGTTAAAGTGGCTGTAGTTGAGTGAGTATGTTGGCAGCAGCCACTCAATGTTAGTGGTGGCTGTTTAACAGTCTGATGGCCTTGAGATAGAAGCTGTTTTTAAGTCCCTGCTTTGATGCACCTGTACTGACCTTGCCTTCTGGATGATAGCGGGGTGAACAGGCAGTTGCTCGGGTGGTTGTTGTCCTTGATGATCTTTATGGCCTCGGGTGGTGTAGGTGTTATGGAGGGCAGGTAGTTTGCCCCCGGTGATGCGTTGTGCAGACCTCACTACCCTCTGGAGAGCCTTACAGTTGTGGACGGAGCAGTTGTCGTACCAGGAGGTGATACAGCCCGACAGGATGCTCTCAATTGTGCATCTGTAAAAGTTTGAGTGCTTTTGGTGACAAGCCAAATTTCTTTAGCCTCCTGAGGTTGAAGAGGCATTGCTGCGCCTTTTTCACCACGCTGTCTGTGTGGATGGACCAATTCAGTTTGTCCGTGATGTGTATGCCGAGGAACTTAAAACTTACTACCCTCTCCACTGCTGTCCCATCGATGTAGATAGGGGGGTGCTCCCTCTGCTGTTTCCTGAAGTCCACCATCATCTCCTTTGTTTTGTTGACATTGAGTGTGAGGTTATTTTCCTGACACCACACTCCGAGGGCCCTCACCTCCTCCCTGTAGGCCGTCTCGTCGTTGTTGGTAATCAAGCCTACCACTGTAGTGTCATCCTGCAAACTTGATGATTGAGTTGGAGGCGTGTATGGCCACGCAGTCGTGGGTGAACAGGGAGTACAGGAGAGGGCTCAGAACGCACCCTTGTGGGGCCCCAGTGTTGAGGATCAGCGGAGTGGAGATGTTGTTACCTACCCTCACCACCTGGGGGTGGCCCGTCAGGAAGTTCAGTACCCAGTTGCCCATTGCGGGGTCGAGACCCAGGGTCGAGTTTGGAGGATACTATGGTGTTAAATGCTGAGCTGTAGTTGATGAACAGCATTCTCACATAGGAATTCCTCTTGTCCAGATTGGTTAGGGCAGTGTGCAGTGTGGTTGCGATTGCATCGTCTGTGGACCTATTTGGGCGGTGAGCAAATTGGAGTGGGTCTAAGGTGTCAGGTAGAGTGGAGGTGATATGGTCCTTGACTAGTCTCTCAAAGCACTTCATGATGACGGACATGAGTGCTACGGGGGGGGGTATTCGTTTAGCTCAGTTACCTTAGCTTTCTTGGGAACAGGAACAATGGTGGCACTCTTGAAGAATGTGGGGACAGCAGACTGGGATAAGGATTGGTTGAATATGTCCGTAAACACACCAGCCAGCTGGTCTGTGCATGCTTTGAGGACGCGGCTGGGGATGCCATCTGGGCCTGCAGCCTTGCGAGGGTTAACACACTTAAATGTTTTACTCACGTCGGCTGCAGTGAAGGAGAGTCCGCAGGTTTTGGGAGCAGGCCGTGTCAGTGGCACTGTATTGTCCTCAGAGCGGGCAAAGAAGTTGTTTAGTCTGTCTGGGAGCAAGACATCCTGGTCCGCGACTGGGCTGGTTTTCTTTTTGTAATCCGTGATTGACTGTAGACCCTGCCACATACCTCTTGTGCCTGAGCCGTTGAATTGCGACTCTACTTTGTCTCTATACTGACTCTTAGCTTGTTTGATTGCCTTGCTGAGGGAATAGTTACACTGTTTGTATTCGGTCATGTTACCGGTCACCTTGCCCTGGTTAAAAGCAGTGGTTCGCACTATCAGTTTCGTGCGAATGCTGCCATCATTCCACGGTTTCTGGTTTGGGAATGTTGTTAGAGCCGATTTGGACATATTTGCACCGAGCTCCATGTACATTTGTGTAAATATAGTAAATATTAATGTACATGATGAAATATTAGGTACGTACCGTTATGATTTATATTTACCTGATTGAGATATATTCATTTGTTATTGTAATTCAGTTTTTGTCCCTTCCCTCTTGCCCATTCATTGTATTGTGGTAAGTGTGTTAGGATAAAGGCAGGAAGTCCTTGCTAGATGCGGGAGCGGTATAATTTTTTGACCATACAGACATACATAGAGACAGGTCATATTATGTATTTTCCATATCAAGTAATCTATGCTTTAAGTTGATTGGAGAATCATTTCTTTGTTAGATATAAGAATAATAAATATCCCTGGATGTCATTGAATGTTTGGCCGTTTGGAAACCCTGAGTGTGGATTGTATGCGTACCAAACAACCCCGCTTCAGGCCTGGGCAGTGGCTATGGTAAAGAGGAAAGGAAGCCATTACAAATGTTTTAATAGTTGCTGTGGGTACGACATCGCCGATGCACTTGCTAATAAACTCCCTCACCGAATCAGCGTATTCGTCAATGTTGTTGTTTGACGCAATGCAGAACATATCCCAGTCCACATGATCGAATTAATCTTGAAGCGTGGAAGCAGATTGGTCGGACCTGCGTTGAAAAGACCTGAGCGTGGGAGCTTCCTGTTTTAGTTTCTGTCTATAGGCTGGAGGCAACAAAATGGAGTCGTGGTCAGCTTTTCCGAAAGGAGGGTGGGGGAGGGCCTTATATGCGTCGCGGAAGTTAGAATAACAATGATCCAGGGTTTTACCAGCCCTGGTTGCACAATCAATATACTGATAGAATTTAGGGAGTCTTGTTTTCAGATTGGCCTTGTTAAAATCCCCAGCTACAATGAATGCAGCCTCAGGATATGTGGTTTCCAGTTTACATAGAGTCAAATGAAGTTCGTTCAGGGCCATCAATGTGTTTGCTTGGGGGGAATATATGCGGCTGTGATTATAATCAAAGAGAATTCTCTTGGTAGATAATGCTGTCGACATTTGATGGTGAGGAATTCTAAGTCAGGTGAACAGAAGGACTTGAGTTCCTGTATGTTGTTATGATCACACCACGTCTCGTTAATCATAAGGCATACCCCCCCGCCCCTCTTCTTACCAGAAAGATGCTTGTTTCTGTCGGGGCGATGCGTGAAGAAACCAGCTGGCTGTACTAACTCCGATAGCGTGTCTCAAGTGAGCCATGTTTCCGTGAAGCAAAGAACGTTACAGTCTCTTATGTCTCTCTGGAATGCTACCCTTGCTCGGATTTCATCTACCTTTTTGTCAAGAGACAGGACAATGGCGAGTAGTATACTCGGGAGCGGTGCGCGATGTGCCCGTCTACGGAGCCTGACCAGAAGACCGCTTCGTCTGCCTCTTTTACGGCGTCGTTGTTTTGGTTCGCGGGCTGGGATCTGATCCATTGCCCTGCGTGGTGGGGGAAACAGAGGATCCGCTTTGGGAAAGTATTCCTGGTCGTAATGATGGTGAGTTGACGTTGCTCTTATATCCAATAGTTCCTCCCGACTGTATATAATAAAACCTAAGATTACCTGGGGTACCAATCATTGGTTGTGAGTTTTGTGTCTAGAGTTGTGTCTAGAGTTTTGTAAAATGACATCAAGGTTCCGAAATTAGTGCCAGAGTGATTGTAAAAAATTGTAAATGGTGCATGTATGTATCATTTTGTTGCAAAAATGCCACTTTGAAAAAGGATTGTTAGGTTTTGATTGCAGAGTTTCATTTTGACATAGAAATACAATATTTATCTCCAAGTGGCTTGTGTGTAGAGGTTTGACACAATGAGCCAAATTCCGCAACAAGTGTGTAAGCAATCGCAAGAAACTGTAATACAATATATTAGGATAAATATATCAAAATAGATAGTAAGTGATTGATAATGTGATGATGCAGGTCCAGGGGTCGGACT
This sequence comes from Oncorhynchus mykiss, assembly GCF_013265735.2. Taxonomy (NCBI): domain Eukaryota; kingdom Metazoa; phylum Chordata; class Actinopteri; order Salmoniformes; family Salmonidae; genus Oncorhynchus; species Oncorhynchus mykiss. The sequence continues at coordinate 16,010,293 of NC_048575.1, read as the reverse complement.
GACTCATACTGTTTGGCTCATGAGAAACACCCACATTTTTTTCATTACGTTTCACATTTTCTGAGTTCAACGCTAAAGTGATCTGAAGTGATCCGAAGTGTTCCGAAGTGTTCCGAAGTGATCTGAAGTGATCTGAAGTGATTTGCCGTGTTCTGAAGTGATCCGAAGTGTTCTGAAGTGATCTGCCGTGTTCTGAAGTGTTCTGAAGTGATCTGCCGTGTTCTTTTTTTTATTTATTTTTTTATTTTTTTTATTTTACCCCTTTTTCTCCCCAATTTCGTAGTATCCAATTGTTGTAGTAGCTACTATCTTGTCTCATCACTACAACTCCCTTACGGGCTCGGGAGAGACGAAGGTTGAAAGTCATACACAACAACCAAGCCGCAACCAACCAAGCCGCTGCTTCTTTAACACAGCGCACATCCAACCCGGAAGCCAGCCGCACCAAACACCGTGCACCTGGCCACCTTGGTTAGCGTACACTGCGCCCAGCCCGCCACAGGAGTCGGTGGTGCGCGATGAGACAAGGACACCCCTACCGACCAAGCCCTCCCTAACCCGGGCGACGCTAGGCCAATTGTGCGTCGCCCCACGGACCTCCCGGTCGCGGCCGGTTACGACAGAGCCTGGGCGCGAACCCAGGGACTCTGATGGCACAGCTGGCGCTGCAGTACAGCGCCCTTAACCACTGCGCCACCCGGGAGGCCCCTGATCTGCCGTGTTCTGAAGTGATCTGAAGTGTTCTGAAGTGTTCTGAAGTGATCCGAAGTGACACGAAGTGTTCTGAAGTGTTCTGAAGTGATCTGCCGTGTTCTGAAGTGATCCAAAGTGATCCAAAGTGTTCTGAAGTGTTCTGAAGTGATCTGCCGTGTTCTGAAGTGATCCGAAGTGTTCTGAAGTGTTCTGAAGTGATCCGAAGTGACACGAAGTGTTCTGAAGTGTTCTGAAGTGATCTGCCGTGTTCTGAAGTGATCCGAAGTGTTCTGAAGTGTTCTGAAGTGATCCGAAGTGACACGAAGTGTTCTGAAGTGTTCTGAAGTGATCTGCCGTGTTCGGAAGTGTTCTGAAGTCATTGCAGGCAATCTCAACGCTGTGCATTAGAGGGAAGTCATCCTCCTCCCTCATGTGGTACCTTTCCTGCAGGCTCATCCTGACATGACCCTCCAGCATGACAATGCCACCAGCCATTACGCATTCTTGGCATACAACACAAAGTTGATGAATTTTATCAAAGCTTTCCTTGCCAATTTGCTGAATAGCCAAATTAAGTAATTGTGAAACAATTTCAATATAGAAGTGCTTTATTTGCTGTTCCATTGTGGAAATTGATATCACGCTCATTGGAATTTAATTTGCTTCTTTCTCTTTCTGTTAACTTCTAATTTTTCTAACTTAATTGACCTCTCCCTTTTACAAATTCTCTCTCTCTCCCCATCTGTCTCTTTCTATCTCTCTCTGTCTCTTTCTCAAACACAAACTTCCTCTCTCAGAGTAAGAGATCTTGTCACAGATCAGTATAACCTGACTGATCAATTTCCAGGGTTAGGGTTAGTTAGCATAACCAGTCTGTTTGTGGTGACTGATCCATTTCCAGGGATACGGTTAGGGTTAGTTAGTATAACCCGTTTGTGTGATCCATCTCCAGGTACACAGCGGTGGTGATGCCTGTCCTCTACAACACCACACACAGCTCCAGGAAGCGGGTCTCGGTCATGATCGCGACAGTGTGGATCCTGGCCTTTGCTGTATCCTGCCCCCTGCTGTTCGGATTTAACACATCAGGTGAGACACGTGAGTACAGGTGAGACACACCCACACCCCCTCGCGCCAACACAGTTTGAAATTAACCACTATCCAGTGAGCCCCTATACCCTTTGAAAACTGCCTCCCTAGCCAGTGAGTCAGTTCTTGATTGTAGTGAATGATCTCTATTACTCAGTGTGTGTTGTTTCTCTCCATATGTCAATTAAGTCCAGGCTTTTTCAGAAATTCACCAAATTGTTCACACCAATGTTAGGTCTATGGGGTAATCTATCAGTCTCATTATAATAAACCATATTAAAATCCCCACCAACTATAATCTGACTGGATGGATATTTTCTCAGAGTGATTTGTGATAAGAGATTTGGAGGACTAGAACAGGATCCATACACATTACACAACACAAATCTGTCAATGTGGTTGATGACCGCTACTAGCCAATGTCCATTGGTGTCCATGTGAGTAAACAAAAATGTCCCTTTGAAATTGTGTGCTAAAATTGCAACCCCAGCTGCATGATTAGTCCCGTGGACAAGAAAATGTCACTGCCCCGCTGATTTTTATTAATCTAAATTTCGTATTCGTATTTTTTTTTAGGTATAATTTAAACAAAAGAATTGAACTGCATTGTTGGTTAAGGGCTTGTAAGTAAGCATTTCACTGTAAGACACCTGTCGTATTCAGCGCATGTGACACATTTTATTTGATTGCTTTTTTCCAAAATTAAAAAAAAAGTCCTCTTTGCATGAATGTGTTTCTTGAACGAATATAAGATATAAGATATAGACGAATATAAGATCAGGCGTTCATGATCGAATTGCTGCAAAGAAACCACTACTAAAGAACACCAATAATAAGAAGAGACTTGCTTGTGCCTAGAAACATGAGCAATGGACTTTAGACCACTGGAAATCTGTCCTTCGTTCTGATGAGACTAAATTTGCGATTTTTGGTTCCAACAGCCGTGTCTTTGTGAGACGCAGAGTAGCTGAACGGATGATCTCCGCATGTGTGGTTCGCACCGTGAAGCTTGGAGGAGGAGGTATGATGGTGTGGGGATGCTTTGCTGGTGGCACTGTCAGTGATTTATTTAGAATTCAAGGCACACAACCAGCATGGCTACCACAGCATTCTGCAGCAGTACACCATCCCATCTGGTTTGCGCTTATTGGGACTATCATTTGTTTTTCAACTGGACAATGACCCAACACACCTCCAGGCTGTGTAAGGGCTATTTGACCAAGATGAAGAGTGATGGAGTGCTGGATCAGATGACCTGGGCTCTACAATCACCTGACCTCAACCCAATTGAGATGATTTGGGATGAGTTGGACCGCAGAGAGAAGGAAAAACAGCCAACAAGTGCTCAGCATATGTGGGAACTCCTTCAAGACTGTTGGAAAAGCATTCCAGGTGAAGCTGGTTGAGAGAATGCCAATAGTGTGCAAAGTTGTCATCAAGGCAAAGGGTGGCTACTTTGAAGAATCTCAATTATAAAATACATTTTGACCTGTTTAATGGTTCTTTGAGTTTGACTTTGAGTTTATTTTATTTTTACAGGGACAGTGCACATTAATCAACGTTTCAGTAAAAGTGCCGGTTTTAGCCAGCCGGCTAATTTTCAACCACAGTCCCTGGGCAGGTTATTAAAAACAATGACAATATAGACAATAGCAACATAGGACAAGCAAGACATAGCATACAGACAGAGCAACATAGGACAAGCAAGACGTAGCATACAGACCGAGCAACAGCAAGACAAAATTCATAAAAGCATCAAAGTGTTTCCACACCTCACAAGTTACAGACAACAGACATGGAAAGTGGCAACACACAGCTAGGGACCATGTTCACAAATCTGATTGACTTCAAGCATTTTGTGAAAGTGTGATATGTGGTGCAGTTATGTGTGTCTGATGGCAGTGTATTCCAGACATGGGAAGCTCTCACAGAGAAAACGGATTTACTAAAGGTGCTTTTCTTTAAGGGAACTATACAGTCACCTCTCATGGCAGACCTTGTGGATCTGCTGCCATATGTTTGTGTTTTCTGTTTAACAAAAATACTGAGTGGAGGGGGAGCCAGGCCATTTAGGATCTTGAATACAAGACATGCATCGGTGTATTGCACAAGATTTTCCCAACTCAGGAGTTCATGCTTTCTGAGGATGTAACAGTGATGATGGCTATTGGGCTTCCTATCAAGCACTTTGAGAGCCTGTTTGTAGACAGACTGAATAGGTCTTAATGTTGTACAGCAAGCTTGGGCCCAACTAGTCAAGCAGTATGTTAAGTGGGGGAGTATCATAGATTTGAAGTACAGTTTTGCTACCTCTGTAGTCAAACAATTTCGTATTAGTCGGAAATTAGCTAGGTTGAATTTGGTTATTTGAATTACCTTTTTCACATGCTTTTTAAAAGAGAGGTTAGAATCAAGTATGATGCCAAGGTACTTAAAATCAGATACCACCTGGAGCTTCTCCCCTGACACATATACATCTGGCTCGGTAGCATCTGTTGCCCTCTTTGTGAAGAACATGCAAACAGTTTTTTTCACATTGAGATGCAAACACGAGTCACTGAGCCACTTTGTAACCTGGACCATTACAGTAGTGAGTTCTTGTGCAGCTTGTTGTTTGCACTTTCCATGCACATATATCACTGTATCATCTGCATACATTTGAACTTCAGACCCAGTACAGACAGAAGGCAGATCATTAATGTACAGGCTGAACAGGAGGGGCCCCAGTATTGACCCTTGGGGTACGTCCACATCATAGCTAAGAGTGGGCGACAGCTCTTTGCTCAGTCTGACACACTGAGTTCTGCCTTCAACGTATGATTTCATCCATCTCAAGGCATCGGAGGAAAAGTTTAACTTGGACAATTTTGTGATGAGAATCTCATGGTTAACAGTATCAAAGCCTTCCTTAGGTCCAGTAACACAGCCCCAACAACGCCCCCTTTGTCCATCTTGGACTTCACATTTTCCAGAAGAAAGCAGTTGGCCGTTTCTGTGGAGTGTTTCGCTCTGAAGACAAACTGCATGGAGTGTAATGTGAAGGGGCTGTTGTTGAGGTGGGCAATCAGTTGTTCTGCTACACACTTTTCAACAACCTTTTGACACCACAGGTAGTATACTAATGGGCCTGTAGTGACTCACGTCAGCAAGGTCGCCTGATTTAAAGATGGCCATTATTATGGCCGACTTCCATACCCTTGGAAACACCCCGAGACCAATAGATGTGTTGGTGACCTTAGTAATGGGACCAATGAGTGACTCTTTGTAGTTTTTAAGAAAGGTAGAGGTCAGCCCAAACACATCATTGGCTTTAGAGTTCTTTAGTGAGCTAATCACCTTGTTCACCTTAGTGAGCTAATCACCTTGTTCATCATTTACTAGCATAATTTACTACATTATTCCATATGTGTTATTTTATAGTTTTGATGTCTTCACTATTGTTCTATTGTTCTATAATGTAGAAAATAGTAAAAATAAAGGAAAACCCTGGAATGAGTAGGTGTTCTAAACTTTTGATTGGTACTGTAGGTCCATTAACTTTTCTATATATTTTCTATTTGGTTTAAGTTTACACTGAAAGCGTTTCTCCATCCCTGTAACACTGGTATAAATGATTCAAATCAAATCAAATTTTATTTGTCACGTACACATGGTTAGCAGATGTTAATGTGAGTGTAGCGAAATGCTTGTGCTTCTAGTTCCGACAATGCAGTAATAACCAACAAGTAATCTAGCTAACAATTCCAAAACTACTACCTTATAGACACAAGTGTAAGGGGATAAAGAATATGTACATAAAGATATATGAATGAGTGATGGTGCAGAGCGGCATAGGCAAGATACAGTAGATGGTATCGAGTACAGTATATACATATGAGATGAGTATGTAAACAAAGTGGCATAGTTAAAGTGGCTAGTGATACATGTATTACATAAAGATGCAGTAGATGATATAGAGTACAGTATATACGTATACATATGAGATGAATAATGTAGGGTATGTAAACATTATATAAGGTAGCATTGTTTAAAGTGGCTAGTGATATATTTTACATAATTTCCCATCAATTCCCATTATTAAAGTGGCTGGAGTTGAGTCAGTGTGTTGGCAGCAGCCACTCAATGTTAGTGGTGGCTGTTTAACAGTCTGATGGCCTTGAGATAGAAGCTGTTTTTCAGTCTCTCGGTCCCAGCTTTGATGCACCTGTACTGACCTCGCCTTCTGGATGATAGCGGGGTGAACAGGCAGTGGCTCGGGTGGTTGTTGTCCTTGATGATCTTTATGGCCTTCCTGTGACATCGGGTGGTGTAGGTGTACTGGAGGGCAGGTAGTTTGCCCCCGGTGATGCGTTGTGCAGACCTCACTACCCTCTGGAGAGCCTTACGGTTGTGGGCGGAGCAGTTGCCGTACTAGGCGGTGATACAGCCCGCCAGGATGCTCTCAATTGTGCATCTGTAGAAGTTTGTGAGTGCTTTTGGTGACAAGCCGAATTTCTTCAGCCTCCTGAGGTTGAAGAGGCGCTGCTGCGCCTTCTTCACGATGCTGTCTGTGTGGGTGGACCAATTCAGTTTGTCTGTGATGTGTATGCCGAGGAACTTAAAACTTGCTACCCTCTCCACTACTGTTCCATCGATGTGGATAGGGGGGTGTTCCCTCTGCTGTTTCCTGAAGTCCGCAATCATCTCCTTAGTTTTGTTGATGTTGAGTGTGAGGTTATTTTCCTGACACCACACTCCGAGGGCCCTCACCTCCTTCCTGTAGGCCGTCTCGTCGTTGTTGGTAATCAAGCCTACCACTGTTGTGTCGTCCGCAAACTTGATGATTGAGTTGGAGGCGTGCGTGGCCACGCAGTCGTGGGTGAACTGGGAGTACAGGAGAGGGCTCAGAACGCACCCTTGTGGGGCCCCAGTGTTGAGTATCAGCAGGGTGGAGATGTTGTTGCCTACCCTCACCACCTGGGGGCGGCCCGTCAGGAAGTCCAGTACCTAGTTGCACAGGGCGGGGTCGAGACCCAGGGTCTCGAGCTTGATGACGAGCTTGGAGGGTACTATGGTGTTAAATGCCGAGCTGTAGTCGATGAACAGCATTCTCACATAGGTATTCCTCTTGTCCAGATGGGTTAGGGCAGTGTGCAGTGTGGTTGAGATTGCATCGTCTGTGGACCTATTTGGGCGGTAAGCAAATTGGAGTGGGTCTAGGGTGTCAGGTAGGGTGGAGGTGATATGGTCCTTGACTAGTCTCTCAAAGCACTTCATGATGACGGAAGTGAGTGCTACGGGGCGGTAGTCGTTTAGCTCAGTTACCTTAGCTTTCTTGGGAACAGGAACAATGGTGGCCCTCTTGAAGCATGTGGGAACAGCAGACTGGGATAGGGATTTATTGAATATGTCCGTAAACACACCAGCCAGCTGGTCTGCGCATGCTCTGAGGGCGCGGCTGGGGATGCCATCTGGGCCTGCGGGGCTGGTTTTCTTTTTGTAATCCGTGATTGACTGTAGACCCTGCCACATACCTCTTGTGTCTGAGCCGTTGAATTGAGATTCTACTTTGTCTCTATACTGACGCTTAGCTTGTTTGATTGCCGGGATCAGACGCAGGAATGGGTCATAGGGTTTGTTATTGTACCAAAATTACGGCTTGCCGTAAAAATGCACGGGAACGAATGTCACGCCCTGACCTTAGAGCTTTTTACGTCTTTATTTTGGTTTGGTCAGGGTGTGATTTGGGTGGGCATTCTATGTTCTTTTTTCTATGTTTTTGTATTTCTTTGTTTTGGCCGGGTATGGTTCTCAATCAGGGACAGCTGTCTATCGTTGTCTCTGATTGGGAACCATACTTAGGTAGCTTTTTCCCACATATGTTTTGTGGGTAGTTGTTTTCTGTTTTGTGTCTGCACCAGACAGAACTGTTTTCTTTTGTTCCATTTTGTTATTTTGTCTCAGTGTTCAGTTTAAATAAATGATCATGAACACGTACCACGCTGCGCTTTGATCCACTCCTTCTTCATGCAACGACGAGCGTTACAACGAAGGCGAAACAAACACTATACAAAAACACAGGGTTGAAACCCAAAACAAAAGAGTGAGGAGTACCTCGAATAAATAACACACGCGCACAATGATTAACACACGGGACGAGACCCGTAATCATCTGCGCAATCCACAATGGCACGGAAGCCAAAACAAACAGCACAGGTACTCACACGCACCAACGGACATTGTAACAGTAATGTACAGCCCAATGGACACCAAAGGGCACACTTATACGAGTACTAATCAGTGGGAAGTAATGAATGTTCCGGAGGGATCCGAAACCTTGCAGCTTGGGTCCCGACCCACAGCTTGGGAACCACTGGACTAGATGTTCAGCTCATATCAGGATCAGGGGCGTACTGTAAGTGTTTAGTAATTAGACCATGGTTGTGTTCTCCGAACGGTTGTTTTCTTCTTCCTCAGGCGACCCGACGGTGTGCTCCATCTCCAACCCTGACTTTGTGATCTACTCGTCGGTGGTGTCCTTCTACCTGCCCTTCACTGTCACCCTGCTGGTGTACGTCCGCATCTATGTCTTCCTACGGAAAAGGAGGAAGAGGATCGCCTTCCGCCAGGCCAGAAGTGGAAAGGTCCAGCCAGGCTCGGCCCTGCCCTCAGTGGTGAGAACACATCCAAATGGTCCCACAGTGATAGTGCAAATGTACATTGAAGTGAGTGCATACCCTCATACATCTGCACATCGGTGTAAGGATTTCCTTACACATGAGATGGCAATCTCAATGGGACTCACATAGATAAATGAATGATAAAGCACTACACGCTCACATCAACATTCCACTCATGAATAGCCAATGTCACAAGTGGCATCTGTCATGTGACACAACCACAATGAAATGTTTACCACCATCATACAGAGATCTTGGAGAGATCTGATGTAGAGAGGAGGTCATCCAGCTATTAGGCTTGTCGTGGTTGCAGGAGGAGGGATGATGATATAACCACTCCATGGAGTTGTGCTGAGGTCCGTGCTGCTCTCTAGGTGGCCGGCTCCATGTGATGTGTAGAAAGGAGCGTATCTGTGATGTGAGAGCTGGGCGAAGAGGCTCAGTTCTACTCATTTGTCAGTTCATGTTATACGATCATGTGGGATCTGAGGATCCGTGGGCTTGTTGGAGTTCCTTTGATCATTACATTCATGTTCAGGCAGGTTTCAGGGTCATTTCCATCACACTAGAGGTGACTGTAAGGTCATGCCCATAATGTGACGGTAGCAGGTGGAAGGATAGTTTATGTTACAGTCCGCTCTTTACCGGCTTAGAAATCACAATGTCAAATAAATGGTAATTACATGGTAATTATAAACTAATTACTGTTTTGTTTAATTGGGATTCATTAAAATAGGAGCCATTATGTTGTATTTAGTTCCAAAGGGTGCCAATTGTTACCACATAATGTCTTAGTAAATACCAAGCAACACCATCTGGAGGGGAAGTCAAATAAAGAGAATTGAATCAGTGACATTGGGACTGGTTATAAGATCAGACCCTTCGTTTGAGCAGCGGGTAGCAGGATCATTTCCAGTCATTGAGCCCAGGTTTGATCATATCCATTATGGGTCGTTTGTGTTATCGAATCACGTCCTAGGAGACATCTGGGATGAGGGAACTAACGGTGCTGTTTGGGAATGTTGGAACAGGATTTAGTTCCAGCTAACTGGAGAAAAATGTGATATGGAGAGAAAAGCTTTCAATGCTGTCCTGATGTATTTTTATTTTGATATAAATGGAATGCAATTTTTTCTCCCCATCCAATTTCAATATAGTCAATCAGAGATTAGAGCAATATTATCTGCAACACAGCAGGCAAAGACGTTAAGAACTTGAGGAATCTGGTTTAAGGTGTTCGAGAGCCCTGTGCTACGTGGTATAGTTAACAGCTACTATATTGACAGATGGATGGATGGGGGAATGGGTGCTAAGATAGATTTGTTTACCTTTTGAAGGATGAGTCAGGTGTGATATTTCCTCTCTGCCAATCCTCTCTCCCTCCTTCTCTCCCTCCCTCCGTCTTGCCTCCTGTGTGTTTAGGGACAGTTTGAAATTTACTGGGGTGGGGGGGTTAGGGGTCCAAAATAGGGGAGGGTTGACTAACTTTTGTTTTGCTTTGGTGAGGGTTGTGTATTGTTTCATTGGGCAAAGAGGATGGTAGTGCATTTTTTTCCCTTGTTAACCTGTCTAGGACTGGGGTTCAACAGCCAATGAAATTGCAGGGCGCCAAATACAAATCAAAAGAAATCTCATAAATCAAATTTCTCAAACACAAGTATTAGGCACCATTTTAAAGATAAAATTCTCGTTAATCCAGCCAAAGTGTCTGATTTCAAAAATGCTTTACAGCGAAAGCTCCACAAACGATTATGTCAGGTCATCACCAACTCACAGAAAAACCCAGCCATTTTTCCAGCCAAAGAGAGGAGTCACAAAAAGCACAAATAGAGATAAAATTAATCACTAACCTTTGATGATCTTCATCAAATGACACTTAATGGACTTCATGTTACACAATACTTGTTTGTTTTGTTCGGTAATGTTCATATTTATATTCAAAAATCTTATTTTACATTGGCGTGTTACGTTCAGTAGTTCCTAAACATGCAGTGATATTGCAGAGAGCCACATGAATTCACATAAATATTTATAAATGTCAATGAAAATGCAATTTTTAGACATGGAAATATAGATACACTTCTCCTTAATGCAACCACTGTGTCAGATTTCAAAAAAACTTTACGGAAAAAGCATCATCTGAGAACGGCGCTCAGAGCCCAAACCAGCCAGAGAAAAATCCGCCATGTTGGTCAACATTATTCATAAACAGCATTATAAATATTCACTTACCTTTGATGATCTTAATCAGAATGCACTCCCAGAAATCGCAGTTCCACAATAAATGCTTGTTTTGTTCGATAATGTCCAACATTTATGTCCATTTATGTCCAATAGCTTCTTTTGCTAGGCCGTTTGGTAAACAAATCCAATTGCGCGATCTGGTCCTTTCGGACGAAACGTTCAAAAAGTTATATTACAGGTCAAAGAAACTTGTCAAACTAAGCGTAGAATCAATCTTTAGGATGTTTTTATCATAAAAGTTCAATAATGTTCCAACCGGAGAATTCCATTGTCTGTTGAAAAGCAATGGAACGACAGCTACCTCTCAAGTGAAAGCGCGTAACTGAGAACGAGGCTGTAGGCAGAACACTGACTCAAAGAGCTCCCATCCGGTCCCACATCACATGAGAAGCCTAAAACAACGTTCTAAATACGGTTGACATCTAGTGGAAGCCTTAGGAAGTGCAACATAACCAATATCCCACTGTGTATTCAAGACGGGTGAGTTAAAAAAACTACAAACCTCAGATTTCCCACTTCCTGTTTGAGTTCTGTTATACTCACAGACATCATTCAAGCAGTTTTAGACACTTCAGATTGTTTTCTATCCAATACAAATAATAATATGTATATATTAGCATCTAAGACTGAGTAGGAGGCAGTTCACTCTGGGCACGCTAATCATCCAAAAGTGAAAATGCTGCCCCCTATCTCAAAGAAGTTAACATTCGCTCTTTTGCAGGTTTACTATATAATTTATCCATACAGCCAAGTTTCCTCATCTGCTTGCATGCACCTCCACTATATCAAGGTGTTTTGGTACTTCCTTTATGCACTACGCTTTTCTGTGTGCTAATTTTTACTATACCACAGGTCAATATGGTCTAGCAGTCTGTCTATCCTGCCCTCTATTCACCATTCATAGTGACAATAGGAGTTGGTGGCTCATTTCTCCAGATCTGCAATAGGCTAACTAGCAATCATACCACAGGTAAAAGCATTCAAAGCTGCATACATTTTCAATATGAATCCACAAGAACAAATAGGAATAGCTGATAGGCAGCGGAGAGGCCAGTTGCATCATTGCGCATGAAAGAACAGTGAAGACATGAGACACACAGCTGAAAAAGCTCCCCTATTGATCTTGTTTAGGGACAATACAATTATCCTAACAAAACTAGCCTACAACACCACAATGCAATTAATAATTGCAATATTGTATTTAAGTGAGTACAAAATTATACTCTAGGCTGCAGTGAAAATACCTTATTTACATAAGTATTCAGACCCTTTGCTATGAGACTCGAAATTGAGCTCAGGTGCATCCTGTTTCCATGGATCATCCTTGAGATGTTTCTACAACTTGATTGGTGTCCACCAGTGTTAAATTCAATTGATTGTACATAATTTGGAAAGGCACACGCCTTTTGTCCCACAGTTGACAGCGCATGTCAGAGCAAAAACCAAGCCATGAGGTTGAAGGAATTGTCCGTAGAGCTCCGAGACAGGATTGATCTGGGGAAGGGTATCAAAACATTTCCGCAGCATTGAAGGTCCCGAAGAAGGCAGTGGCCTCCATCATTCTTAAATGGAAGAAGTTTGGAACCACCAAGACTCTTCCTAAAGCTGGCCGACCGGTAAAAACGGGGCAATCAGGGGAGAAGGGCCTCGGTCAGGGAGGTGACCAAGAACCCAATGGACACTGACAGAGCTCCAGAGTTCCTCTGTGGAGATGGGAGAACCTTCCAGAAGGACAACCATCTCTGCAGCACCAATCAGGCCTTTATGGTAGAGTAGCCAGACGGAAGCCACTCCTCAGTTGAAGGCACATGACAGCCCGCTTGTAGTTTGCCAAAAGGCACCTAAAGGACTCTCAGATCACAAGAAACAAGATTCTCTAGTCTGATGAAACCAAGATTGAACTCTTTGGCCTAAATGCCAAGCGTCATTTCTGGAGGAAACCCGGCACCATACCTACGATGAAGCATGGTGATGGCAGCATCATGCTGTGGGGATGTTTTTCAGTGGCAGGGACTGGGAGAATAGTCAGGATTGATTGAAAGAGGAACAGAGCAAAGTACAGAGAGATCCTTGATGAAAACCTGCTCCAGAGCGCTCAGTCAAGGGGTCTGAATACTTTCCCAATGCACTGTATATATACAGTATGTATATATTTTGTAACTGACAAATAAAATCAATCCAAACTGTGCAGCGGCCATTTGATAAATGGAAACAGACCTCGGTTACTGGGTAGGCCTACAAGGCAGGGAGGGATGTATTTTCTGTTTGTCGAGATTGACATAGTCTATCATGGTATTGAAAACGCATACCATGATTTTGAAGAACCTGAAGTCGTTATGCTTTGTGTGGTGCATTGGCACAGAAACCTGTTGGTGGAAAATGAGTTGTTTATATTATTCTAAATATGGCATCATAATTGTGATAATCTGATATCCCCATAGCTGATCATTGTCTGGCTCTGATTGTAGTGTAGGACTAATGAAACAGGCAGGGAGATTGAACTCATCCTTGGTGGTGGGCGAACCCTCAACCTCCTGGCCCGTATCCCTTTGCGGCATCGACTATGCCACAAAAGCATGCTGAAGTGGCAAAGTCGATATCCACGACTATAAACACAGGGTCGCTAGGATTATTATTTGTGGTCGTAAACATTATTTTGAGTTAATTCTATGAGGGTAAATTTCAAACTGTCCCTTACATGTTGCAAGATGAGTCAGTCATCATGTGTATCCCTCTCTCCATCTCTCTCATGCCCCATTCATCCCTCTCTCGTTCCATTCATCCCTTTCTCTCTCCCTTCATTCCCCTCTCCCAGGAGACGTGTCTGCAGGAGGAAACCCCCAAGGAGAAGAGAGACCTGTCTCCCATCAGGATCAAAGTGGTAAGAGTAGTGTGTATATGTGTGTGTGTGTATATGTGTGTGTCTGAGTGCGTGTGTGTGTGTATATCTGAGTCCATGCGTGTATGTCTTTATGCGGTCTGCATGTAGGTGCTTGTTTATGTTGGAAAGTATGAGAGGGTAAAGTACACTTTTAGAAGGAAAGGAGCCTGGGAGAACCTTTTGGGGTTCTAAAAATTGCCACACAGGGAACCTTTCCAGTTCAAAAAGGTTCCTCGAGGAACCTCTCTGAAAAGAGGAATCCCTGTGTAAAGGTTGAAACTGGAACCTTTTTGTGATGGGAGGGGTTCCATTTTTTACCTTTTTAATAATATATTGTAGAGGTGGCAGCCTATCAGAAGGTATGGCTTTCAAATAGTTATTTTTGGCCAAACGTTAGAGTAAATCTCATTCCTGTTTATCATGTTAAGTTTGAACATATTCTCCTTGAATATTTATGCATATTACGTATTCTAATATAATATTAATGATATTAACATTGCTGATTATATATAGTAATAAAGTGTTAACTATTCCAACTTCGGGATTTGAGTAGACTCTTGAAGAACCGAGGGTATGTTTACACAGGCAGCCCAATTCTGATTATTTAAATTGGCCGTTTGACCAACCAAAGGTGCAAATATGAACAATTGACTAGCAACTAGCAATGGTTCCTTTAGGAACTACAGGGGTTCCTTGAGGATCTCCAGGGTTTCTTGAGTCACCACTAATACTAAGAGTGTGTGTGAGATAGACAGCTTCGAGGCAGATAGATAGACAACCTGAGTTTTTGGATGGGTATTCAAGCTGCACTGTTGTTGGTTTAAACAGAATCTAAATAACTCACGACTTTCAATGAATCAGGTGGCAAATTCAGATATTCTTGGCTGTGAGTGTCTGTTCTCTTTTTAGCACTGTGTGTGTGTGTGTGTGTGTGTGTGTGTGTGTGTGTGTGTGTGTGTGTGTGTGTGTGTGTGTGTGTGTGTGTGTGTGTGTGTGTGTGTGTGTGTGTGTGTGTGTCATTACTTTGTCTTAGCCCCAGGGCTGAGAGGAAGCTGAAAATCTGAATTATGAAGCTCCTCTCCTCGCCTACTGCCTCTAAACTGCGATCCCAATCTTAAAGTTTTGCGCTTTATTTGTCACACCAGCTCGCGCATAATCAACAAATGACTTCAAAGATGGAGAAAATGACAAGCTTTAATTTCCTACTGAGAACAGGGCTGCGAGGCTCGGCTGTTAGACGTGTGTTCAGATTGACAGGTGGAAACATGAGAAACAGGAAGGAGCAGTGAACTAGGAAGGGCCGGGGTCTCTGAAAGTATGGGGTGGAGATCAGGTACACGTCCAGAATCAGGAGTAAATGTCAGGGAATCCTGTCACCTGGTGTCCCAGGTCTGAAAAAGTCCCTGATTAGAGGGGAAATATGAAAGCAAACAGTGTTGCAGACCTTAATCTGCATACCCCCATCCCCTCCCTCTGGAATCAGACAAGGGGTTGTTTTTGGACCAGATCAACAGTAGGGTCATTGATCAGCACCTTCAGATATGACTGACTGTGTGTTCCTTCCAGGAGAGTGTGGAGCCGGCAGTGCCCCCTAAAACTCACCTCCTGTCGGGGTGCCTGAGGCGTAAGCGTACCCGGACGGCCCCTGTGGAGAACACTCTGCTGCCCCCAGTGGACATCCAGAACTACTGCAGCATCAGCCACGCCTCCTGTGGCCGCACCGAGCACGAACAGGACCGTGCCGAAGAAGAGGAGGAGTTGGCCAAAGAGAGAGCGCGTAGACCCGTGAGAAGGAGCTGTGAGGTCAAGGAGTTGTCCAATGGACGCATTCACACGGCCCTCCGCCCCACCCCCTGCTCCCAGTCCCTGGCCGGCCAACAACAACAACAACATGGAATCAGGAGCATGCAGAACAGGGAGAAGAAGGCTACGCAGATGCTGGCCATTGTTCTTGGTAAGAAGTAGTACTCTCTCTATTAGGACTATCACCATGTATATTATTCATTCATCTCTATGAACTCTACCACGTGATTTGATTGAGAACACATGGACAACATGGGGAAGAGTGGAAAGGAGAGGAGAGACAAAGTAGTCAAATGGGTCAATCAGAAGCTTGGGATGATAGACTGTGAATACTGTTGTAGAATACTGGGGTTATGGACATGGGGGTCAGAGGTCAGAATCACTCTCCCTCCCAGATCTATTCCCGCCATTATAACACCATTTTACTCTGCAGAATAATAGAACAATGTCTCCAGAGCCATACAATACCATCAGTTATAATTCATTACCTTCACTGCTGGGTGCCTAGCACTAGTTTGTCTTCAGTTCTAGTGAGACTTTATTAAATCAGAACAGACCATGGTAAAGCTGAAATGTAAATTGGATGGGTGGATCTAAATATAGATATGTAAATTGCATGGATGGATCTAAAGATAGATATGTAAATTGGACGGGTGGATCTAAATATAGATATGTAAATTGGGTGGGTGGATCTAAAGATAGATATCCACTTTATGAGGTGAAACACCTGCAGTAGCACCTTACCATTCTATTTTTCTTTCACTCACACGCAAGCGCACACGCACAGACACATGTATACACACCTGCACACACGCATGCACCGCACACACACATACACACACAAACATACACACTGTAATGATTAGCGGATGTTGTTAGCCTCCATTGGTCCAGGCTGTTCATTGTGAGAGCTGGCATGTTGGCGAGTCCATGCCCTACTGAGTGAGACTGAAGCTAATCAGAGGTGTCTGCTTAATTAGACAGAAGAGTCACGTACGCACACATACCACACAAACACACACACACAGAGAGAGCAGATGTCCTCAGCCTGACACACTCCCTAGCTTCTCTGGCCTAGAGAGAATTGGATCGGTCAGCCATGTCACATGACTTGGACGACTTTGAACTGTGGGGGAGCCACTTTCTGAATTCCAAATCGACACCTAGCCCGCGGTATCTTAATTTGATCACTCTGTTGTCGGTGAGAATTTTTCTGCGTCGTCAAATGAGCCCGTGATTTACATAAATTCACTAAAACCCTGCAGTTCTCTTTCTCAATCACTCGCTTAACACTAAAGCACCAGAAAGAATACATTTCCTACTACTAGGTCCTACTGTAGGTCCTACTACTGCGACATTCAAATGTACAGTATCTTAAAATCTATAGGGGCGCTATTTCATTATTGGATAAAAAACGTTCCCGTTTTAAGCGCAATATATTGTCACGAAAAGATGCTCGACTATGCATATTATTGACAGTTTTGGAAAGAAAACACTCTGAAGTTTCAGAATCTGCAAAGATATTGTCTGTGAGTGCCCCAGAACTCATTCTACAGGCGAAACCAAGATGAAACGTAAAACAGGAAATGAGCAGAATTTCTGAAGCTCTGTTTTCTAATGTCTCCTTATATGGCTGTGAATGCGACAGGAATAAGCTTAGACCTTCTGCCGTTTCCCCAAGATGTCGGCAGCATTGTGACGTATTTGTAGGCATATCATTGGAAGATTGACCATAAGAGACTACATTTTCCAAGTGTCCGCCTGGTGTCCTGCGTCGAAATTGGTGCGCAACGCCAGGTGCAAGTATTTTTCCATTTGATAGAGAGGAGAAACCAGGCTTCCACGAACGATATATCATCGAAGAGATATGTGAAAAACACCTTGAGGATTGATTCTAAACAACGTTTGCCATGTTTTCAGTCGATATTATGGAGTTAATTTGGAAAAAAGTTCGCGTTTTGAGGACTGAATTTTCGTTTTTTTTTGGTAGCCAAATGTGATGTAAAAAACGGAGCTATTTCTAATACACAAAGAATCTTTTTGGAAAAACTGAGCATTTGCTATCTAACTGAGAGTCTCCTCATTGAAAACATCCGAAGTTCTTCAAAGGTACATTATTTTATTTTAAGGCTTTTCTTGTTTTTGTTGAAATGTTGCCTGCTGGATGCTAACGCTAATGCTAACGCTAAATGCTACGCTAGCTAGCTACTGTTACACAAATGATTGTTTTCCTATGGTTGAGAAGCATATTTTGAAAATCTGAGATGACAGTGTTGTTTACAAAAGGCTAAGCTTGAGAGATGGCATATTTATTTCATTTCATTTGCGATTTTCATGAATAGTTAACGTTGCGTTATGGTAATGAGCTTGAGTCTGTATTCACGATCCCGGATCCGGGATGGGGAGATCAGAGAGGTTTTAAATGCAGCCATACACATCAACAACCACTGTTTTATAAAGCTTAAAGAGATTGAAGGGAATCTTAAGCACTTACAAATCCGTAAGATATTGTTGAATTGGAATTCATAACATACAGTGCCTTCAGAAAGTATTCACACCTCTTGACTTTTTCCACATGTTGTTGTCTTACGGCCTTTAACATGTATTAAATTGAGACTTTGTGTCACTGGGCTACACGCAAAATACCCCATCATGTCAAAGTGGAATTATGTTTTTAGACATTTTTACAAATTCATTAAAAATGAAAAGCTGAAATGTCTTGAGTCAATAAGTATTCAACCCCTTTGATATGGCAAACCTAAACAATATCAGGAGTAGAAATGGGCTTAACAAGGCACATAATAAATTGCTCTGTGTGCAAAAATAGTGTTTACCTCATCACTGTACCCCACACGTATAATTATCTGTAAGGTCCCTCTTTCGAGTAGTGAATTTCAAACACAGACATTGAATATCCAATGAGCACGTTGAAGTCAGTGGAGGCTGCTGAGGGCAGGAGGGCTCATAAGAATGACTGGAAAGGAGCAAATGAAATGGCATCAAACACATGGTTTCCATGTGTGTAATGTATCTGATACCTTTCCACCTATTCTGCTCCAGTCATTACCACGAGCCTGTCCTCCCCAATTAAGGTACCACCAACCAAGTTAAAGTTGAAGTTATTCATTTGGATGGTGTATCAATACACCCTATCACTCCAAAGATACAGTTGTCCTTCCTAACTCAGTTGCCAGAGAGGAAGGAAACCGCTCAAGGATTTCACCACAAGGCCAGTGGTGACTTTAAAACAGTTACAGAGTCTAATCTTTGTGATAGGAGAAAACTGAGGATGGATCAACAACATTGTATTCACTCCACAATACTAACCGAAATGACAAAGTGAAAAGAAGGAAGCTTGTAAAGAATAAAAATATTCCAAAACATGCGTTCGGTTTGCAATAAGGCACTAAAGTAATAATGCAAAAAATGTGGCAAATGTATGTCCTTAATACAAAGTGTTATGTTTGGACCAAATCCAATACAGCACATCACTGAGTACCACTCTTCATATTCTCAGGCATGGTTGTGGCTGCATCATGTTATAGATGTGCTTGTCGTCGGCAAGGACTAGGCAGTTTTTTATGATACAAAGAAACAGAATAGAGCTAAGCACATGCAAAATCCTAAAGGAAAACCTGGTTCAGTCTGCTTTCCAACAGACACTGGGATATGAATTCACCTTTCAGCAGGACAATAACCTGAAACACAAGGCCAAATCTACATTGAATGTTCCTGAGTGGTCTAGTTACAGTTTTGACTTAAATTGGCTTGAAGATCTATGGCAATATTTAAAAATGGCTGTCTAGCAATGATTAACAACTAACTTGACAGATCTTAAAGAATTCTTTAAGGAATAATATTGTACAATCCAGGTGTGCAAAGCTCTTAGAGACTTACCCAGAAAGACTCACAGCGCTGAATTGCTGCTAAAGGTGATTCTAACATGTATTGACTCAGGGGTGTGAATACTTATGTAAATTAGATATTTCTGTATTTCATTTTCATAAATTAGCAAAAATGTAAAAAACATGTTTTCACTTTGTTGCTATGGGGTAGTGTGTATAGATGGGTGAGATGTATTTTACTTGATTTTTCATCCGTTTTGAATTCAGGCTGTAACACAACAAAATATGGAAGAAGTCGAGAGGTAAGAACACTTTCTGAAGGCACTGTATAATTTTTTTGCAGGGCTTAATACATATGAAATTGTTTACAAAACTTTCAAAACTACTGGCAGAAATGATACGAAACCTTTATAACGCATCTTTAATGACACAAGCGATATTGGTCTCTCCACTATGACGTACAAGTGTATCCGAAATTCAATTGGACTCTAAACAACTAGTTTCCCATTAGAAATGATCACTTTTATGATAATAATCAAATCCTCCTGCTGCAGGGTTATTTTACTCCTTCAAAGAAACCGGTCAAATTAAGATCCTACATAAAGGAACATCCTACATTAAGATCTGTACATAAAGTGTCTATGGGGGTATGGGTCTACTTGGAATTCTGTCAGTGTGTTGAAGTTGCTGTGTGTTAACTTGCTGGAGGATGTTTGTATAGGAGCATAAGTTAAACCCATTAACCCTGTAGACCAGGCTTGCTCTCTGTGGCTGCTGTAGCATGCGTTAGCTGACCGTAAGGCTAATGTATACACCACACACTGTACAGGTTCATGAGAAATGAAAGTGTTTGAAGTCATAATTCTGACTCCCTCTCTTTTACTTTTTCACTCCCTCCTCTTTATCTCGTTCGATCTCTCGTTCTGTCCCCCCCTCTCTCTCCATCCCTTTCTCTCTCTCTCTCTCTCTGTCCATCATGCTCTCCCTCTTCCCTCTTCCCCATCCATATCTCCTAATCCCTCCCCCTCTTTCTCCATCCCTCTTGCTCTCTCCATCGCTCTCTCTCCATCCCTCCACCTCTCTCTCCCCCTTCCTTCCCTCTCTCTCTCCATCCTTCCATCTCTCCCTCCCCTGTCTCTCTCTCTCTCTCCATCCCTTTCTCTCCCCCTCCCCCCCCCCTCTCTCTCTCCATGACTTTCTCTCTCTATCTCTCCCTCCCCCTTCCCTCCCTCTCTCTCTCCATCACTCTCTCTCTCTCTCTCTCCATCTTCCAGGAGTGTTCCTGATCTGCTGGCTGCCGTTCTTCGTGACTCACATCCTGAACACCCACTGCAGGACATGTCGTATTCCCCCGGAGCTCTACAGCGCCTTCACCTGGCTGGGCTATGTCAACAGCGCCCTCAACCCTGTCATCTACACCACCTTCAACATTGAGTTCAGACGCGCCTTCATCAAGATCCTCAGCTGCTGAGAACAGAGTTGGTCCGGCATGACCATGTCAGGCTAATGGCCAGGCACCTGAACTGTACTGGACCTTGGGCCCGGCATACCTGAGTATGAATAAGACGCATGAGTCATGGCCTGAGCCTGACTGCATATTATCAGGGGCAATGACTCTACTTCAATAAGATCATCTGCTGCTGAGAGGCCAATAGGTCCATCATAACCATGTCAGGCAAGGCTTATGACCTGTACTGGACCTTAGGCCCGGCACACCTGATGTGCACACCTGAGCATGGATAATGGATACAGTACCTGAGCCATGGATACATGAGCCATGACCCGTTCATCTTTAGGGTCAATGACTCGTCTTCATTGAAATCATCTCCAGCTGAGAGGACAGATCCATAAAGACCATGTCTGACCATGCTCTTCCACTGAACCTCTCAGCACACTATAGCACACCTGAGCAAGGACTCTCTGACGGTAACACAGGCCCTGCACACCTGAGCTGAACTACAGGTACCGTATCAGACTTGGCTGCTAGTTAGCTGGGCAAGGACCTGCTCTACCTGTGTTATACTGTACACAGCGGGCAGAGGACATGAAGGGAGGATATGGGAGTTAAATTCAAACCATACAAATTACTGCTACAATACTGGTGATTCAGAGGTGGGGGAAATACTTGTATAGAGAAAAGAGGACAAATGCAACAAAGGAAATGAAGAGAAGTAGAGTTCCACACATCCATATGACACAATGTACAGCCATCAAAAGACACTGAATGCCCTTTCCCTGCTGCCTAATGCAGGGGAATTCAACCGGAGGTACTGCAGGGGCTCCGTGACAATAAATACAAAATAAAGTGGAAGAAAAAATAAAGTGGAAGAAATACAATTTTGATTTAAATGTTGTTGTGACTATCCCTAGCAACAACAGATGAAACATTTTTTATGACATACTTCTTCCACATTTTGTTGTGTTACAGCTTGAATTTAAAATTGATTCAATTTAGATTTTTTTTGTTGTCAATGACCTACACACAATACAATAATAATGGCAAAGTGGAATTATGTTTTTAGAAATTTGTACACATTAATAAAAAATGAAAATCTGAAATGTCTTGACTCAGTAGGTGTTCAACCCCTTTGTTATGGCAAGCCAAAATAAGTTCAGGAGTACGAATTTGCCTAACAAGGATTTTTGAATGACTACCTCATCTTTGTACCCCAGCCGAGCAGTGAATTTCGAACACAGATTCAACCACAAAGACCAGGGAGGTTTTCCAATACCTCACAAAGAAGGAAACCTATTGGTAGATAGGTAAAAAAAAAGGAAAAAAAAGCAGACACTGAATATCCCTTTGAGCATGTTGAAGTTATTAATGACACTTTGGATGGTGTATCAATACACCCAGTCACTACCCAGATACAGGCGTCCTTTCTAACTCAGTTGCCGGAGAGGAAGGAAACCGCTCAGGGATTTCACCATGAGGCCAATTATGATTTTAAAACAGTTACATAGTTGAATGGCTCTGATAGGAGAAAACTGAGGATGGATCAACAACATTGTAGTTACTCCACAATACTAACCTAAATGACAGAGTGAAAAGAAGGAAGCCTGTACACATTAAATATATTCCAAAACACGCATCCTGTTTGCAATAAGGCACTAAAGTAAAACTGAAAAAAATGTGGCATAGAAATTAACTTTATGTCCTGAATACAAAGTGTTATGTTTGGGTCAAATCCAACCCAACACATCACTGAGTACCACTCTCCATATTTCCTGGCATGGTGGTGGCTGCATCATGTTATGGGTATACTTGTCATCGGCAAGGTAATGAGAGGTGTTTTTAGGATAAAAATAAATGGAATAGAGCTAAGCACAGGCAAAATCCTGAACCTGATTCAGTCTGCTTTCCAACAGACACTGGGACACAAATTCACCTTTCAGCAGGACAATAACCTATAACACAAGGTATGTGTTAAATATGCACTGCTTACCAAGACAGGACAACTAAATGTGCAAATATTGTACAATCCAGGTGTACAAAGCTCTTAGACTTACCCAGAAAGCTGTAATTGCTGTAATCGCTGCCAAAGGTGATTCTAACATATATTGACTCAGGGGTGTGAGTATGTACACTACCGTTCAAAAGTTTGGGGTCACTTAGAAATGTCCTAGTTTTTGAATAAAGAATGGTACCAACATATTCTCCGAAAGCAACTTCTCCCAACCATCCAGGAACAGTTTGGTGACGAACAATGCCTTTTCCAGCATGATGGAGCACCTTGACATAAGGCAAAAGTGATAACTAAGTGGCTCGGGGAAAAAAACATCGATATTTTGGGTCCATGGCCAGGAAACTCCCCAGACCTTAATCCCATTGACAACTTGTGGTCAATCCTCAATAGGCGGGTGGACAAACAAAACCCCACAAATTCTGACAAACTCCAAGCATTGATTATGCAAGAATGGGCTGCCATCAGGATGTGTCCCAGAAGTTAATTGACAGCATGCCAGGGCGGATTGCAGAGGTCTTGAAAAAGAAGGGTCAACACTGCAAATATTGACTCATTGCATCAACTTCATGTAACTGTTAATAAAAGCCTTTGACACTTATGAAATGCTTGTAATTATACTTCAGTATTCCATAGTAACATCTGACAAAAATATCTAAAGACACTGAGGCAGCAGACTTTGTGAAAATTTGATGTTATTTTAATGGACAAAAAAATTGCTTTTCTTTCAAAAACAAGGACATTTCTAAGTGACCCCAAACTTTTGAAGGTTAGTGTATAGAAATTAGATATTTCTATATATCATTTTCAATAAATTAGCAACATTATCTAAAAACATGTTTTCACTTTGTCATTATCGGGTATTATATGTAGATTGGTAAGTAAAACAATCTATTGAATCCATTTTGAATTCAGGCTGTAACACAACAAAATGTGGAATATGTAAATAGGTATGAATACTTTTTGAAAGCACTGTACCTACAGTAGAAAGGAGAATATCTTATTTCTACTGATGTCAACTTTATTTCTCAACTCCTAATATTGAGCAAATTACACTCACTGGAGGCAATTACACTCACTGGAGTATCTGACAGGCTTTAAAAAAACAGCCGTGATTAGGCTACCAGTGAGTGCCGATGGCTGCTTTGACATTCATTTGACTTTGATATTCATTTTTGCCAACTGCTCTTAGTGAAAATGTGTTTGGAGTTACCGTTCAAGCTAATAGGCTGTTAGAGTTTACACTCACTCTTCCAATTAGAATGTGGGGAATACAAAATAATGAAAATGATCTACCAAGTCAGTTCATTTTAAAATGTTGGTTACTTCTCCTTGCCATTATCATTCACCTGATGATAAGAAGAAAAAAATGGGGATCCCTGGGTCGCCGGTTTGCCTGGGAGCGGGTCCCTGGGAAGGAAAAGGTTGAAGACCCCTGGTCTAATGTGATCTTTGAATGAGATACAAGGAATGATACGCTGTCCTGGTGTTGGTGTTTTAAGGCATTTGTTGGTCCAAATATAAATGGAAGAACTTGTCCCGATTGGTATTTTTAAATCACTGACGAATGATCTTGAGACTGATTCCCTGACCTGTCAATGTTTTTAATTTGCTGTTTTTGATTTTGTTATACTTTTGGGAATTCTATGGTTTTTACTAGATTACTTGTAGTTTTTCATGTTGTTTGTCTGTCATTTTTGTAATGACTTGGTGCTGCCTATCTTCACCAGAACGCTCTTGAAAAATATATTTTAAATCTCAATGAGCCCTTCCTGGTTAAATAAAGGTTAAATAAAATTTTTACAAATTAAATCTGGTTGAAAAGGTGACATGAAGAAAGACCCTCAGTCAGTAATACTCACACAGATCAGTCCTACTCACAGTCCTCTGTTAGATGCCTGGAACAGTGTTATGACCAGGCCACAAATGCTGACGTCATGTGTCAATCAAAGCACAGAGTCTTCCTTGCCTCAGTGTATTACTATTTGAGTCTACAACTCACAGCTCAAGCACAGTTCTAGGATGCATCCCAAATCACATCCTATTTCCTACGTAGTGCACTACTCCTGACCAGACGTAGGTTTGAATAAGGTGCCATTTATGACGCAACCCTAGAGTTCACAGCTCTGTCTGCTACACTACTCCAACTGATGACTCAAAGCTACTGTATACATGTACTGTAGCAAGGGCTGCACAGTCCAATTCATTTCTAAGGTTCACTGAGGTGATTGGGCCTATTATATTCAGAACAGCAGTACTTGTGATTACTACTGACATCATCCAGGGCTCCTGCTAGAGGTGTCACTGCAGACCCTGGTTTGATTCCAGGCTGTATCACAACCGGACGTGATTGGGAGTCTCATAAGGCGGCCCAGCATCGTCCGGGTTAGGGTTTGGCCGGGGTAGGCCGTCATTGTAAATAATCATGTGTCCTTAACTGACTTGCCTAGTTAAATAAAGGTTAAATAAAACATGTTAAAATCCACCCACCACCATGTATTTAGAGAACTATATGGCTCTGTCCGCCTCTGCATGCGTGTCACAGTCAACAAGCTGTTTATATTTGAATCACTGTGAATTCCTTCAAGAGTCGCTTAAAGGCTCCGTCCATCTGAATCACAATGAGTCATTTTATATCTGGATGTGAGAGATGTTTGGATTGCTGTTGGAGTCATTTAAATCGATGTCATCACAGAAGAGGTGTTTTGAAAATGGTTCTTTGTGCCACTGTTAGATTTTTTGATACGCCTCTGGTTTAGCCATGCCTGCTGGGTTGAAAATTATCTGAAGCTCTATGTTCCTTGATAGTGGCGTCCTCAGGAGGCGGGGCTTTGTAGTGCCAGTGAATCAGACACGGGTGTGAATGGTGAGGTGGGCGGGGCTGTCATAGATGAGAAAAGCTTCTCTGTGTTGTGGTGAATAAAAGCTAAATTAAGCACTTCTCATCGGCTACTTGTCATCTGTACGCACGCACGCACACACACAAAACACACACACTCACACACACACAGAGAGAGTGTGGAGAGAGAAAGTGAGCGGTACATGTGGTGTGGAGAGGCAGATTGGGCTCTGGGGCAGTATCACAGCTGGACCCCAGCTGAGCCTTGAGAGAAACCACAGAAACATGTAGAGAGATAGAAAGAAAAGAGAAGATGGATGGAAGGCTGAAGACAGAGAGAGAAAATATGAATGAAGGGCTGAAGATAGAGAGAGAAAAGATAGAGCGAGAAAAAGGGAAGATGTATGGAGGGCTGAAAATAGAGATGGAGAAAGAGAAGATGGATGGAGGGCTGAAGTTGGAGAGAGAGAAGATGAATGAAGGGCTGAAAATAGAGACAAAAAGGGAAGATGTATGGAGGGCTGAAGATAGAGATGGAGAAAGAGAAGATTGATGGAGGGCTGAAGATAGAGATGGAGAAAGAGAAGATTGATGGAGGGCTGAAGATAGAGATGGAGAAAGAGAAGATGGATGGAGGGCTGAAGATAGAGATGGAGAAAGAGAAGATGGATGGAGGGCTGAAGATAGAGATGGAGAAAGAGAAGATGGATGGGGGGCTGAAGATAGAGAGATAAAGAGAAGATGGATGGAGGGCTGAAGATAGAAAGAGAGAAGATGAATGGAACAAGCAGGTTACACGGTCATTAGAGTCCTTACCTCTTGCCATCCACACAAAGGGTGCATGGTCAGTGATCAGGGTGAACTTCCTCCCGAGGAGGTAATACTTGAGGGTGTCCAGTGCCCACTTCACAGCGAGGCACTCCTTCTCAACAATCAAGTATTTCTTCTCCCTCGGGAGGAGCTTCCTGCTGACATACATGATGGGGTGCTCCTCGCCTTCCTGCTCTTGGGACAAAATGACCCCTACCCCTGTGTCAGACGCGTCTGTCTGGACCAGGAGGTTTTTTGAGAAGAGTGAGAGGTGACGAGTACCAGGGTTGTAGATACGCTCCTAGACACGTTGCGCCTGGGCCACGTGCTCTCATACCACTGGCCAAATCACTGTCATCCTCTCCGTCATCTCCTCCACATGTTCGACCACGCTGCGAAGGCGGGTCGACTGCTCTTCCCAGACCTCCTTGGCTAGGTCCTGCAGTCCGCGGGATCTGACGGCCATACAGGAGCTCAAAGGGGGTGAAGCCTGTGGATGCTTGGGGTACCTCGCACACTGAAAACATCAGGTAGGGCAGCAGCTGGTCCCAGTTCCTCCCATCTCTCTTGATGACCTTCTTTAGCATTTGTTTTAGGGTCTTATTGAAGCGTTCCACCAGCCCGTCCATTGTGGATGTTACACACTGGTCCTCACCTGTTTTATTCATAACAGCTTGCAGACATCTTTCATCACACGAGACATGAACGCGGTGTCCTGGTCCATCAGGATTTCCATCGGAATACCCACCCGGCTAAACAAATGGAAGAGCTCCCTTGCGAAACCTTTTGCTGCCGCCATGAGTAGCGGGATTGCGGATAGTGGAACTGGTTCCCGATCCGCTTCCTGGTTTTCTCCATCCCCAGGTGTGCCTCAAGCTGGTGGGTGTGGGAAAGCTGCAACACAGTCCTAACATATTGGCTGGGTATGAGTAACAAGTCTTTTGTCTCCCCATTATGCTTTACTACCTGATACAATAAATTATGCTTGATTGCGAAGTGGGGGTAGCACCAGTCACTTACCCCAGGTAACAGCACGCCATCCACCGCAATCACCTGGCCCCTAGCCTTCTGGAGATTGGGGTCTTCTAACTGGGCCGTCCCGAACTGACCCGTGAGGATTCCCATGTCGGGAGGTCCGTCTAGGGCCTCCACCTCCATAAAGGGGAGCCTGAGCACAGTGGTTCGCTTGCCGGAGGGGGGTCGTCTCCCTCCTCTGAGTCCGACTCGGGCTCATCTCTAGGAGACAGAACGTGTCTCCTTCCTGAGCAGAATGACAGTTGTGTGGTCCCATGGTGTTTATACTTGCGTACTATTGTTTGTACAGATGAACGTGGTAACTTTGGAAATTGCTCCCAAGGACGAACCAGACTTGTGGAGGTCTACAATATTTTTTTCTGAGATCTTGGCTGATTTCGTCCCACTTGGCTAACGTCCCACCAGGCCAACATCCGTTGAAACTGCAGAGAAATAACATTCTAAATACACCATTTGTTATAGTAAACATTCTTGTAAATACATGTATCTTACATCATTTAAAAAATGAACGTCTTATTAATCCAGCCGCTGTGTCAGATTTCAAAAAGCCGTTACTACGAAAGCAAACATGCTATTTTCTGAGTACGGCGCCACACACACACACACACAAGTATTACTAGCATTTTCCAACCATGCATTAGAGTAATGAAAGTCAGAAATAACAATAAAATAAATCGCTTACCATTGAAGATCTTCCTCTGGTGGCAATGCCAAGTGTCCTAACTACACAGTGAATGTTTGTTTTGTTTGATAAAATCAATTTTTATAGCCTAACACGGAACATTTGTCGCTTGCGTCATGATTTCCGTCTCATTCAACTTTGGATGATGCGTTCGTTGTAATTACACACACTAAACAAACATTTATCCAGTCATGGTTGGTTTCATTGCAATCCTCTGGTTGTTACTAACACAACCATACTTGATGGTTCTATTCCCGGGGCGTATTGACCAAAACAAACCGATTTGAAGACACCAATTAATGACATCATTGCGCACCAATGGTAGGACCAGTCTATCGTTGATTGACTGTATTTTGGCCCAATGACCATCTTGAAATCTAGCTTGGAAGATAGCCAATGAGCTGAGGAAAATGGCAATATGTAATGGTTATACTTTTGAAGACCAGCCTTTGTCGTAAACTCTGGCGTGAAAGAGGTTCATTCGCCATTGCAAATCCTACTTGACAGAGCCACGGGTGTTATGCATAGCAGTACATATTCAATAACATTTTCAACAAGTTTATATATTTAAAATGTGGCGAATAAATCAGAAAAAGCTAAAACAAAGTCTAGGTATACAGATTTCACCCAAATTATAGAGGAAATAGATAGTTACAGCGAGACAGCTTCAGAAAGATGAATCTTTCAGCGAAGCTAGTTTTGACTCCCAGGCGGAGGACATGTTTCTGCATGGCGAGGATGCCATGCTGGATTGGTAAATTCTAATGCTAATGTCATTGTTTGAAATTAATAATATCAAATATTATTCATTTGATATTATTATTATTTTTTTCTTATTATATTTGCAATATATAAAAAATATAATCTGTAATGAAATGTGTAAAGTACACATTGGCTACACTGTGTGTGTGTGTGTGTGTGTGTGTGTGTGTGTGTGTGTGTGTGCGTGTGCGCGTGCGCGCGTGCGTGCGTGCGTGCGTGCGTGCGTGCGTGTGTGTGTGTGTGTGATATATTTTTAAAATGTATTTTACATAAACATGGAATGGAACAGCCCTTCACCACTTCACCATAGTGATTATGTTCCCTGTACTCTATATATATCTGTTTATTTTACGTGTTGATACAGGGCTCATACGTGAAAGTATTGTTCCTGATTTAAAAAAAATATTTCACAGTGGCAGTGATTCTGATTATGAGCCGCCAATGTCTAGGTTTCCATCTCCATCTGAAGCTGGTTCATCAAGCCAGACCCCCGCTGTCTCCGGCTCCACACCTACCTGGCCTTCTAGAGATGTGAAGTCAGTGACAAAGAAGCGGAGGTGGGGAAGAGAGAAACCTGCAGACAGAGGGCCAGAGGGTCGTTGTCACTCTGTGTTAGAAGATGATGTGGAACCAAATACATCAGTTTTTAGACCCAAAAGGCAGCCAGGACCTCAACTAGACATGACTGCAAAGTACAGCCCCCTTCAACTTTTTCAACTGTTTTTCACCTCGTCAGTTGTTGATTCCCTGGTGTCGAACACCAATAAGTACGGGGCTAAGAAGCAGGCAGGAAAGAAAGAGGCACAGAAGACCATTTCCATGTCAGACCTTTTCTGCTACTTTTCAATGATAATTTACATGGGGCTGGTGAAGTTGAAAACTCTAAGGGACAACTGGAAAACGTCAGCTCTCTATCAACTGCCTTTCCCCATGACTGTCATGTCTTGTAAAAGGTTTCTGACTATCTCACTTCACATCAGTGACCCAGAAGTTCATGGGGAGAATGACAAAATCAAACCTCTCTACCCCAACATCGTTGAGGCCTGCAAGACCTATTTTCAGCCCGCTCAGAACCTGTCCATCGATGAGAGGATGGTAGCCACAGGCCGGAATCAGCCTCAAACAATACATGAGAAACAAACCAACCAAGTGGGGTTACAAGCTGTTTGTTTTGGCTGATTCTGTGTGTGCCTACACTTGCAATTTTTTTGTTTATGAGGGGAAAAACAGTTTTGCTACCGGTAATGGACTGAGTTATGATTCCGTTATGGAGTTATTGTATTTTCAACTGCTGGGGAAGGGCTACAAACTGTTTGTGGACAACTTCTACACAAGCCCTACCCTGTTTACAGAGCTGAGGAAGCGGGAGGTGTCGGCTTGTGGCACCATTCGTACCAACAGGGTGGGATTTCCAAAGACAAAGGTGAACGACATGCCTAAGCAGGCTGAGGGGGGGGTACCATGTGATGGATCCGTGAAGATGGCCTGCTCTTTGTAAAGTGGATGGATACCAGAGAGGTGGTCATCTGCTCCAGTATCCACAAATCCTTCAGTGGAGATCACGTTGTCAGGCGTGTGAAGGACGGTGTCGGGGTATGGACCACAAAAAATGTCCCTATTCCAGCTGCTGTGAAGGACTACAACAAGAGCATGGGAGGTGTGGACCTGTCAGATGCGCTGATAGGATACTACAATGTTCTCCACAAGACCATGAAATGGTACAACACATTTTCCTATCATTTTATTGACATTGCTGTGGTGAATGCCTTCATCCTCCAGAAGGAAATGGCTAAGAGCTGTAGACAGCCCCCCTCCTCACAGCTAGCCTTCAGGGAGCTGCTCATCCAGGAGCTTGCTAGCTACAGCAAGTCCACTGCACCTTCTGTCCCCTCTACCTCTGTCCCTTCTGCTCCAACCAGTGGTGTTCACCTGCCCAGATTCATCTCTGCAGGCCTGAATGTGCCTCAGGGCAAAAAGGGCACAGTAGGGGGACATCGTTGTGCCCTTTGTCACAGGAAATGCCCCATCACCTGCACCACCTGTTCAGTAATCCTCTGTTTTACAGCAGAAAGAGACTGCTATGGGCCATGGCACCAGCAGCACAATGTTGTGTAGAGGACTGAGGGTATTCACAATATTGTAAATAGAAAATATGTAAATAGTTACCCTTGTTAATTGTTTGTTTTATTATTATTATTATTATTATTACATTTTTTTTATATATATCTATTTTTTTATATATATATTTTTTTTTTTTGGGGGGGGGGGGGGGTGTTAGAATAGCATTTATGTATTTTGTATACAGTTCTTTCCTTCAAAATGTATAACTGTACCAATTCGGCCACTTGGGTACATTTGGGTACATTTGTGTGGGACACCTGGGTGACTTCATGCTCAATGTCATGTAGCTCGCTCATGACATTATCTGTCCAAACCTTTGCTCAGATATTGTTGCCATCTTATGTTCTTCATTCAAATCATCCACAGCATCCTATCAGTATGTTTGGCTGTTCTTGGTCATTTGAAAGATGATGCAGCAACAATAAAATTGCATTTTGTATTTTCTTCTACCAGATCTATTGTGTTATATTCTCCTACATTCAATTTCAAATTGAGAAGAAGGGGGGGGGGGGGGGGTACCCCAAAGAAGTTAAAGGCACAGTCAACTTAGTGTATGTAAACTTCTGACCCACTGGAATTGTGATACAGTGAATTATAAGTGAAATAATCTGTCTGTAAACAATTGTTTGAAAAATGACTTGTGTCATGCACAATATAGATGTCATTTCCGACTTGCCAAAACTATAGTTTGTTAACAAGAAATGTGTGGAGTGGTTGAAAAACTAGTTTTAATAACTCCAACCTAAGTGTATGTAAACATCTGACAGCTGTATATCCACAGTAAAACGAGTCCTATTACGAAATAACCTGAAAGGCCGCTCAGCAAGGAAGAAGCCACTGCTCCAAAACCTCCATAAAAAAGCCAGACTACAGTTTGCAACTGCACATGGGGACAAAGATTGTACTTTTTGGAAAAATGTCTGATGAAACAAAAATGTAACTGTTTGGCCATATTGACCATCGTTATGTTTAGAGGAAAAATTGGGAGGCTTGCAAGCCGAGGAATACCATCACAAGCGTGAAGCACGGGGGTGGCAGCATCATGTTGTGGGGGTGCTTTTACTGCAGGAGGGACTGGTGCACTTCACAAAATAGATGGCATCACGATGTAGGAAAATTATATGGACATATTGAAACAACATCTCAAGACATCAGTTAAAGCTTGGTCGCAAATGGGTCTTCCAAATGGACAATGACCCCAAGCATACTTCCAAAGTTATGGCAAAATGGCTTAAGGACAACAAAGTCAAGGTATTGGAGTGGCCATCACAAATCCCTGACCTCAATCCCATGTAACATTTGTGGGCAGAACTGAAAAAGCGTGTGCGAGCAAGGAGGCCTACAAACCTGACTCAGCTACACTAGCTCTGTCAGGAGGAATGTGTCAAAATTCACCCAACTTATTGTGGGAAGCTTGTGGAAGGCTACCCAAAATGTTTGACCCAAGTTAAACAATTTAAAAGAAAGAAATCAAAGCTGAAATAAATTATTCTCTCTACTATTATTCTGACAATTTACATTCTTAAAATAAAGTGGTGATCCTAAGTCCGGGAATTTTTATTAGAATTAAATGTCAGGATTTGTGAAAAACTGAGTTTAAATGTATTTGGCTAAGGTGTATGTAAACTTCCAGCTTCAACTGGACTATAGTTTATGCTCTTCCATGTTCTCTTACAGATAGGGATTTGTATCCTCACTCCTCAGCTTCGTATACTATAGACATTGTAGGTGCAGGTTAGTGTGTTTCGTTATGAATCTTGTTCTGGAGGAAGCGCGGCAGAGTGGTTACTAGCTGGGACAGCCACAGTCATAAAATCTGATTTTACACCAAACCACACTGCTAAGCCTATTTTTTATATTTTATTTAACTAGGCAAGACAGTTCTGAACAAATTCTTATTTTCAATGACAGCCTAGGAATAATGGGTTAACTGCCTTGTTCAGGGGCAGAATGACAGATTTTGTATCTTGTCAGCTTGGGGATTCGATCTTGCAACCTTTCGGTTACTAGTCCAACGCTCTAACCACTAGGCTACACTACGCTGCCACCCCTAATGCCTAACTCTAACCTTAAATAGAGACCGAAAATCACTTTTTTGTTTGGCACTGACCAAAATGGCATCACTTCAATGAAAACAATGGCAATGGCATGTTAACCATAGTTCTGTTGCCGTGGAGCCATGCTGTGATCATGGTGCAATAGTGAAGCTGTGACTAGGCTCTGTACTGGGGTTCTCTCCAGTGTCAGTCAGTGCTAGCCTGCTGGGAGCCCTCTAGTGATGCACAGGACACCACTACAGGCTCTAACACTGTGGAATACTTAAACACCATCTTCCCCCATTAACCCATGAAATGCATCTCCCAACTCCTCCCCCCTGCTGTGTCCCTCGCCCCTCTTTCCCGCCTCACCCCCTGAGGTAAGACGTGGAGAAGAGGAAGGCGGGATGGAGGACGGGGGATAGGGGGTCCATGAATTCATGATGAACATATAGAGAGAGGAGGGACGATTTTAGACAATGCATTTACTATGAGTTCCTCATAGAAACCAGGTGATGCATTAAACCCTTCACTTGGGTTTGAAGTGTGTGTGTTTGTATGTGTGTGTGTGTGTGTGTGTGTGTGTGTGTGTGTGTGTGTGTGTGTGTGTGTGTGTGTGTGTGTGTGTGTGTGTGTGTGTGTGTGTGTGTGTGTGTGTGTGTGTGTGTGTGTGTGTGTGTGTGTGAAAGAAAGAAAGAAAGAAAGAAAACACAGAGAGAGAGAGAGAGAGAGAGAGAGAGAGAGAGAGAGAGAGAGAGAGAGAGAGAGAGAACTAAGAGACATGACAGACAGAGAGAGAGAGAGAGAGAGAGAGAGAGAGAGGGTGGATGGTCTGTTTAACTGTCCAGTTTACAGCATGTGTGTTACATCGTATGTATTGCAATGATGCAATTGCATCAGCCGTCCGTGTAAACATCCTTAAAGAGACAGGCCGTTTAAATCATACAAACATTAATTGAACAAAGTCTTTGTACATGTAAGGCTGCCATGACCGATGACATGATGCAGTGGAAAAAAGCAGTGGAAGCGGCAGCACACTAGGGATTGGGCGCAAATGCTGAGAAATTGATACATTACAGTAACTTAAAGATAATTACGGCATGAAAATGTCATGGGGCCAGCTGTGAGAGTGTTGTGATATGGACTATGGTGCCTGTGTCCATTGTGTACAGCAACTGAGGCTCGAGAAAATCTCTTGACATGGCAAACACCCCTTACACGCAACATGCAGATGTAGGATCTTAATTTGAGTCAGTTTATTACAGAAGTAAAATAACCCTGCAACAACAAGAAATGTGAATTATTATTTGGATTATAATTAAAGATGCACTATGCAGAAATCACTCTGCCATTTCCTGGTTGCTAAAATTCTAATAGTTTGCCTAATTTCCATTTATTTTTACAAAACAAGCAAGTATAGTGTAGAAAATCATTGTACCATCTAAACCACTGTGAAATATATTTTCAACACCCAACAATATTGTTTTTTCAGCTGTTTGAAGCTGGTGTACAAAACCAAAAGTAAAAGACAAAAAACAAAGCGTAACACGGAACCCAACCAGCTGCGGTGCGCCACCGTGCGCCACCGTGCGCCACCGTGCATACATTTATTTTGTCCCCCCACACCAAACGCGGTCACGACACGCAGGTTAAAATATCAAAACAAACTCTGAACCAATTATATTAATTTGGGGACAGGTCGAAAAGCATTAAACATTTATGGCAATTTAGCTAGCTAATTTGTCCTGGGATATACACACTGAGTTGTTATTTTACCTGAAATGCACAAGGTCCTCTACTCCGCCAATTAATCCACACATAAAACAGTCAACCGAATCGTTTCTAGTCATCTCTCTGCCTTCCAGGCTTATTCTTCTCTTGACTTTATATTGCGATTGGCAACTTTCATAAATTAGGTGCATTACCGCCACTGACCTTGTTCGCCTTTCATTCATCCACGTGGGTATAACCAATGAGGAGATGGCACGTGGGTGGGTACCTGCTTCTATAAACCAATGAGGAGATGGGAGAAGCAGGACTTGCAGCGCGATCTGCATCAGAAATAGAACTGATTCTATTTTAGCCCTTGGCAACGCAGACGCTCGTTGGCGCGCGCGAGCAGTGTGGGTTACAGTAATTGAATAACATAGATTTAAAAATGTATTTTGCAGCGCTCGCGCACGCAATGCGAGTGGTGTGGTCAGCCTGTAAAGCATAGAAATAGCGCACATAGAACCGATCTACCACTTCTTAGACTTGTTTTCAATGAGAGTGACATATCTATAACTCACATTTCTATATACATTTTGTGGGGACGCCCAAAAAGTTACATATTGCAGCTTTAATGGACATTTTGTATGGGTTGATACATTTTTTGTTAGGGCAAATCAAGTCTGAAATGTCAATGTGGAAATTACAAACTTTAGAAGCCTATTTAAAACTCAACAAGCTTGCTTTGCAGTAAAATGCTCAACAACAAAAGAGGGATCCTATTAAGATCCTACATCAGTACACACACATCTTTCTTACACACAACATACCCACACACCACTCCAACACCCAAACATAATTATATATACATGTACGCACACCTCTCTCTCGCACATTAATATAAACACAATCACAACTCACACGCACTGTATTCTCCAATACACCAATCCAAACGTAATTACATGTGCACACACACCTCTCTCTCTCTATCTCTCTCTCTTTCTCTATCTCACACATGAATACACTCACACACAACCACTACAACACACACACACACTGACACATAAATACACAAACTTCTTCCTCCCACACATACAGTACACAGCTAACCGATCATATAGTACATGTTCATGCTGCTGTATGTCCACCTCTGCTGTACATATTAGAGGACCCAGAGAACGACCATCAGAATAGGACCTGGTGATCATCATCTGTAGGCCCAGCTCACAGTCAGGAAGCTGACGGCCACAGCACACTCAACGAGAGGAGGGGGCGACGAGGGAGAGAGGACCAACAATCCAACCAGTCATGAGGATTTAACAATAATCCTACCCTCCTTCCTTTCCTCCCTCCCTCTCTGTCTTTTGTGAGAGAAAGGTAAAGGCAAATTATCGTTGTTACAGTCTCCTAAATTTCCCATAGGAATACATTAATTTTCACAGCTGATTCAGAAGCAGGCAGAAGATAGCAAATAATAGCGAAGAAATCTGGTGATTGCTCCCTCCGCTTGCTGCAGATCTCCTGTGAGAATACTTTTTGCGAAGCAGCTTTAAAATGTAATCTGCTTTTTGCATACATAACTGTTGCATTCATAGCACTGTCACACCTGTGTCCCTTCGAGACCGTCCTCAGAACCACTTAGTCAGGGTTTCCCCATTCTGTCAGACATGACCACATATTTAGGCCACTTGCTTTAGACTAGGGCCGTGCTCTCCAACCCTGTTCCTGGAGGGATACCCTCCTGTAGGATTTTGCTCCAGCGAAAACCTACAGGACGGTAGCTCTCCAGGAACAGGGATGGGGAGCCCTGGGCTAGAGAGACAGAGGCAGACGGAGTGTGTGTACAGCACAGCATATGGGTGGTGGGAAAAAGGTGCTGGTTGTGTGTACGTTTGTGTCGTGTGTGGGGAGATAAAGGATGTGTGTGGGGTTGTTTATTATAAGAGTGGTGTGGTAGATTGAGAGTGTTTGTGTTTATGGGTGTGGTGCTAGTCAGGGTTGTAATCTGATTACAAAAAACGGTGACTGTAATCAGTTACATTACCAGCAAAAATATTGTCATCAGATTACAGATACTTTTGAAAAATTGATGATTATTTTTGACCGACATGTTGCTGGATGATACTGATCGCTGACCAACATGCTGCTGGATGATACTGATCACTGACCGACATGTTGCTGGATGATAATGATCGCTGACCGACATGTTGCTGGATGATACTGATCGCTGACCGACATGCTGCTGGATGATACTGATCGCTGACCGGCATGCTGCTGGATGATAATGATCGCTGACCGACATGTTGCTGGATGATACTGATCACTGATTGACATGCTGCTGGATGATCCTGATCACTGACCGACATGTTGCTGGATGATACTGATCGCTGACCGACATGTTGCTGGATGATACTGATCGCTGACCGACATGCTGCTGGATGATAATGATCGCTGACCGACATGTTGCTGGATGATACTGATCGCTGATTGACATGCTGCTGGATGATACTGATCACTGACCGACATGTGGCTGGATGATACTGATCGCTGACCGACATGTTGCTGGATGATACTGATCGCTGACCGACATGTTGCTGGATGATACTGATCACTGACCGACATGTTGCTGGATGATACTGATCGCTGACCGACATGTTGCTGGATGATACTGATCGCTGACCGACATGTTGCTGGATGATACTGATCACTGACCGACATGTTGCTGGATGATACTGATCGCTGACCGACATGCTTCTGGATGATAATGATCGCTGACCGACATGTTGCTGGATGATACTGATCGCTGATTGACATGCTGCTGGATGATACTGATCGCTGACCAACATGTTGCTGGATGATACTGATCGCTGATTGACATGTTGCTGGATGATACTGATCACTGACCGACATATTGCTGGATGATACTGATCGCTGACCGACATGTTGCTGGATGATACTGATCGCTGACCGACATGTTGCTGGATGATACTGATCGCTGACCGACATGTTGCTGGATGATACTGATCGCTGACCGACATGTTGCTGGATGATACTGATCGCTGACCGACATGTTGCTGGATGATACTGATCGCTGACCGACATGTTGCTGGATGATACTGATCGCTGACCGACATGCTTCTGGATGATACTGATCGCTGACCGGCATGCTGCTGGATGATAATGATCGCTGACCGACATGTTGCTGGATGATAATGATCGCTGATTGACATGCTGCTGGATGATACTGATCACTGACCGACATGGTGCTGGATGATACTGATCGCTGACCGACATGCTGCTGGATTATACTGATCGCTGACCGACATGCTGCTGGATGATACTGATCACTGACCAACATGCTGCTGGATGATACTGATCGCTGACCGACATGTTGCTGGATGATACTGATCGCTGACCAACATGCTGCTGGATGATACTGATCGCTGACCAAAGCGGGGGACAGAGACTGATGCAACTGTCTGTGTTCTGTTGTGTGCTCTGTTTCAAATAGCCATCTCTCTCTCCTTATCCTTTGTGTTCTCTCTCTCACTCTCCCTCTCTCTTGCTCTCTCTCTTCTAATCTACCATCCCCCCTTCTTTACTCAACCCCTCTTTGCTCTTTCTTTTCCCTGCCATATAGTTCACTATTCCTTTCCCTAGAAGTCTATCTCTAGATCTATCTCGGTCTCCGTCACACCTCACTCTGTCTCTCCCTCATCCGCCATGTCTCTTTCTTTCATTTCACCCTTTCTCTCTCGGACTCCCTCTCCTCCTTCTCTCCCTTCTCATCCCCCATATCTTTTTCTCTCCTTTCATCCGCTCTCTCTTTTTATCTCCTGTCTCCCTCTCTTCTCTATCTCTCTGTGCCTCCCCCCCCCCCCTCTTTGTTCATTCCAGCTGCAGGCCCCTGCTACCCTTGTGATACCCACAGCGGGAACAAAGTTTAATCAATGAACACAAATAAATAGCTTAGATTCCATGCCCCCCTCCATCAATTTCAGTACAATGAAACATCCAATTGGGACTTGCACATTAATGCACACAATCACACCCTCTTCATTCACACTTACACACAACAGTTTCTCTTTCTCAGTCATATTTCAGAATCTTGTTGATGCTCTCTGCATCTCTCATGCACTCTTAAACTCTCTTTTTTTATTCACCCCTTTTATCTCACATATTCCCTCCCCATCTCTTGGCCTCCTATCGCACTTTCTTTCTCAATTTCAGCCTCTCTTTCAGTCTATATCTCTCACAGTCTTCATATCTCAGCATCTCTCTCTCGCTTGGCTCTCCCAATTTCTTGCCCCCCCCCCCCCCCCCCCCCCCCACACTCTCTCTCATTCCCTGTCTCTCCTTCCCTCTCTATCCATGGATCCAGACAGGGTCCTCTTGGTTCTTCAGAGGGTAGTACCGCTGAAGGAGGTTATCATGGTTATCTGATGGATGTAGTGCAGGGTTACATCCAGCTCAGTAAAATCAGATGCCAGGTTTACAGTCAGGGCATTTCAGGACTGGCTGACTGCTGGACCATGGAATTGTATAGTCACTGCTTGGATGATGCTAATTTTGTATGCCAATGCACACAAACTCTCTCCCTCTCTCTCCACGCATGCGCCACACATGTGGAGCGCACACACACACACACACACACACACACACACACAGCGTGTATGGGATAAACATGCAGGGGGCGTTTGAGTCCAGTATGTGATGCTCAGGGGTAGTTAGCCTCAGCTGCAGGCTGGAGCCCCTTTCTCCCAGCTGTCGCTTTGCCCTTCCAGCTCTCTCCCTCTCTCTCCCTTCCTCTCTACCTCTCTCTCCCTTCCTCTTTCCCTGTCTCTCTCCCTCTCTCTCCCTTCCTCTTTCCTTGTCTCTCTCCCTCCCTCTTTCCCTTTCACTCCCTCTCTCCCTTCCTCTTTCCCTGTCTCTCTACCTCTTTCACTCCCTCTCTCTCCCTTCCTCTTTCCCTGTCTCTCTACCTCTTTCACTCCCTCTCTCTCCCTTCCTCTTTCCCTGTCTCTCTCCCTCTCTCTCCCTTCCTCTTTCCCTGTCTCTCTCCCTCCCTCTTTCCCTGACTCTCCCTCTTTCACTCCCTCTCTCCCTTCCTCTTTCCCTGTATCTCTACCTCTTTCACTCCCACTCTCTCCCTTCCTCTTTCCCTGTCTCTCTCCCTCTTTTCCTCTTTCCCTCTCTTTCTCCCCCTCTCTCTCTCCCTTCCACTTTCCCTGTCTCTCTCCCCCTCTCTCCTCGTCCTCTCTTTCCCCCTCTCATCCCCCACGCTCTCCCTCTCTCTCTTTCCCCCTCTCACCCCATCTCTCTCTCTCTCTCTCCCTTCCTCTTTCCCTCTCTTTCTCTCTCTCTCCCCTGCCCTCTTTCTCCCCTCTCTCTCTCTCTCTCTCTCTCTCGCTCTCTCTCTCCCTGTCCTCTCTTTCCCCTTCTCACCCCCCCCCCCCCCCCCCTCTCTGTCTTTCTGACATCCACATCCCCTGGCCAACATATCTGGCTTTACGCATTAGAGAGGAGCACAAACATAAACAGTTGACACACAGAATCTTCAAATACACACAGTGATGCACTCATATACATAAACATACATTGAGATCAAATCATTAAAAAGTACAAGCATCAATACACTAGTGCAGGGGTGTCAAACTCATTTTCCCAGCAAGCTGCATTCTGTCTTCACCGATGTCCATCCTGTCTTTTCCTCGCCATCAAAATTTGCAAAAAGTTGCCCTCTGTCAATCGCTTTTGGAATTTTGGATGCTCCCTGACTGCATAGGTTTTGATGACTGGACACCTGGACAAAGGGAAGAGACTATGTAAGTCCATTATTTATATACAATTTCCATTTGGGTTAAGTCATTTCAATGTCGATTGAGATCAGGTTTTTTTCAACAAGTACATATATATTTTACTCAAACCACCCACAGGTCGGATTGAATGGGCTCACCTTGAGTTTGACACATCCACTATTACAACACACACAGGGTGATCATGGCAGCTGTCCTCATCCCTCTGTTTTATGTTCTGAAGGGTGTTGAGTCAGTGCGCAGTGGAGATTTGTGTGTGTGTGTGTGTGTGTGTGTGTGTGTGTGTGTGTGTGTGTGTGTGTGTGTGTGTGTGTGTGTGTGTGTGTGTGTGTGCTTGTACAGTACACCTGGTTGTCCATCAGACAGCAGTGTAATCAGCATGGAGCGTTGCCAGTGTCTCTGTGCCGTGCTCCAGGCTGTACTGTACATCACATATACAGTGCATTCGGAAAGTATTCAGGCCCCTTCGGTTTTTCCACAGCCTTATTCTAAAATGGATTAAAGAGTTGTTTTGCCCCTCAATCTACACGCAATACCCCATTAAGACATTTTTGCAAATGTTTTAAAAATAAAAAAACTGAAATATCACATTTACATAAGTATTCAGATCCTTTACTCAATACTTTGTTGAAGCAACTTTGGCAGCGATTCCACTTGGGTATGACGATCCAAGCTTGGCACACCAGTATTTGGGGAGTTTTTCCCATTCTTCTCTGCAGATCCTCTCAAGCTCTGTCAGGTTGGATGAGGATTGTTGCTGCACAGATATTTTCAGGTCTCTCCAGAGATGTTCGATCGGGTTCAAGTCCGGGCTCTGGCTGGGCCACTCAAGGACATTCAGAGACTTGTCTCAAAGCCACTCCGGTGTTGTCTTGGCTGTGTGCTTAGGGTTGTTGTCCTGTTGGAAAGTGAACCTTCGCCCCAGTCAGAGGTCCTGAGCACTCCGGAGCAGGTTGTCATCAAGAATCTCTCTGTACTTTGCTCAGTTAATCTTTCCCCTTGATCCTGACTAGTCTGCCAGTCCCTTCCTTTGAAAAACATCAACACAGCATGAATCTGCCACCCCCATGCTTCACCATAGGGAAGGTATTGGCCAGGTGATGAGCAGTGCCTGGTTTCCTCCAGACGTGACGCTTGGCATTCAGGCCAAAGAGTTCAATCTTGGTTTCATCAGACCAGAGAATCTTGTTTCTAAACTCAAAGCGGGCTGTCATGTGCCTTTTACTGAGGAGTGGCTTCCGTCTGGCCATCACTATAAAGGCCTGATTGCTGGAGTGCTGCAGATATGGTTGTCTTTCGGGAAGGTTCTCCCGTCTTCAATGCTGCAGAAATGTTTTGGTATCCTTCCTCAGATCTGTGCAGCTTCACAATCCTGTCTCGGAGCTCTAGTGACAATTCCTTCGACCTCATGGCTTGGTATTTGCTCTGACAATTTACCACAGACAATTTGGACTCCAATCAGGTTGTAGAAACATGTTTATTTTAAATTGACAATCTGTATCAAACATGAGAATAGAAAGGTTCAGAACTTTTGTGAAACATCACAGCACCGTTGAGAAATATATGGCAAATAGAAATCCAATATGGATGGTGTTAAGAGATAGATGAGAGGGGTTGAATGGAGCTGAAGGTTGGGACTAATAACAACTAATAACAACAAGATACCTAATGTAAAACATACTCTGCCCGTAAAACGTATATGGGTTAAGAACTTCTTTCAGAAGAGCACAGTTTTAAAGATATGGCAAATGTGGACACTTATTGTCAAGACGTTGACAAGGTTATAAATAATGAGTTTTAGTTGAAATAATAAATGTGTCCTTCAAACTTTGATTTCGTCAAAGAATCCTCCCTTTGAAGCGATTACAGCATTGCAGACCTTTGGCATTCTAGTTGTCAATTTGTTGAAGTAATCTAGAGATTTCACCCCATGCTTCCTGAAGCACCTCTCACAAGTCGGATTGGGATGATGGGCACTTCTTACGTACCATATAGTCAAGCTGCTCCAACAATAGCTCAATAGGGTGGAGATCCGGTGACTGTGATGGCCACTCCATTATAGACAGAATACCAGCTGACTGCTTCTTCCCTAAATAGTTCTTGCATAGTTTGGAGCTGTGCTTTGGGTCATTGTCCTGTTGTAGGAGGAAATTTGCTCCAATTAAGCGCTGTCCACAGGGCATGGCATGGCGTTGCAAAATGTAGTGATATCCTTCCTTCTTCAAGATCCCTTTTACCATGTACAAATCTCCTACTTTACCACCACCAAAGCACCCACAGACCATCACATTGCCTCCACCATGCTTGACAGATGGCACCGTTTCATTTTTTGTGCATTTCCCAAATGTTTGTGATCCGAACACCTCAAACTTAGATTAGTCTGTCCATAACACTTTTTCCCAATCTTCCTCTGTCCAGTGTCTGTGTTCTTTTGCCCATCTTAATCTTTTATTTTTATTGGCCAGTCTGAGATATGGCTTTTTCTTTGCAACTCTGTCTAGAAGGCCAGTCGCCTCTTCAGTGTTGACATTGAGACTGGTGTTGTGTGGGTACTATCTAAGGAAGCTGCCCGTTGAGGACTTGTGAGGCGTCTGTTTCTCAAACTAGAGACTCTAATGTACTTGTCCTCTTGCTCAGTTGTGCACCAGGGCCTCCCACTCCTCTTTCTATTCTGGTTAGGGCCAGTTTGCTCTGTTCTGCGAAGGTAGTAGTACACCCCATTGTACGAGATCTTCAGTTTCTTGGCTATTTCTTGCATGGAATAGCCTTCATTTCTCAGAACAAGAATAGACTGATTTTTCTGGCCATTTTGAGCCTGTAAACAAACCCACAAATGCTGATGATCCAGATACTCAACTAGTCTAAAGATGGCCAGTTTTATTGCTTCTTTAATCAGAACAACCATTTTCAGCATGTGTACTAACATAATAGCAGAAGGGTTTTCTAATGATCAATTAGCCTTTTAAAATTATAAACTTGGATTAGCTATGTATGTATGTATGTATGTATGTATTTATATGTGTGATATATATATATATATATATATATATATATTTGCTAAAAATATATGGGGGATTGGAAGGAATGCAGACAATTACATTGATGGAAGCCACAATCTATCTGCAATACTAAAGCTGATCAACCCCCTAAAAGGAATAACAAATAAAAATAAAAAATAAGTTGTAGAAATATCTCAACGATGATCAGTAGAAACAGGATGCACCTGAGCTCAATTTTGAGTCTCATAGCAAAGGGTCTGAATACTTGTGTAAATAAGGTTTATCTTTTTTTACGGGGTATGTGTGTAGATTGGCAATGAACATTTTTTATTTAATTGTTTTCGAATAAGGCTGTACGGTAACAAAATGTGGAAAAAGGGAAGGGGTGTGAATCATTTCTGTATTCAATGTACTAGCTGACATCACCATGAAATTAAACCAATATCACAGGCCACTAACTCTGCAAAAGTCAACTGTCGCTGACTAAATCGTAGACCTAATTTCCGAGGGGGAAGTGGGGAAAAACTATTCCATCCCCGTTGCCTTGGAAACTATTTATGCATGCAAGGCTGGGTGTCATTCATACCAAAAATTCAAAGGTAACTTCCTCTCCTTGACACCTTCATTTGTGCACACTAATCCGAGAAATCCCCAAGTTTGTCTCTGACATATCTGTTTCACCTGAGCTTGGGTTGAATTGCAATAGTATTGGAACAGGAATAGAGAAGCCATTTTATAGCATAGAGATGAACCCACTGTGTCCAATGTCCCTAATAGACAAGCAATGGCTTATGTGACTCCTCCCCACCCGGTCCAACACAGCTGTGAACACGCCAAATGACTGGCAACCTGAGCGACTCAGGGTTTGATCTCTCCTATAAAACCTTGGCCAAACCCTAATCCCATCTGAATGGTTTCTGGCCTCTTTCAGTCATTATGAATAGGCAGGATGGAA
Organism: Oncorhynchus mykiss; assembly: GCF_013265735.2. NCBI lineage: Eukaryota > Metazoa > Chordata > Actinopteri > Salmoniformes > Salmonidae > Oncorhynchus > Oncorhynchus mykiss. Next base: position 15,965,850 of record NC_048575.1, on the reverse strand, counting down.
ACTCACCTTCTATCATGGATCAGGATTATGGGGCTTCAGTACAGATTCTTTAATTATTCCTCAAAATAACTAGAGAGAATTCCATACAGTAGTCGGCTATCTACTGGAATATGCTGAATCATCTTCCCCTCCCAAGCCCACCTTCCCCCCCCATCCCTCAATCCCCCATCCTCACTCTTCATCTCTTGTTTTGTAGCTTTTCTGTTAATTTTATTTAGCTTTACCTTTAAAAAAAACTCTTTATTTCACATTCAATAAAAAAAATGTTGTTCTTTCGTTTTTTCACAAGTATTTAGGATAAAAAAAAACAGGGGATTAACATCAACACAATAGAATTGAATATCGTTCACACCCTCCATGTTTCGATTGGATGGTTCTTCACCTTTTCAGTTCCATTCCAATTTGTTTATGTCACGTTCTGACCTTTATTTCCTTTGTTTTGTCTTTATTTAGTATGGTCAGGGCGTGAGTTGGGGTGGGCAGTCTATGTGTGTTTTTCTATTGTTGGGGTTTTGAGTTCAGCCTAGTATGATTCTCAATCAGAGGCAGGTGTCGTTAGTTGTCTCTGATTGAGAATCATACTTAGGTAGCCTGGGTTTCTCTTTTGGTTTGTGGGTGTTTGTTTCCGTGTGAGTGTTTGTTGCCATACGGTACTGTTTCGGTTTTCGTTCATGTTCACGTTTATTGTTTTGTATTTCATAGTGTTCAGTTTATGTCTTAAAATAAACGTTATGGACACTTACCACGCTGCGCATTGGTCCTCCGATCCTTCTCTCTTCTCCTCCTCAGAAGAGGAGGAAGAAAGCCATTACAGTTTAAACTGTCTCGCTGGAAACCAAAATATATCAATCACATTTATTTATATAGCCCTTCTTACATCAGCTGATGTCACAAAGTGCTGTACAGAAACCCAGCCTAAAACCCCAAATAGCAAGCAATGCAGGTGTAGAAGCACGGTGGCAAGAAAAACTCTGTAGAAAGGCCAGAACCTAGGAAGAAACCTAGAGAGGAACCAGGCTATGAGGGGTGGCCAGTCCTCTTCTGGCTGTGCCGGGTGGACATTATAACAGAACATGGCCAAGATGTTCAAATGTTCATAGATCACCAGCAGGGTCAAATAATAATAACCACAGTGGTTGTCGAGGGTGCAACAGGTCAGCACCTCAGGAGTAAATGTCAGTTGGCTTTTCATAGCCGATCATTCAGAGTATCTCTACCGCTCCTGCTGTCTGTAGAGAGTTGAAAACAGCAGGTCCGAGACAGGTAGCACGTTCGAATAGAACAGTTGAAACTGGAGCAGCAGCACGGCCAGGTGGACTGGGGACAGAAAGGAGTCAGGCATGGTCCTAGGGCTCAGGTCCTCCAAGAGAGAGAAAGAAAGAAAGAAAAAGAGAAAGAAAGAGAGAAAGAAAGAGAGAAAAATAGGGAAAAAGAGAGAGAGAATTAGAGAGAGCATACTTCAATTCACACAGGACACAGGATAAGACAGGAGAAATACTCCCCTGACACATAAACTATTGCAGCATAAATACTGGAGGCTGAGACTGGATGGGTCGGGAGACACTGTGGCCCCTTCCGACTATACCCCCGGACAGGATCAAACAGGCAGGATATAACCCCACCCACTTTTCCAAAGCACAGCCCCCACACCACTAGAGGGATATCTCCAACCACCGACGAATTGTCATTCGGCATTGGGTTTTACATATTTGTGTGTTTAGCCTAGGCTACTATACATATTATGAGGAGGAAAAGGTCCTTGTTGATCTCATTAAATGTTCAATTAAACTTGAATGTAAGAGCTCCAGTGGACTACTGCTCTCCCCGGGAGCCGTTACACTGAGATTAGCCACGCAGTTTTTGTCAATTGTTCTGACAGTTGATTTGCCCATAGTCCTTTGATGAGTTGTGCACATTCTATTATAAACTGGTTAGTTCGAGCCCTACAGTAAATGCTGAATGGCTGACAGCCATGGTATATCAGACCGTATACCACGGGTATGACAAAACATTCATTTTTACTGCTCTAATTACAGTGGTAACCAGTTTATAATAGCAAAAAGACACCTCAGGGGGTGTGATATAAGGCCAATATACCACGGCTAAGAGCTGTGTCCAGGCACTCCGCTTTGTGTCGTTGACTAAGAAAATTCCATATTGGCCATATACCACACCTCCTTGAGGTTTATTGTGCATAGCAAGGCTCCTGATCATAATAATTCCAGCGTAAACGCCATTCACATTTGAATCATAGATGTCTTTGCTTGACTGAGTGCACCAGTTTATTTGTAGATGTCCGAACATTTCGGTACACATCTCTTACCTCTTCCCTTCCTTCCCGTCTCCCTATAGTATTTCCATTTCCTATCCTCTCTTCATCGTCCTCTCTCTCCTTCCTCATCTCCCAGCGAAAGCTCATGTTTATGAATAGTAGACTAGGAGAGGAGCAGAAACTCACATCTATTGAGGCATTTCATGAGGGAATATGAATCATCTGTGGGCCTCTTCTGCACTAATGGCATGTTCACTACAGTAAGTAAACAGCGTTCTAAGGGACTGCATCTCAGTGCTAGAGGTGTAACTGCAGAACCTGGTTTGATTCCTGGCTGTATCACAACCGGGCCGTGATTGGGAGTCCCATAAGGCGGCCCAGCATCGTCCTAGTTAAGTAAAATATAAATATTTGTTTAACTCCATTGAAGGCACTTTGATCTTACATGTTCAAATCAAAATCAAATCACATGTTATTTGTCCCATTCTTCGTCGACAACAGGTGTAGACCAACAGTGAAATGCTACTTAAGGATCCTTTTCCTACAATGCAGAGATAAAGATAAGCAGAAAACGTTAATAAAACGTTGAAATATTAGCACAGTTAATATTAAATAACAACAAGGAGTAGAAAATAACATGGCTATATATAGAGGAGTAGATAATAACATGGCTATATATAGAGGAGTAGGAAATAACATGGCTATATATAGAAGAGTAGATAATAACATGGCTATATATAGTAGAGTAGATAATAACATGGTTATATATAGAGGAGTAGAAAATAACATGGCTATATATAGAGGAGTAGATAATAACATGGTTATATATAGAGGAGTAGAAAATAACATGGCTATATATAGAGGAGTAGAAAATAACATGGCTATATATAGAGGAGTAGATAATAACATGGCTGTATATAGAGGAGTAGAAAATAACATGGCTGTATACAGGGAGTAGAAAATAACATAGCTGTATATAGAGGAGTAGAAAATAACATGGTTATATATAGAGGAGTAGAAAATAACATGGTTGTATACAGGGAGTAGAAAATAACATGGTTGTATACAGGGAGTAGAAAATAACATGGTTGTATACAGGGAGTAGAAAATAACATGGTTGTATACAGGGAGTAGAAAATAACATGGTTGTATACAGGGAGTAGAAAATAACATAGCTGTATATAGAGGAGTAGAAAATAACATGGTTATATATAGAGGAGTAGAAAATAACATGGTTGTATACAGGGAGTAGAAAATAACATGGTTGTATACAGGGAGTAGAAAATAACATGGTTGTATACAGGGAGTAGAAAATAACATGGTTGTATACAGGGAGTAGAAAATAACATGGTTGTATACAGGGAGTAGAAAATAACATGGTTGTATACAGGGAGTAGAAAATAACATGGCTGTATATAGGGAGTAGAAAATAACATGGTTGTATACAGGGAGTAGAAAATAACATGGTTGTATACAGGGAGTAGAAAATAACATGGTTGTATACAGGGAGTAGAAAATAACATGGTTGTATACAGGGAGTAGAAAATAACATGGTTGTATACAGGGAGTAGAAAATAACATGGTTGTATACAGGGAGTAGAAAATAACATGGTTGTATACAGGGAGTAGAAAATAACATGGTTGTATACAGGGAGTAGAAAATAACATGGTTGTATACAGGGAGTAGAAAATAACATGGTTGTATACAGGGAGTAGAAAATAACATGGCTGTATATAGGGAGTAGAAAATAACATGGTTGTATACAGGGAGTAGAAAATAACATGGTTGTATACAGGGAGTAGAAAATAACATGGTTGTATACAGGGAGTAGAAAATAACATGCTTGTATACAGGGAGTAGAAAATAACATGGTTGTATACAGGGAGTAGAAAATAACATGGTTGTATACAGGGAGTAGAAAATAACATGGTTGTATACAGGGAGTAGAAAATAACATGGCTGTATATAGGGAGTAGAAAATAACATGGTTGTATACAGGGAGTAGAAAATAACATGGTTGTATACAGGGAGTAGAAAATAACATGGTTGTATACAGGGAGTAGAAAATAACATGGTTGTATACAGGGAGTAGAAAATAACATGGTTGTATACAGGGAGTAGAAAATAACATGGCTGTATATAGGGAGTAGAAAATAACATGGTTGTATACAGGGAGTAGAAAATAACATGGTTGTATACAGGGAGTAGAAAATAACATGGTTGTATACAGGGAGTAGAAAATAACATGGTTGTATACAGGGAGTAGAAAATAACATGGTTGTATACAGGGAGTAGAAAATAACATGGTTGTATACAGGGAGTAGAAAATAACATGGTTGTATACAGGGAGTAGAAAATAACATGGTTGTATACAGGGAGTAGAAAATAACATGGTTGTATACAGGGAGTAGAAAATAACATGGTTGTATACAGGGAGTAGAAAATAACATGGCTGTATATAGGGAGTAGAAAATAACATGGTTGTATACAGGGAGTAGAAAATAACATGGTTGTATACAGGGAGTAGAAAATAACATGGTTGTATACAGGGAGTAGAAAATAACATGCTTGTATACAGGGAGTAGAAAATAACATGGTTGTATACAGGGAGTAGAAAATAACATGGTTGTATACAGGGAGTAGAAAATAACATGGTTGTATACAGGGAGTAGAAAATAACATGGCTGTATATAGGGAGTAGAAAATAACATGGTTGTATACAGGGAGTAGAAAATAACATGGTTGTATACAGGGAGTAGAAAATAACATGGTTGTATACAGGGAGTAGAACATAACATGGTTGTATACAGGGAGTAGAAAATAACATGGTTGTATACAGGGAGTAGAAAATAACATGGTTGTATACAAGGAGTAGAAAATAACATGGTTGTATACAGGGAGTAGAACATAACATGCTTGTATACAGGGAGTAGAAAATAACATGGTTGTATACAGGGAGTAGAAAATAACATGGTTGTATACAGGGAGTAGAAAATAACATGGTTGTATACAGGGAGTAGAAAATAACATGGCTGTATATAGGGAGTAGAAAATAACATGGTTGTATACAGGGAGTAGAAAATAACATGGTTGTATACAGGGAGTAGAAAATAACATGCGTATGCAATGTGTGTGTGTATGAGTCTGTTGGGGTGTCAGTGTAAGTATGTGTGTGTGTGGTTAGAGTTCAGTGTGTCAGTACAAGAGAGTTAGTGTAAAAAAAGTGTCAATGCAGGTAGTATGGGTGGCCATTTGATTAACTATTTAGCAGTTTTGTTTAGAAGTCTTATGGCTTGGGGGTAGAAGCTGTTCAGGGTCCTGTTGGTTCTAGACTTGGTACCGCTTGCCGTGAGGTAGCAGAGAGAACAGTCTATGGCTTGGGTGGCTGGAGTCTTTAAAAAAATGTTTGGGCCTTCCCTTGACACCACCTGGCAGAGAGATGGCAGGGAGTTCGGCCCCAGTGATGTACTGTGCTGTACACACTACCCTCTGTAGCGCCTTGCGGTCATCAGTAGCCTACAACTATGTTGTCAGTAGCTGCAGGCTACTGATGTTTCAGAAACCAGCTACATTTCCCCAAGAACATTATGTACACAGACATACAGTAGATTACACTCCATGTTTCCTCAACCAAGGAACAGTAGGCTAAAGGTGTATCCATACATAGGTTCATTTGCTCCTAGCAGAACTCGGCTAGGCGAAGTGAACGTCTGTGCTCGTATACTCCCTTAAAACACCCTTGCTTGAAAAACTAGAAAAATGCGGAAATATCACCATTTGTCCTTCTTGAGACACCGTAGCCTGTACACTAAAATAACTAAAGAAATCTGTAATTCATTTTGACGTTTTTGCCGAGGAGGTCTAAGTCACGCAATTTCACATCTAAATAAGATGTTTTGGCGCAGTATTTCTCAAATGAAAAAATGTGGATGAAAACTAGTCGTCTGTCATTTAACAATGACAACAAACACTTCATTGAAGAATCCCTACTGTTGACCAATCATCAACGAAAGGGCGAAAGCTCGAACTTTGACAAGCCCCTCCCCAAAAAACGGTTTGCTCGAACAGCCAAAAAACTCTGCCTAACAACAAACAAACAAAAACATCAGAAAATGTTGTCACAATATAAGCTGTCATACCTTAATAGAAAATGACTCTAGTAAAAGTAAAAGTCAAAATTCTAAAAGTACTTGATTTAAAATATACTTAAGTATCAAAAGTAAAAGTATAAATCATTTCAAATTTCTTATATTAAGCAAAGCAGATGGCACCATTTTCTTGTTTTTTATTTATTTATGGAAATCCAGGGGGACACTCAGACATCATTTACGAACGAAGCATGTGCGTTTAGGGAGGGAGTCCGCCAGAGGCAGTAGGGATGACCAGGGATGTTCTCTGTTTAGTGAGTCCTCCAGATCAGAGGCAGTAGGGATGACCAGGGATGTTCTCTGTTTAGTGAGTCCTCCAGATCAGAGGCAGTGGGGATGACCAGGGATGTTCTCTGTTTAGTGAGTCCTCCAGATCAGAGGCAGTGGGGATGACCAGGGATGTTCTCTGTTTAGTGAGTCCTCCAGATCAGAGGCAGTAGGGATGACCAGGGATGTTCTCTGTTTAGTGAGTCCTCCAGATCAGAGGCAGTAGAGATGACCAGGGAGGTTCTCTGTTTAGTGAGTCCTCCAGATCAGAGGGATGACCAGAGATGTTCTCTGTTTAGTGAGTCCTCCAGATCAGAGGGATGACCAGGGATGTTCTCTGTTTAGTGAGTCCTCCAGATCAGAGGCAGTAGGGATGACCAGGGATGTTCTCTGTTTAGTGAGTCCTCCAGATCAGAGGCAGTAGGGATGACCAGGGATGTTCTCTGTTTAGTGAGTCCTCCAGATCAGAGGCAGTAGGGATGACCAAGGATGTTCTCTGTTTAGTGAGTCCTCCAGATCAGAGGCAGTGGGGGTGACCAGGGATGTTCAGTTGATAAGTGCATGAATTTGACTATTTTCCTGTCCTGCTAAGCATTCAAAATGTAACAAGTACTTTAGGCTGTCAAGGAAAATGTATGGAGTAAAAAGTATACTTTCTTAATGGATGTAGTGAAGTAAAAGTAAAAGTGGTAAAGTAAAGATACCCAAAATAACTACTTAATTAGTACTTTAAAGTGTTTTTACTTAAGTACTTTAAACCACTACAAGTGTGTAGTGTAGTTTTATCTGCGTTCTCTGTGTCATCCCCAGATAGATGTCACAATCTCAGAGACCTCCGGTCAACCATGAAAGAAGCCGGTGTGGCGGGAGACTGCTGCGGCTGTTGCTAACAGATTTTTTACCTCTCTCCCCTGACCTGCGACGTGTCCTAGGATTTGTACTCCAAAGGTTAGTTATGAGGGGTTTTCTTAACTAAATGAATTAATAAAAACATCATGAAACCGACACAGAGACACTATAATTATAATTTGATAGGCTACATATGAATAAGTCATATGTTGCCTAAGTTTACAGTAGTTGACTAAAGGGTAGACTAAATAACCTAGTCCATTTGTCCATTTAGTTTAATTGGAATTAAGATGACCTTAGTGCTACAATGCTTTTAGGAAACCCAAGCCAGAACTCTTATGTCACGCTGGTTTCCATGGGGATTGGAAGCTCATTAACTATGAACATGGTAATCAGAAGTAATTAGTCCTGTTTTATATAAGCCTCATCATGAGCATCATCATCACACAGACAACGTGTTAATCCCCCTGCCTGCCGAGCCTACGGCGTAAACACACGACATTCACAGTGGGTTCTGGAACATATGTAGGCTATACATGACACTCTCGTGTGAAGCCCTCATTATGCATGAATTACCCATCATTGTGCAACAGAACTAAAGTGGTTCTCCGGAGTGTGCTCACGTCTTACACTTACATGTAGGATCTCTATGGCTCACGTGATGAATTACTTGGGGGATATGAGTGGTCATTTAGGCTCCTATAGATCATGCCTAATGCTCAATGGGGTAACAAGTCTCCAGATGGCTCAGGGTGGAACTCCTGTAGCTAATGACTATAGGGGCGGCAGGTTGCCTAGTGATTAGAGAGGCGAGCTGGCAACCGTTCGAATCCCAGGTCCAACTGGAAAAAATCTGTTGAGAAGTGAGTTGGCAACCAGAGGGTTGCTGGTATCAAACCTATATGCCATTGCCTGCTGTTGTACACTTGAGCAAGGTACTTAACCCCACACAGTGCCCAGTGTGGCAGCACCTCTCAAAAAAAAACTGTACCCTGTATGTGTGGGCTGGGTGAAAAACGGAAGTCGAATTTCGGTTGGACCATTAAAGTCATCTTAATCATTCTGTCAAAGCACGCAACTTCCCTCCACAATACAATTTATGCTGTTCCCTCCTATCATATCACTTCTCCATCCAACCCAGACATGAGCTGCTGGATGACAGTGAGCTGCTTAGGAAAAATACATACGAGACCTTTTCATTGGCTCCTGCAACAGAAGACACTTTGACCTTTCATACTTCTTCCTGTGACATCTGAGGCCGCGGAATGGAGGCGAGGGCCTGACCAAGTAACCATAGCAACATAGTACTGTTGTACATACAGCCGACATTCAAACAATGAAATTCCAATGAGTAGGGCCAGATGTACAGCACTCCCTTCCCTGCCCCTCTCCACTATAGGGAATCTAAGTACTAGAATTAGTAGAACTTGTCTCCAGTAGTAATGTATTTTTACCATATCCCGTGAGAGGCAGACTACACCTTGCTGTCTGGAGCACAAAAAAGCAGGTTGACCAATGGAGATTTCCCATCAAGTCCTATTTGGATCTACTTCTGCAGTAGGTGAGTGCAAAGGGCCTTGGGATGCATTAACCCCGAGCTCTTTGAGTGGTAATGTCTTACAACATTTCAACATATATCGCTCAAACCTTATCCATTTTAATTCTGAAAGCCAGAGCGCCCATGATAAAACATTAACGGTGGGAGGTATACTGATCCCAGAGGCAGAGATGGGCAGCAAAGGATCCCTGTGGATTCAGAGCCATGCTTCGTGACCATTCTACGTGGCTAAATGAATCCTGAGCCCTATCAGTGGAGTAATCATGACAACTGGCCCCTGGCTCTCTTCCCTCTTCATCCATCATTCAGGCCAGTTAAAACACCCAGGACTGTCACGGCTACAGCTCAACCATTTATTAACTGCCAACGGTCAGGTGTTACCATGGGGATGGTGGGGGTCAGGTCGTCAGGGAGTTAACTTAGGAAACAGTTGCCACGACAGTTAGAGATGTCCTGCTCAGTTCCCACTGGGTGAAATTAGTTCTGGTTATGAAAACTGACAGTTTAACTCAGTGTTGAGTGAATGTGTTTTTTCTGAGATGAAGAAAACCCTGACTGGCCACAATGACACTATGTCAAATCATCAGTTACACAAGCTGACTTGGTGGTGCGTAGAGCTACTAGGAAACTGTTGTCTGCCAGCTGTCAGACACTTCCTCAGTGTCAGTCTGACAACACCAGTCCTGCTCAACATCATAGTCACTTAGCAGCCCTTGTAATGGCTTTATTTTGAAATGGTCTAACTATAAAACAGGGCCTTGTGTAACTGAAACCTCCATGGCTTTAATCCTTATTACACACAACCTTCCTAGCTCTGTCAAACAGAGGTTAAAGAAGAGGGCCCATTCTCCTCAGCAGCGTGCTGCTGTCACTGAAGTTGATAACAATCTGCCTAGCATGTGAAGTCCAGAACCGATGTGTGAGACCTCACAAGCGAAAGTTGTGGAGAATGGAGGAAACTTTTAATGATCCTCTGGAGTTGCTCTCAGTCGGTGTAATTAGTTCAAATGAGCTGTGGGTCCCACCTGCTGTGTGTGTCCCTCACGAACCCCTTTTAAATGTAAATACTACCCGCCGTCAATCACACTCAATCACATGACCAATCCCATAGCGAGGCACACACACACACACACACATTCACACTATAACTCACACTGTGACACATGTGCCCACCTGCATTAATGCTCACTCACACAAAATTCAGTGACATTCATACACGCACACACACACACAGTTACACACCAATGCAATAAATCCACCCACCCACATACCCACCCACCCACCCACCCACCCACCCACCCACCCACATCCATACGCACATTCGCAGTCCAGCACATTCAATTAGTCATAATCCTTCAAAAGGTTCTGGTATTCTCTCCATCCCAAACCGCTGACTGGCTGCCATATCTTTATGTTCTCGGCAGGAGTTGCAATGGAACTGAAAACGAAACCATCCAGGTAACCTCAACCAAACCTCTGGGGAACAGAACAACCGACACAGCCAAAACCAGTGCATGTGTATGCATCACAGGAGACTGGTGAGAGGAGGACAGGCTAATAATACAGGGCCGTCAGAAAGTGTTCATACCCCTTGGCTTATTCCACATTTTGTTGTTACAACCTGAATTCACAATGGATTCAATTGATATTTTTTCTCACCCATCTACACCCAATACCCCATAATGAGAAAGTGAAAACATGTTTGTTTTAAATGTTGCAAAGGTTGTGAAAAGAAATACAGAAATATCTAATTGACATAAGTATTCACACCCATAAATCAATACATTAGAATCACATTGGGCAGTGATTACAGCTGTGAGTCTTTCTGGATAAGTTTCTAAGAGCTGGATTGTACAGTATTTGCCCATTAAACTTTTGACATTTCTTTAAGCTCTTGTCTAATTGGTAGTTGATCATTGCTAAACAACCATTTTCAAGTCTTGCCATAGATTTTCAAGCAGATTTAAGTCAAAACTGTAACTCGGCAACTCAGGAACATTCCACGTCTTCTTGTTAAGCAAAAGGTTAATTCATCTCCCAGTGTCTGGTGGAAAGCAGACTGAACCAAGTTTTCCTCTAGGATTTTGCCTGTGCTTAGCTCCGTTGCGTTTATTTTTTATCCTAAAAAAAACATTATTCCTTAATGATTACAAGCATACCAATAACATGATGCAGCCACCACTATGCTTCATAATATGGAGAGTGGTACTCAGTAATGTGTTCTATTTGATTTGCCTCAAATACAACAGTTTGTATTCAGGACAAAAAGTGAATTGCTTTGGCTTGTTGCAAACAGGACGCATGTTTTAGAATATTTTATTCTGTACAAGCTTCCTTTTCACTCTCATTTAAGTTAGTATTGTGGAGGAACTACCAAGTTGTTGATCCATCCTCAGTTTTCTCCTATCACAGCCATTAAACTCTGTTTTAAAGTCACCGTTGGCCTCATGGTGAAATCCCTGAGTGGTTTCCTTCCTCTCCGGCAACTGAGTTAGGAAGGACGCATGTATCTTTGTAGTGACTGGGTGTATAAATACGCCATCAAAAGGGATATTCAATGTCTGTTCACAAAGAAGGCGCCCTTCTTTGTGAGGTATTGGAAACCATGCCTGATCTTTGTGGTTGAATCTTTGCTTGAAATTCACTCCTCGACTGAGGGACCTTACAGATAATTGTGTGGGGTACAGAGATGAGGTAGTCGTTAAAAAATCATGTTAAACACTATTATTGCACACAGAGTGAGTCCATGCAACTTTTTATGTGATTTGTTAAGCACATTTTTACTCCTGAACTTATTTAGGCCATAACAAAAAGGTTGAATACTTTTTGACTCAACATTTCAGCTTTTTATTTTTTTATTAATTTGTAAGAAGAAAAAAATCTACATAATTCCACTTTGACATTATGGGGTATTGTGTGCAGGCCAGTGACCCCCCAAAATCTCAATTGAATCCATTTTGAATTCAGGCTGTAACACAACAAAATGTGGAAAAAGTCAAAGGTTGTGAATACTTTCTGAAGGCTCTGTAATGGCTGGAATAGAATGGTAACAAACACATAGATACCATGTGTTTGATACCATTCCATACATTCCGTTCAAAACATTATTATGAGCCCATCTTCCCCAATTAAGATGCAAACAGCCGCCTGTGGTTTGCCCTGTTAGGGAACGTATGAGTGCATACATAAGACACCAGATAGAGTATCCCACATGGACGTGCCCCAACAGGGAGTCATTCTCCACGGGTGTATACCAGTGTACAGTTATTTTTACGTATACGTCTGTGTGTGTGTGCGTGTGCGTGTGCGTGTGCGTGTGTGGTGTGTGTTTGCATTCGGAAAATAAATGGATAAAACCAGCTGGCACATCTCATAAAATGTATTAGACAGGGGAAAATCACATCCCCATCCTACATCAGATACTTGGATCGAGTGTGAAAAATATGAATTACAGAAAAAAAGGGACGTGAGGTTGATGTAAATGAACCAGATAAATAACGCAGTAGCTGACTGCGCTGACAGCATCAGAGGTAGTGCTCAACGGAGGCCAGGCCACACACCAACGATCAACACGTCTGTAGTGGCTTCCTTTCCTCTTTACCATAGCCACTGCCCTAGCCTGAAGCAGGGTTGTTTCGTACGCACCTTGTTAATATATTTCAGGGAGAAGCAGGGCCATGGAGGTTTCCTGCCTTTTTCTTCCAAAATCTATTTGGGTTGTTTGTTGTCCCACTGGTCTGCGCTCCACTTCCCATTATGTTAATGAGTCCTCTGACCTGGACTCATCCATCCGCTGACCTGGACTTGGTGGCAGCAGGCAGGCTCAATGGGAGAGGGCTCCCATAGTTGAAACAATACTCAACTGTCCTCCTTGGCTCTTTTCACCTCCCACTCCTTCCATCTTCCCTCCTCCTCACCCCAGGTTTCCCTCCAGCCCTCCCTCTTGTCATATCGTTTTGATTTGTTGACATGCTTGTTTTGTTTTTATGGATGACTTCCACCCACTGCAAAGCCAATTTCCCCTTAGAGTTCTCTAAAAATGCATCCTGACTGCCTGGAATGAATGACTGATCTGACATGATTGGATAGGTGAGAGCAATTCAATGGTAATGTTGCTTTCATCTAGTCAACTGTCAAACCCACTGATCACTCTTGAAAGAAGGAGAGAAAGTTCCCCCTACACTTTCACCTGGATCCCTCTAAACTCCCTCCTTTTTATGCTATCTTCCCCATTCCCAATAACCCTTCCATTCCATCCATCCTAATCTACCTATCCTTCTCTCCAGCCACCTCCCTGCTCACCGTCTGCCTAGTCCTTGTAGTACTCTCTTCTTGAGGAGGTCCAGTCTGTCGCTGGCGCAGTAGTGGGCCATGTTGTGGAGCATGAGCAGGACTCCAGCCAGCAGCTCATTGGTCACTAGCAGGTGGCGTAGACACGCCCTCTTGTGGTTCCTGCAGTGGTAGCAGCCACATCCCTCAACTAGCGGACTGAAGTCATCTCTGTACCTGGAGAGGAGAGCGGGGTGGCAAGGTAGCCTAGAGGTTAGAGCATTGGACTAGTAACCGAAAGGTTGCAAGTTCAAATCCCCCAGACAGGTGCACACACGCACCCATACACAAACACACCATGTCCCTTTGAGTAGAGTGCAAGGGACAGAGGCACGTGTGTATAGTACACACTCATGGACACAAACCTCTCATCTTTCAGGTTGATTTTAAAAGGAGTCATCTTGGTTTGGTCTTCTTGGGGATTATCAGTTCCAGTCATCTCACCTACACCAGTATCTGGCTTGTCCTTGTCCGACTCCACAAAATACGCACCAATCAATAAATCCCTTATGCCACACCCATTAAACTACACCAATCTTATATTTTCACTAAACCCACACATTCCAAAATCCACAGCAGTCAGATCATGCCCTAAAACTATACATCCTAAACCAATTATGGTCCATTGTGTTCTAATTTCACGCTCTTCTCCTCTCCGACAAAGGAATATCAGTATTTGCTGAATTCCACTCACCGTCCACCGTCCACCAAAACCCAACCCCCCCACACACACACACACACTAAGTCACACACAAAGAGTTACCAGGCACCACCACCCAGAAAGAGCAGCTGAGGTCAACAGGAGGGCAAGCAGAATGATACAGTCATGGAGAGAGGAAGAGAGATAAGGAGAAAGAGCGAGAGAGAGAGCGAGAGAGAGAGAGAGAGAGCGAGAGAGGGGGAAAGAAAGAGAGAGAAGGAGCGAGGAAGAGAAAGAGAGAGAGAGAGAGAGAGAGAGGGAGAGATGAAAAGAAAGCGAGGGAGAGAGTGACCCTTAAATTGAAATTGAGAGATATCCTGTTAGAGAGAAACAAAGAAGAGAGGAGGGTGAGAGGGGGAGAGAGGAAGAGAAAGAGAAAGAGAGAGATGGAGAGAGAGGGGGGAGAAAGAGAGAGAGGGTGAATAAGAGACAGAGAGAGTGAGCGAGAGAGAGAGAAAAAGAAAGAGAGAGAGGACATAAACAAAGAGGGAGCAGATAGCGGGAGAGAGGACAAACTGATTGATCCTGTTGGAGAGAGAGAAACAAAGAAGAGAAGAGCCCATGTTTATAATAAATAGGGAGGAGAGTGAGAAGGGGATGGATAAAGGTGAAAACAAGAGGGAAGAGAACAAACATGACAAGGAAGGGGGGGATGAGGGGACAAAGGAGGTGGGCAAAGAGAGAGGTAAAATTGTACATGGGAGGGAGAGAGTGAGAGAGGGGGAGAGGGAGGAGGAGAGATGGATGTACAAGGCAAAATTGGGATGGATTGTAAAGAAAGGGAGAAAGAGTTTGACAGACGGAGGGAGGGAGCGATGGAGGCAGAGTAAAGAGAGGAGAATAGAGTGAGTGATTTCAAGAGAGAGAGAGAGAGAGAGAGAGAGACAGAGAGAGAGAGAGAGAGAGAGAGAGGGGGATTAAAAGAGAGGGGAAGGATGGCAGGTGGATTGAACCAGGGCCTGTGGTGCCAGAGAAGATGGCTGTGACGCCATTTCCCCATGGAGCCCTCTAATTGGCTGAGAGGGGATTTGGACGCTCTCGCCTCTTTAGCTGATGGACCCCAGTCTTGTCCTCACACTCACCTCCAGTGAACCCCATTACACTCCCCCATACAGAATGTATTACTGCTGTCTGTCTAAACCAGTCTGATCCCCAACTTTTAAATCAGAATCTGTTACTTTGGCCTGATATAGAAACTTTTACAGCTATCAACCAGAAAATGTATAATTATCACGGGAGGCTTCAATTTCCCTCATGAATGCTTTAATCATATTGAGTTTTCTTTTCCTTTATCAGAGACTAACGACGAGCATAATTCAATAGTGATCCGTTTCCTGGGGTAACAGTGAGATCGTCCATGGATTTCATTTCACCATCTGACCCGTTGGGTTTGTTTCTTCACCCAGTTATTTTATTTGACTGATACTGCCTCTTATTCCAGCAAACAAACATCCATATTTGTGGTCACACACACAGCGAGGCGCAATTACAAAGAAACAGACACTTTCTATCTACTAAAACTGCTCTAGTCCAATCTCTCCTTAAAAACCCAATCTAGACCCCCCTCACTGAGCAGTAATAGACCTCTCTCTGAACTTCCTTTTTTATCCAAGATTTTAGAAAAAGTTGTTTTCAAGTAATTGGTGGCTTATTTGAGTATGAAGAACTTATTTGAGTATGAACAACTTGTTTGAGTATGAACAACTTATTTGAGTATGAACAACTTATGTGAGTAGGAACAACTTATTTGAGTAGGAACAACTTATTTGAGTAGGAACAACTTATTTGAGTAGGAACAACTTATTTGAGTATGAACAACTTATTTGAGTAGGAACAACTTATTTGAGTATGAACAACTTATTTGAGTAGGAACAACTTATTTGAGTATGAACAACTTATTTGAGTAGGAACAACTTATTTGAGTATGAACAACTTATTTGAGTAGGAACAACTTATTTGAAAAGTTCCAGTGGCTTCCGCTCACAGCACGGAAACTGCTTTATAGAAAGTCAGTAATGACTTCTTCTGTTGGGTGCTGACGCCGGTGAATGCTTTAGTTCTATTGGATCTCAGTGCCGTGTTTGATACTATTGATCATAACATCTTTGTTGACTGGCTGGAAAGATGGGTGGGAATCTCAGGCTTTGCCTTCGACTGGTTCAAGTAATATACTGTATGTGGTAGATGTTTCTCAGTGAGCATGGGTGGTTCAGTACTGTCCACAGCACCTATTCACTATGGTGTCCCTCAGGGAATTCTGGGCCCCATTCTTCTTGGGGGGGAAACAAACTCAATATAATTTAAAATGACTAAAACCAAATCAAAACTTTGAAGGAATGATAATGGACCTACATCCAATGTGTTAAAATCATTTTAGTAGCCAGCCATATAAGGGTTAGAAGTAAGCCATTTGGCTGGCAATCAGTGGCAACCCGTCATTCTGTTTTGAGCCCCACATTCTTTGCAAAAACATGTATAATAATAACAACAACAACAAAATAAATATATTTTTTGAGGGGTTGCCTGTTTTGCATGTTATTTTGGCATTAATACGTGTCACATATCAGTTTGCAAACAATGTAATAAAATATAAATATCATTGAGTGAGTTAATAAAGCCGCATACAAACATGGTCTCTTTTTTGTGAGGAAGCTCCAAAATGCATGTGTTTCAACCTAGCTTTCAGCAGACAATAGGTGTCACGACTCTGACTGAAGGTGGCTCCCCTTCCCGTTCGGGTGGGGCTCGGCGGTCGTCGTCGCAAGTACACTTGTTTTGAGTTGGTTATAATTAGTGAGGCTTTATTAGTCAGCCGGCCCGCCTGGTTCTTTATTAGTCAGCCGGCCCGCCTGGTTCTTTATTAGTCAGCCGGCCCGTCTGGTTCTTTGTGCGGGATTCATTATTGTAACCCTGGCATTCGATGTACATGTTTGTGTATTTAGTGACTGTTTTCGTTCCCCTTTGTCTGGGGCATTTGGTTTGAGCACCCGTAAGTGGGTTGACCGTAGTTCACCGTGTGTGCATTAAAGAAGCACTTTATTGAACTCTGCTTTCCTGCGCCTGATTTCACCCTCACGACACCCAGGACCTTACAATGGGAGCATTGCGCCGTGATTGGCTCAAGTCCTTAGCCAGGGTAGACATCCAAAATGTCAGTCCTTTGGGTCCTGCCATTGATTTAAATTACAAGTACCCTTCCAAGAAGGCTCAAGGTCATTGGCCACAGATCAAATTAGGTAAAATCACATTATAAGTACAGTAGCTTTGATTGGACTGAACATGTCAACATCTTACTTTCAAAGTTTTAGCTAGCAGTCATCATCATGAATCAAGTTGACAATCTACTGGCAAATCGTTTTTAGTCCTTGTCATATGAAGATAAATAATAAAGAGAAATTAAAGATAAAACTAATCGGTGCTCATCGGCCATTGGATATAAAGATTAACGTTACACAACAAGTTGGAAATCGCAAATTCAACAATGAGTGGAATCAGAGGCTAACTGCAAGCATTGCAAAGCAATCACTAGCCTGCTATTCAGTAGAGTGGCTGTGTGGTTTTTTCCAGAGTTCCAACCATAAATCCAGAGAATGACAGACTTTAATAATGACGAAGTTTGATGACAAACATTGCCCACAAAGGACCGCCGCGCCACCTTCACAAGGTGAGTCCAAAAATGTATTGTATGCTGCTGTGTAAATGATGCAATATGCCAGGGAGATATGTATACTGTAGCTAAGAAAGTAATACTAAGTGTATGTTGTGTAGTAAGCTGTTAGTAGCCCATGTGCCTCACCCTATTAATTTGGTCTATTTTCACTAACACTTACAGCTTGACAGTGCTACTGATAGTAGTGGTGGCGCTTGGCTTGCACGTGAAAATTCAGCACACACAACATTCTAGAATAGAATTGTGTTATTTCACATATCAAATTAAAATCTTATTTAACATGTCAAAAAGTGTTATATGACGTGTATCTTTCTTTATATGCAAAGACCCAAACGGCATTCAATGTGCCTCACCCTAATAATTTGGTCTATTTTCACCTCTTCATTTGGTCTACTGTTCTAACTTGGTGGTGCACATGTAAACTATAACCTGTTTTAGAGAAATGTAATCATAGAATATTGTAAGAGCTTTCATTGCCCCTTTATTTATCCTACGGTTCTGACTTGTTGTACAGGGAGTACACTGTAAGAACGGCCCATGTTCTGAATTCTGTCGCTGTACTTTTTTCAAAGTTGCTAAACAAACAGTTATATTGACTAACGCTACAGCTGTTCTAGCGCGCTCATTAATGTCTTAATCAAAATTACGGATTGCCTCTTATCCGCTTGTCGTCCCCTTATCCATAGTTTGTGCATCTCAACTGTCAGTAGAAACCACATTTGTTTAAGCAAGTCAGCCATATCAGCTATGTTTTTTTTAACCTGTCTATGATATTGGTTCCCAATTGGGAATCAACCCTCCCACGTTCAGCTGAAACGGTGGCGCATGGAACGCAAAAATATTCTTAAAAATATTTAACCTCCACACATTAACAAGTCCAATAGCTCAAATGAAAGATAAACACCTTGTTCATCTAGCCAGCAAGTCAGATTTCTAAAATGTTTTACGGCGAAAACATAGCACATATATATGTAAAACCACCACCAGACACAGCTCATTTGAATAGCCAAAACATGCAATCAACAAACGCAGGATTAAAAAATAAATTTTCACTAACCTTTTGAAAATCTTCATCAGATGACAGTAATATGACATGTTACACAGTACAATTTTTTTTTCAATAATATGCCATTTATATCCATAAATGTCCATTTACAGTGAGTTCACGTTCAGAAATTACTCAAAAATGCCCGCAGGAAATCTAGGTAGCGCGGCAAGATAACGTAAATAGACATCATAAACTTTGACTAAATATACATGTTCTACATATAGTTAGAAAGATACACTGCTTCTTTATGCAACCGCTTTGTTAGATTTATTTTTAACGTTACAGAAATCGCACACTATTCAATATGCTGAGACAGCGCTCAGTTCCAAGCTACATTTCTACGTAATGTTGGAGTCAACAGAAACACAGATTTAAGCATAAATATTCCCTTACCTTCGATGGTCTTCGTTCAGAATGTTCTGGAAGGCTTCATGCTTACCCAATACATCGTTTGGTTTCAAGTCTTGCGTCTTTGTATTAGCTACTGCTAATAACATCAGCTGAAATGCACCCAAAACGTCCTCTGGTCCGGAAAAGTTGCGCATCAAAACTTCAAAATTACATATTATATGTCGACTAAACAGGTCAAACTAAGTGCAGAAGCAAGCTTTATGATGTTTTAGACACGCAAAACAAACTTCAATTCAATCGGCCATCGTCTGCCCTTCTCTTGAGTGCTGGAACAAAGGAATGGCTGGGACCAATTCGCGCCCCTACGCACAGCCTATTTTCTCGTGGCACGCACTAATTTCACTCCCATAGGGTCAATTCTCGCGGGATTTGAACGATTCAAAGCTCTACTGAAAGAGGACATCTAGCAGAAGAGATAGAAAGTCTCCCCAGAATCATAACTGGTTGGGAAGGGTGGGGGCCATGACGTCAAAGTTGCTCCAACTTTCATGGCCACAAAAACTAGTTTGGAAGAATGCCTGCCCTGTGAGTTCTGCTATACTTACAGACATAATTCCAACGGTTTTAGAATCTTTAGAGTGTTTTCTATCCAATAATAATTTTTATTTGCATATATTAGCAATTTTTGACAGATTTTTTTTTCAGTTTACTAGGGTTACCCAATCTCTCCAAAGGGGGCATATGTCTGCCATATCCTTAACAGGTTTTAAAGGCAGTAAATGAGGCTGAATGAACTGTTTTGCTGCCAGACAAGGCTCCACTGATAGCCAGGTGTAGCAGTGGTAAGGTGTTGGGACAGCTTTATGTAGGCCCTAATAGTTTGTGGACACCATTTGTCACTGTTATAGTGCAATTAATGTATTGTATAGTGCTGTGTTGTGTAGTGGCTTTGCTGGTATGCATACCACATTGTTTTATGGAACACCCTGACCAGTTGGGGATGCCTCTACACCAGCACCTGCAGATTCTGGGTCAGTGGTGAAGTTGAAGGGGAAGGAGAGGGCACAGCCTCACTTTGTCACCTGAAAGGGGAAGAAGCTTTCAAACAGATCCACTTCCACCTCCACCTCCACCTCCACGCACGCCAGCGCCTCGTCTGACCGCCCCAAGCCATGCAGCAGCCTGACACACACATACAAACAGACCAGGGTTTCTATTAGTAAAATGTGGTGCCGGACATTTGACCAGCATCATTTTAATTGACCGAACCAACCACGTTGCTCAGAATGACAGAAATCACATTTAGATGATATTATGGTAATTAATATTAACAGAACATGCAAGTTGAGGATGCAACGATGTGCAGACCTTCTTACTGAATTCTAATGTACACTTTGAACATGTTAGAACAACTCTCAACAAGACGAGTAACAAACAGCAAAACCACCAGCTTAAATCATTCTATTATCCCCATAGTAGAGAAGTTGACCTATTCTATTGGTCAGCTTGTCGAGAAACAGATACTCCAAACACTCTGACAAATTGTGGGATGATAGATCCCAAATTCAACCAGTAGGCATAGACTACATAACAAAAACTTTAAAAAGCAATGAGTCTGATGCAACAGATCAGAACATTTCGCTTAAAATGTTGATTATTTCTTCACATGATCAGTGCAGCAATGCACACAAGTCAGGAGCCTATGTGACAGAGATGGAAATATCCATTATAAATGTAGAAAGAGGGGAGATCTAAAGATGCAACAACTAACATGGGTTGATAATATGACTAGGATTGTGCCTTTGGCTACTGGACAATGAGAGAAAGTTGATATAAAATAATTGCCTCCATGGATATGGTCTGATTTTGGCCAGGCTGCTTTGAAACAAGGTAAGACATGTCTCATAATATGTAGTAAAACACTAAAGTTTCAAACTATTAAGTATATAAGTATATGTTTTCAAAATGCAAACTGCCTCCAGTTCATTACAAAGTGATGTGTGACACAGTGAGGAAGCCTGCCTTCCATTACATATCCATTTTGTGTTTGAGATGCTGGAGCAGCAGCTCTCCTGCTGTCTGACAGATTTCCCTCTCAAAGGCTCTGTATCTGTACGCTGTATGCATGTGATAAGATACATAATGAATATACTGTACACACACACCAATTTAATTCCACTAAATGATGCAAATTAATCTATAGACTGATAAGCATGACCAGTCACATCTATTTCCATAGACTGGTATTTCAATTTTTTATTTTACCTTTATTTTACTAGGCAAGTCAGTTAAGAACAAATTCTTATTTTCAATGACGGCCTAGGAACAGTGGGTTAACTGCCTGTTCAGGGGCAGAACGACAGATTAGTAACCTTTCGGTTACTAGTCCAACGCTCTAACCACTAGGCTACCCTGCCACCCCATCAGCTTTTCTATTTTTTTTATAGTCCGAAAGCCGGCTATTACTGGCTAATGGAAACCCTGCTTCAGACAAACACATATACACACACAGGTAGGCAGGCAAACAGGCAGACAAACACATATACACACACAGGTAGGCAGGCAAACAGGCAGACAAACACATATACACACACAGGTAGGCAGGCAAACAGGCAGACAAACACATATACACACACAGGTAGGCAGGCAAACAGGCAGACAAACACATATACACACACAGGTAGGCAGGCAAACAGGCAGACAAACACATATACACACACAGGTAGGCAGGCAAACAGGCAGACAAACACATATACACACACAGGTAGGCAGGCAAACAGGCAGACAAACACATATACACACACAGGTAGGCAGGCAAACAGGCAGACAAACACATATACACACACAGGTAGGCAGGCAAACAGGCAGACAAACACATATACACACACAGGTAGGCAGGCAAACAGGCAGACAAACACATATACACACAGGTAGGCAGACAAACAGGCAGACAAACACATATACACACACAGGTAGGCAGGCAAACAGGCAGACAAACACATATACACACACAGGTAGGCAGACAAACAGGCAGACAAACACATATACACACACACACAGGTAGGCAGGCGAACAGGCAGACAAACAGATATAAATCTGTTTGTTGATCAATGGTCAATACACATTGGTTGACTTATTAGGCAGTATGCAGTCTATCAGACAAACTGACAAACTCTTACCCATCTATCTCATCTAGCAGTGCTATCCCAGAAGCACTACAGATACAGCATCTCTCGCTCTAACACGCACGCACACGCACACGCACGTAAACAACAAAATCAATACCAACATTGAACATCCACACACAGAGCAGATGCATGCTCACACAGCAGACAAACAGATTGCATCCCCCATCATCCCTCATCCTCTTCCAAGCCACCTCAACCCACCCCACTCTCAAAATCACTCTTTGTTTTCCCCTCTCTCCCGCTCTCCCTTTCAATCTCTCTGTCTTTCTCACTTAGGTTTCAGTTAACCGTCTCTCCCTGGTCCTCTGCCTTGAGGTTCCAGGGCCAAACCCAATTTACCATCCCATAATGAATCCATGGTGCCCAAAGGGAGGCTGTGTATCTCCCAGTGCCACCACAACCCAGGGGCAGTCTGACCAAGCACAGCCTCTTTCATTAAGGAATCCCAGTATGACCTCAAAGGGAGCATCTGGGGGTCTCGGATACGGCATGCAGCACCACTCTCTCTCTCTCTACTGCCCCTTCGCCACCCCAGAGCCCCAGTCGGCTCCCTTACCTCCAGGGCAAGGAGGAATAGGACAGAGGTCTCCCAAACGCTGGGGCACTGGGAACTCTGGGGGAAGTTTGAGTCTACTCTCCGCCAGGCCAGTATTCCCAGTGCAGCTGGAAGAGGAGTGGGGTTGCCATGGCTCCCAGGAGGGAAGTCAGGGGTTGCCATGGTTTCCTGGGGATTTTGGAGTGAGCACAATGAGCACAGAGTGATGGGAGAGAGGGGGAGGGAGGGGAGTCTGTATTTTTCTTAGTCTCCTACTGAGAGTAAAATCAGCATGCTAGGGGGTCTTAGGGTTGAGTGTGTGGGGGGTGGGGGGTTAATAACTTATAACAGGAGAGGGGTTAAAGGTAGGACCTGTATGGGGGGGGGTCGTAATCCGTCACACAGTGAAGGGTGTCACATGATCACTCAATTAGAGCCACTAATTGGCCAGCTAGTCCTCTCCCATCACCTGGTCATATGTCTGTGAGTGAGAGGTGAGGAGAGACACCTGCAGACACACAGACACACTGGAGCAGGGAATAAACAGAGAGAAGTAGAGAGAGATAAAAGAGAAAGAATGCAGAGATGAGAGAAGAGGGAGATAACTAAAAAGCATTAAGGTGGGTATGGCTTGTTTTGAAAAGCATGCTGCTTTAGTGGGTAAAGGAGTGAGGGAAGGAGAGACAAAGAAAGAATTGGGTCTGTAAGGGTAGGGGTGAGGGAAGGAAGGAGAGACAAAGAAAGAATTGGGTCTGTAAGGGTAGGAGAGAGGGACGGAAGGAGAGAGAAAGAAATAAATAATTGGTTCTGTAAGGGTAGGAGAGAGGGAAGGAAGGAGAGAGAAAGGAAGAATTGGATCTGTAAGGGTAGAAGAGAGGGAAGGAAGGAGAGAGAAAGAAATAATTGGATCTTTAAGGGTAGGAGAGAGGGAAGGAAAGACAAATAAATAATTGGATCTGTAAGGGGAGGAATGAGGGAAGTAGTAAGAGTGGGGTGGAATGAAAGAGCATTCATATTATATTTAGGGGAGTGTGGGTGCAAACAGGGAAAGTGTAAAAAGGGCTAAAGCTGGCAACTGGAGCTGGTGTTCGGGGGCACTCAAACCTAGCTAGAGCCTATGAAGAGTTAATGGGCAGGGTAGCCAACTCAGCAGCTTTGATCTTCAGATCCCTGCCAGCTACTTTTCTTCCCCTGAAAACGATTAGCAACATATTCAGATATTTTTAAGGCAGCCTCAGAGTTTTAATCTGAGAGTTTTTGATAAATTTAGCCACTAACTTTAACTGCCGTGAAGCAGCCGGGATGAGAGCAAGAGAGAGAAGAGAGAGGGAGAGAAAGAGAGAATTAGAGAGAAGCTGCCTATTGAACAGGAAGAAGAGCTGCGGCACACACACACAGACACACACACACACACACACACACACACAATGCTGAGAAAGAGCATGGGGGAAGAATCGCAGATGGCTGTTGTGATTTGACGGTATAGTCGTAATAGACAGGTTATAATGTCATTTTTGCCAATGCACCCTACAGTGGGAACTGTTATATCACGCTTTATACATTCTTTATAACAGAGGTCCTCAAAGTGGAGTCCACGAAAGTACAGCAGGGGTCTGCAGCCAGATCAATAGGAACATCTTCCTAATATTGAGTTGCACCCCTTTTGCCCTCAGAACAGCCTCAATTATTTGGGATATGGACTCTACAAGGTGTAAAAAGCGTTCCACAGGGATTATGGCCCATGTTGACTCCAATGCATCCCACAACTTTGTCAAGTTGGCTGGAAGTCCTTTGGATGGTGGACCATTCTTGATACACAGGGGAAATTGTTGAGCGTGAAAAACCCAGCAGCGTTGCAGTTCTTGACACACTCAAACCGGTGCGCCTGCACCTACTACCATACCCCGTTCAAAGGCACTTAAATCTTTTGTCTTGCCCATTCACCCTCTGAATGGTACACATACACAATCCATGTCTCAATTGTCTCAAGGCTTAAAAATCATTTCTTAACTGGTCTCCTCCCTTCATCTACACTGATTGGATTTAACAGGTGACATCAATAAGCCATCATAACTTTCACCTGGATTCACCTGGCCAGTCTATGTCTTGGAAAAAGCAGGTGTTCCTAATGTTTTCTACACTCAGTGTATGTACAGTTGAAGTCGGAAGTTTACATACACTTAGGTTGGAGTCATTAAAACTCATTTTTCAACCACTCCACAAATGTCTTGTTAACAAACTATAGTTTTGGCAAGTCGGTTAGGACATCTACTTTGTGCATGACAAAAGTCACTTTTCCAACAATTGTTTACAGACAGATTATTTCACTTATAATTCACTGTATCTCAACTCCAGAGGGTCAGAGGTTTACATACACTAAGTTGACTGTGCCTTTAAACAGCTTGGAAAATTCCAGAAAATGATGTCATGGCTTTAGAAGCTTCTGAGAGACTAATTGACATTGTTTGAGTCAATTGGAGGTGTACCTGTGGTTGTATTTCAAGGCCTACCTTCAAACTCAGTGCCTTTTCGCTTGACATCATGGAAATCAAAAGAAATCAGTGAATACCTCCGAAAATAAATTGTAGACCTCCACAACTCTGGTTCATCCTTGGGAGCAATTTCCAAACGCCTGAAGGTACCACATTCATCTGTACAAACAATAGTACGCAAGTATAAACACCATGGGACCACGCAGTTGTCATACCGCTCAGGAAGGAGATGCATTCTGTCTCCTAGAGATTAATGTACTGTGGTGCGAAAAGTGCAAATCAATCCCAGAACAACAGCAAAGGACCTTGTGAAGATGCTGGAGGAAACAGGTACTAAAGTATCTATATCCACAGTAAAATGAGTTCTAAATCAACATAACCTGAAAGGCCGCTCAGCAAGGAAGAAGCCACTGCTCCAAACCCGCCATAAAAAAGCCAGACTACGGTTTGCAACTGCACATGGGGACAAAGATTGTACTTATTAGAGAAATGTCCTCTGGTCTGATGAAACAAAAATAGAACTGTTTGGCCATAATGACCATCGTTATGTTTAAAGGAAAAAGGGGGAGGCTTGCAAGCCGAAGAACACCATCCCAACCGTGAAGCACGGGGGTGGCAGCATCATGTTGTGGAGGTGCTTTACTGCAGGAGGGACTGGTGCGCTTCACCAAATAGATGGCGTCATGAGGTAGGAAAATGATGTGGATATATTGAAGCAACATCTCAAGACATCAGTCAGGAAGTTAAAGCTTGGTCGCAAATGGGTCTTCCAAATGGACAATGACCCCAAGCATACTTCCAAAGTTGTGGCAAAATGGCTTAAGGACAACAAAGTCAAGGTATTGGAGTGGCCATCACAAAGCCCTGACATCAATCCGATAGAAATGTTGGGGGCAGAACTGAAAAAGAATGTGCGAGCAAGGAGGCCTACAAACCTGACTCAGTTACACCAGCTCTGTCAGGAGGAATGGGCCAAAATTCACCCAACTTATTGTGGGAAGTTTGTGGAAGGCTACCCGAAATGTTTGACCCAAGTTAAACAATTTAAAGGCAATGCTACCAAATACTAATTGAGTGTATGTAAACTTCTGTCCCACTGGGAATGTGATGAAAGAAACTACTATACTATTATTCTGACATTTCACATTCTTAAATTAAGTGGTGATCATAACTGACCTAAGACAGGGAATTTTTACTAGGATTAAATGTCAGGAATTGTGAAAAACTGAGTTTAAATGTATTTGGCTAAGGTGTATTTAAACATTCGACTTCAACTGTGTGTTTGTATATACAGTACCAGTCAAAGGTTTGGACACACCAACTCATTCAAGGGTTTTTCTTTATTTTTACTATTTTCTACATTCTGTGAAATAACACATTGAATCATGTAGTAACCAAAAAAGTGTTGTGGAAAGGTAGGGTTGGTATAAAGAAGATAGCCCTATTTGATAAAAGACCAAGTCCATATTATGGCAAGAACAGCTCAAATAAACAAAGAGAAAGTACTTTACTTTAAGACACGAAGGTCAGTCAATTTGTAAAATTTCAATAACTTTTTTTCCCCATCTGGTTTGCGCTTAGTGAAACTATCATTTGTTTTTCAACAGGACAATGACCCAACACACCTCCAGGCTGTGTAAGGGCTATTTGACCAAGAAGGAGAGTGATGGAGTGCTGCATCAAATGACCTGGCCTCCACATCACCCAACCGAAACCCAATTGAGATGGTTTGGGAAGAGTTGGACCACAGAGGGAAGGAAAAGCAACCAACAAGTGCTCAGCATATGTAGGAACTCCTTTATGACTTTTGGGAAAGCATTCCTGGTGAAGCTGGTTGAGAGAATGCCAAGAGTGTGCAAGGCAAAGGGTGGCTACTTTGAAGAATCTCAAATATATTTTGATTTGTTTAACAATTGTTTGGTTACTATATGATTCCATATGTGTTATTTCATAGTTTTGATGTTGTTGCTATTGTTCTACAATGTAGAAAAAAAGTACAAATAAAGAAAACCCCTTGAATGAGTAGGTGTGTCCAAACTTTTGACTCTTACTGTACATAGGGAGTAAAAAAAGAAAAAGAAAGTATGTAGGGAGTAGAAAACAACATTTCCATTGCTATATTTAGGAAGTAGAACACACATACCTTTATTTGACATGTTTTGTCACTTAGCAGACGATTTACAGTTAGTGCATTCATTTTAGGGGGGGGGGGGTGCTTTGAGATTATTTAAGATAATCTTTGAAGAGGTAGGGTTTCAGACGTTTTTGGAAGATGGGTAGGGATTCTGCTGTCCTAGCTTCAGGGGTAAGCTGGTTCCACCATTGGGGTGCCATGACAGAGAAGACTGGGCTGTGTGAGAGCTTCCCTCCCGTAGGGGTGGGAGGGCCAAGAGACCAGAGGTGGCAGAACGGAGTTCTCGGGTTGGGGTGTAGGGTTTGAGCAGAGCCTGAAGGGGAAGTTCCTCTTGCTACTCCATAGGCAAGGACCAAGGTCTTGTAATGGATGCGAGCTTCGACCTGAATACAGTGGAGTGTGCAGAGCAACGTGGTGACATGAGATTTGGGAAGTTTAAACACCAGGCAGGCTGCAGCGTTCTGGGTAAGTTGCAGGGGTTTGATGGCAAAAGCGGGGAGCCCAGCCAACAGCGAGTTGCAGTAGTCTTGACGGCGCTTCCTGTGTGAGGTAGTGTCATATGTTGCAAGCCAGCAGCATACCGCACTGCATCTCACTGCTGGCTTGCCTCTGAAGCTAAGCAGTGTTGGTCTTAGTCAGTCCCAGAATGGGAGACCAAATTCTGCTGGAAGTAGTGTTGGAGGGCCAGTAGGAGGCAATCTTTCCTCTGGACTAAAACAAAATATACCAATGCCCAAGGCAGTGATTGGGGACATTGCCCTGTGTAGTGTGCTGTCTTTGGATGGGGTGTTAAAATGGGTGTCCTGACTCTCTGTGGTCACTAAAGATCCCATGGCACTTATCATAAGAGTAGGGGCGTTAACCCTGGTGTCCTGGCTAAATTCCCATTCTGGCCGTCATACCATCATGGCCAGCTAATCATCCCCAGCTTCCAACTGGCTCATTCATCCTTTCCCCTGTAGCTATTCCCCAGGTTGTTGCTGTAAATGAGAACGTGTTCTCAGTCAATTGACCTGGTAAAATAAGGATGACATAACATATATAAAAGAATGAACCTGCAGGAGTGAGTCACTGCTTTGATGTTTGCAGAAAACGGCAAGGTTCTTTGCACTCTGGGAGGAGGACAATGTGGAGAGGTCTTGAAGTTGGTAGAGCTGCTCTTCCTTGTTAAGGCCTGTCTTGTTAAGCTTGAGGTGGTGGGCCGACACCAGGCTAAGATTCGTGTCCTCACCTGGGTGTCAGAAGGGGGGGGAAGGAGAAAAGTAGTTGAGTGTCATCCACATAGCAATGATAGGAGAGACCATGTAGGATGTGATGAAGCCGAGTGACATAATGTACAGAGAGAAGAGGGGAGCCCTGGTAGGATCCACCTGCCAGGTAGGATGCAATTCAAGAGTGTGCAGAGACTGCGACATCCAGCACTGAGAGGGTGGAGAGGAGGATCTGATGGTTCACAGTGTAGATGGCAGAGGATAGATTAATGAGGATGTGAACAGAGGAAAGAGTAGCTTTGGCAGTGTGGAAAGCCTCTGTGACACAGAGAAGAGCAGTTAGGTTGAGTGACCTGTCTTGAACCCTGACTGGCTAAGGTCAAGAAGATTGTTCTGAGAGAGATAACGAGACAGTTGGTAAGAGGGTTTTGGAAATAATTCTAGGATTTGTTTTATTTTATTTATTTCACCTTTATTTAACCAGGTAGACAAGTTTGGAACAAGTTCTCATTTACAACTGCGACCTGACCAAGATAAAGTACAGCAGTTCGACAACACAGAGTTACACATGGAATAAACAAACATACAGTCAATAATACAGTAAAAAAAATACAAATCTATACAGTGAGTGCAAATGATGTAAGATAAGGGAGGTAAGGCAATGAATAGGCCATGGTGGCGAAGTAATTACAATATAGCAATTAGACACTGGAATGGTAGATGTGCAGAAGATTAATGTGCAATTAGAGATACTGGGGTGGAAAGGAGCTAGATAAATAAATAAATACAGTATGGGGATGAGGTAGTTGGATGGGCTGTTTACAGATGGGCTATGTACAGGTGCAGTGATCTACGAGCTGCTCTGACAGCTGGTTCTTAAAGCTAGTGAGGGAGATATGGGTCTCCAGCTTTAGTGATTTTTGCAGTTTGTTCCAGTCATTGGCATCAGAGAACTGGAAGGAAAGGCAGACAAAGGAGGAATTGGCTTTGAAGGTGACCAG
Source organism: Oncorhynchus mykiss (assembly GCF_013265735.2). NCBI lineage: Eukaryota > Metazoa > Chordata > Actinopteri > Salmoniformes > Salmonidae > Oncorhynchus > Oncorhynchus mykiss. The sequence goes on along the minus strand of NC_048575.1, from coordinate 15,936,096 downwards.
TGAGATATACCTGCTGGAGCGCGTGCTATGGGTGGGTGCTGCTATGGGGACCAGTGAGCTGAGATAAGGCGTGGCTTTACCTAGCAGAGACTTGTAGATGACCTGGAGCCAGTGGGTTTGGCGACAAGGGCCAGCTAACAAGAGCGTACAGATCGCAGTGGTGGGTAATATATGAGGCTTTGGAGACAAAACGGATGGCACTGTGAAAGAATGCATCCAATTTGTTGAGTAGAGTGTTGGAGGCTATTTTATAGATGACATCGCTGAAGTCGAGGATCGGTAGGATGGTCAGTTTAAAGAGGGCATGTTTGGCAGCATGAGTGAAGGATGCTTTGTTGTGAAATAGGAAGCCGATTATAGATTTCATTTTGGATTGGAGATGCTTAATGTGAGTCTGGAAGGAGAGTTTACAGTCTAGCCAGACACCTAGGAATTTGTAGTTGTCCACATATTGTAAGTCAGAACCGTCCAGGGTAGTGATGCTGGATGGGCGGGCAGGTGCGGGCAGTGATCGGTTGAAGAGCATGCATTTAGTTTTACTTGCATTTAAGAGCAGTTGGAGGCCACGGAAGGATAGTTACATGGCATTGAAGCTAGTCTGGAGGTTAGTTAACACAGTGTCCAAAGAAGGGCCAGAAGTATACAGAATGGTGCCGTCTGCATAGAGGAGGATCAGAGAATCACCAGCAGCGAGAGCGACATCATTGATGTATACAGAGAAGAGAGTAGGCCTGAGAATTGAACCCTGTGGCACCTCCATAGAGACTGCCAGAGGTTCGGACAACAGGCCCTCCGATTTGACACACTGATCTCTATCAGAGAAGTAGTTGGTAAACCAGGCGAGGCAATCATTTGAGAAACCAAGGCTTTTGAGTCTGCCAATAAGAATGGGGATTGACAGAGTCGAAAGCCTTGGCCAGGTCGATGAATACGGCTGTACAGTAATGTCTCTTATCGATGCCGATTATGATATCGTATGATATTGGATACCGGTCTGCAGTTTTTGACATCAGAGGGGTCTAGTGTTGGTTTCTTAAGAAGGGGAGTGACTCAGGCCATTTTAGGGGATGCAGCCAGTGGTCAGGGATGAGTTGTTGAGTGAAGTGAGGAATGGGAGAAGGTCTCCAGAGATGGTCTTGAGAATGTTGTCGTGCGGCCAGACCTCACTAGTCGCAGGATTTCATCTGGAGAGACAGGGGGGAACAGGTCAATGCGTAGGGTAATTCTGCGTGATTGGAACCAGTGGATTCAATAGGCTGTAAATGAAGAGTAGAAGTCATCAGCCTCCTTTTCAAAGTGGTTGACAAAGTCGTCCGCAGAGAGGGAGGGGGAGGGGTGGAAGATTAAGGAGGAGGAGGAAGGCGGAAAAGAGTTTCCTGGGGTTACAGGCAGAAACTTAGAGTGACAGAGTGGCTTTAGCAGCGGATACAGAGGAAGAGAAGGTAGAGAGGAGGGAGTGAAAGGATGATAAGTACTCTGGAAATGTAGTTTTCCTACATTGTTCCTCGGCTGCCCTTAACCCTGTTCTGTAAGCTTGCAATGAGTCCCGGCGCAGGAGGGGACAGCCGAGCCAGCCGGGAGGAAAGGGGACAGCGCGAGTTATAGGATGCGGAAAGGGAGGATAGTAGGGTGAGGCAGAATCAGGAAACAGGAGGGAGAAGGATTTAGCAGAAGGAAGAGATGAGTGGATAGAAGAGGAGAGATTAGTGGGAGAGAGAGAGAGCGAAGATTGTGACGACGCATGACCATCTGGTTAGGGGCTGAGTGGCTAGGGTTAGAGGAAAGGGAGACAGAAAGGAAAGTAGGGATCAGAGACCTGGAGGAGGGTTGCAGTGAGATTAGTAGGCGAACAGCCTCTAGTAAAGATGAGGTCTAATGTATTGCTTGCCTTTTGAGTGGGAGGGGACTGGGAAAGGCTGAGGTCAAAAAAGGCGTACACTGAAATGGTCCACCCACACAGACAGCGTGGTGAAGAATGCGTAACAGTGCCTCTTCAACCTCAGGAGGCTGAAGAAATGTGGCTTGTCACCAAAAACACTCACACACTTTTACATGATCTTTTTGGCCTTCCTGTGACATCGGGTGCTGTAGCTGTCCTGGAGAGCAGGTAGTTTGCCCCTGGTGATGCGTTGTGCAGACCGCATGTTTGAGGGTGGTGCAATTGCTGTACCAGGCGGTGATACAGCCTGACAGGATTCTCTCGACTGTGCATCTGTGTGATTGTTTTAGATGACAAGCCAAATTTCTTCAGCCTCCTGAGGTTGAAGAGGCTCTGTTGCACCTTCTTCACAACACTGTCTGTGTGGATGGACCATTTCAGTTTGTCCGTGATGTGTACAACTAGGTAAGATAATCAAGTGAGAGAGTGGTGTGGAGCCTTCCTCTCTTTCCTTCCTCCAATATCTTGGCAGAACAGTCTTTGTTTCGGCCACGGTCTTAGTTGACGACGAGACCACAGTTGACAGCGATTAGCAAAAACCACAACAGTCACAAATTGTCCTGCCCCTTAATCCTGGTTGATGTGTCAACAATCATCTGCATGTTATGAGCAGTCAGCAGTTCGCACACCAAGTAGGCTACTAGGAAGATGGGCAGGATTTAAAGTAGATGGTCCTAGTTAGCAAAAAGATAGTACTAGACAACAGATTAAGAATTAAAATATATTGAACAAAAATATAAATGCAATGTAAAGTGTTGGTCCCATTTTTCATGAGCTGAAATAAAACATCCTAGAAATTGTCCATTCGTACAAAAAGCTTATTTCACTCAAATGTTGTGCACTAATTTGTTTACATCCCTGTTAGTGAGAATTTCTCATTTGCCAAGATAATCCATCCACCTGATAGGTGTGGCATATCAAGAAGCTGATTAAACAGCATGGTCAGGACATAGGTGCACCTTGTGCTGGGGACAATAAAAGGCCACTCTAAAATGTGCAGTTATGTCACACAACCCAATGCCACAGATGTCTCAAGTTTTAAGGAAGCTACAATTAGCATGTTGACTGCAGGAATGTCCACCAGAGTTGTTGCCAGAGAATTTAATGTTAATTGCTCTACCAGCCGCCTCCAACATCTTTTTAGAGAATTTGGCAGTACATCCCAACCGGGCTAACAACCGCAGACCATGTGTAACCATGCCAGCCAGGGACCTCCACATCCGGCTTCTTCACCTGCAGGATCGTCTGATTCCAGCCACACAGACAGCTGATGAAACTGTGGGTTTGCACAACCGAAGAACTTCTGCACAAACTGTCAGAAAGTGTGCTCTTCATGGATGAATCCTGGTTTTAACTGTACAGGGCAGGTGACAGTCGTGTGGGTGAGCGGTTTTATGATGTCAACGTTGTGAACAGAGTGCCCCTTGGTGGTGGTAGGGTTATAGTATGTGAAGGCATAAGCTATGGACAACAAACACAACTGCATTTTATTGACGCCAATTTGAATGCACAGAGATAATGTGGCGAGATCCTGATGCCTATTGTCATGCCATTCATCCGCCGCCATCACCTCATGTTTCAGCATGATAATGCACGGTCCCGTGTCACAAAGATCTGTACACAATTCTTGGAAACTAAAAATGTCCCATTTCTTCCATGGCCTGCATACTCACCAGACATGGTACCCATTGAGCATGTTTGTGATGCTTTGGATTGACGTGTACGACAGAGTATTGCAGTTCCCGACAATATCCAGCAACTTCACACAGTAATTGAAGAAGAGTGGGACAACATTCCACAGGCCACAATCAACAACCTGATCAACTCTATGTGAAGCAGTTGTTGCGCTGCATGAGGCAAATGGAGGTCACACCAGATACTGTCTGGTTTTCTGATCCACCCTTCTAACAATTTTTTAAGGCATCTGTGACAAACAGATGCATATCTGTATTCCCAGTCATGTGAAATCCATAGATTAGGGCCTAATTTATTTATTTAAATTGACTGATTTCCTTATATGAACTGTAACTCAGTAAAAATCTTTGAAATTGTTGCATGTTGCGTTTATATTTATATATATTTATCAATTATCAATTATATTTATCAATTCTGGAGATAACATGAGTCCTCTAGCTATATCATTTTTTTATTTTTATGAATATTACATACAACTACAGATTTAAAAGGATTTAGGCTGTTAGGTTCTAAATATCAGAGTAAGAAATTTATGGACACAATAAAAGCTCCAACCATGTTAATTCACCCAAAGAATTGAACAGCTGAACAGACAAAAACATATTTCCACCAGTGGTACACCTGTCGCATTCGGTGCATGTGACAAATACAATTTGATTTGATTTAAAAATAGTGATGGATAAGTTAAAACCAAAACATGACCTCTAACCTTGTTGATGATGTGACCTGGGGGGCCTGAGGTCACAGGGCCGTGGCGAGAGCAGTACAGCACTGTGTCATGAAGACCTGTAAAGGTCAACCGCAGCATTACAGCATGCATAACACTACAAATCATTCAGCCTACTGCAGAATAGACAGCACAGCAACCATGTTTACAGAAGCAAGAGTAAAAGGTGCCTTGACTACTAAACTAGACAGTGTAAGAGTGCACACAGCAGCAGGAGGCAGATACAAAGAGCTGGTGGTAATGTCACATAGTTAGTTCATTCTGTTAATTACACAGTGAACCTGGATGGTGTGAAAGAGAGGAGGCGTGGCCTTATCACAGAGGCCAGCTGTGAGAGAAAATCAAAGGGTGACAAAACCAGAACCCAAACAACAACAACAAGCACTGGTGACATGCTCACGTTTAATTAGCCAATCAGGTTGCTCCCTTCCTGCCCTCCTCAAGACAAAATGTAATAATTCCCTGCATGTGAACAGGTGCTGGGACGGTAATTACATTTTCTCATTTCAACTTGGCTTGCCCAGGGGCAGGAAACATTCGGCTCAGTGGTGCCACACTAAAGCTAGCCATCTCTGTTAGAGCATGATGAGTTTTTACTCTCCAACATGAGGGATGTTTCAAAGCCATTCAGGACTTATCTGGGGAATATATTTGGTGCTCAAAGGCTGCATTTAGACAGGCAGCCCAATTCTGATCTTTCTTTCAATCTTTTGACCAATCAGATCAGCGCTGAAAAAGTGATGTTGTGATAAGATCTGCTGGGATTGGTCAGCAGACCAATTAGTTGAAAAAAGATCAGAATTGGGTGGTATGTGTGAACTCAGCTTTAGAAAGGTCTAAGGCGGATTGCGATTTTCAATAACGCACTTCTGCCTCTACCCCTCCTAAATATATATATATATATACACTAAGCTAGAGGTCTGCATTTGTTGCGGGCGAGTCAGGATAAAATATGCTTTATCGTGTTTGAATTTTTTTGATATGTACACTATATGTGTATTGAAAGGCGAGGCTACTGTGTGTTTTTGTGCATTCATGGACAGGTGTGATGTGGTCTGTATCGGGTGGTTATGTTGTGTTCAAATCAAATTGTATTTGTAGTGGCATATTTTCTCTATTCCATCCAATAAATATGACCACTGCCCTGGCGAGAGAGGGGCTGTTTCGGACACACACTCGTCGCAGGTTTTACTGCACGTCGGTAGAGATGATGGCAGTGTGGCACTTCGGATGGCAGTGTGGCACTTCGAATGGCAGTGTGGCACTTCGAATGGCAGTGTGGCACTTCGAATGGCAGTGTGGCACTTCAGATGGCAGTGTGGCACTTCGGATTGCAAGTTACAAACAAAAGGATGCTTCTTCGTTCAAGCATTTAAACTTACAGACTTTCTAATATAAAAGATGGGAAAACGAAAATGTTCCTTATAATTCCTCAAATTCTAATAACTTATAAGTGCAATAAATGAAGGCTATTCACAATATAATGTGAGTAAGGAGGATAGAATTATGGTCAGATTTGCCAAATGGAGGGCGATGGAAAGCTCTGTGTGTGGAGTAAAGGTGGTCTAGAGTTTTTTCCCCTCTGGTTGCACATTAACATGCTGATGGAAATGAGGTAAAACTGAGTTAAGTTTCCCTTCGTTAAAGTCCTCGGCCACTAGGAACGCCGCCTCTGGATGAGCATTTTCCTGTTTGCTTATGGTGGAATACAGATAATTGAGTGCGGTTTTAGTGCCAGCGTCGGTCTGAGGTGGTATGTAGACAACTACGAAAAATACAGAAGAAAACTCTAGGTAGATAGCGTGGTCTACAGCTTATCATGAGATACTTTAAATCAGGTGAGCAAAACCTAGAGACTTCCTTAGATATGTTGTTTCTGTTTGTTTGTGTTAATATATTTTTATAAAATGAAAATATTTTTTTGTCCCACAGATTATTTGGAAACGGTCATCATTTTGCTTTGTATGCGTAAGCCTACCTATTGTACTAAAAGCACCTCTTTGTTGCATTATTCCCTTGCTTCAGGTTCAGTAACCTACCTCTCTTCGTTGGGCGTGTGAGATCAAGTGCACCTATGTGTGTGGTCTTAATTCAATAGAGTAGGTTGCCTATGCATGGGCAGAGAATCACATGGCAGTTATCTTTCCAAGGAAATGAACTAAATATGATTAGACTATAGTTTACTACAGTGTCTGTAAATAAAATACTATATTGTAGTCATGGCTCCTTCTATATAACTAGTGCTGTACACACCTTTTCTATTCATATACTGTCCATACTGTCTATACACACCATATACAGTGCCTTCGGAAAGTATTCAAACCCCTTGACTTTTTCCACATTTTGTTACGTTACAGCCTTGTTCTAAAATGTATTCAATTTTTTTCCCCCTCATCAATCAAACAGATCTGGAGAAGAAGGTCCCCAAGAACACAGTGGCCTCCATCATTTTTAAATGGAAGAAGATTGGAACCACCAAGACTCTTCGTATGAACTGGCCACCCGGACAAACTGAGTAATCGGGGGAGAAGGGCCTTAGTCAAGGAGGTGACCAAAAACCCAATGGTTACTCTGACAGAGATCCAGAGTTCCTCTGTGATGATGGGAGAACTTTCCAGAAGGACAACAATCTCTGCAGCACTCCACCAATCAGGCCTTTATGGTAGAGTGGCCAGACGGAAGCCACTCCTCAGTAAAAGGCACATGACAGCCTGCTTGGAGTTTGCCAAAAGGCACCTACAGGACTCTCAGACCAGGAGAAACAGGATTCTCTGGTCTGATGAAACCAAGATTGAACTCTTTGGCCTGAATGCCACGTCTGGAGGAATCCTGGCATCATCCCTAAGGTGAAGCATGGTGGTGGCAGCATCATGCTGTGTGGATGTTTTTCAGCGGCAGGGACTGGGAGATAAGTCAGGATTGTGGGAAAGATGAACGGAGCAAAGTACCTTGACACAAATTAGGTCTGGCAGCCGATGACCAAAAAACAAGAAACCGGTTGCAGTGGGCTAAGGAACGAAAACACTGGACACTGGAGAATTGGAAACAAACTGCCTGGTCTGATGAATCCTGGTTCCTGCTTTTTCACGTTGATAAGAGGAAAACCATATGAGTACTTGCATCCATCATGTCGCTTGTCAACATTGCAGGCTGGTGATGGTGTGGGGTGTGTTTTCATGGCAAATACTGGGTCCCTTGATAAAGGTGGAGCGGCATTTGAATGCCACAGGATATCTTAACCTCATTGCCAGTCAGGTGCATCCCTCTCATGGCAGCAGTGTATCCATCTGCAAATTGATTTTTTTTCAGCAGGAGAATGCCCCATGCCACAAGGCTTGGATTGTCCAGAAATGGTCCCATGAGCATGACAGTGAATTCAGCTTCCTGCAGTGACCTGCCCAGTCATCAAATCTCAAACTAATTGAGCATCTGTGGGATGAGATGGAATGAGATATTCTATTTATTTAACCTTTATTGAACTAGGCAAGTCAGTTAAGAACGAATTCGTATTTACAATGACGACCTACCCCGACCTACCCCGGGGACGCCCTATGGGACTTCCAATCATGGACGGTTTTGATACAGCCTGGAATCGAACCAGGGTCTGTAGTGACGTCTCTAGCAATGAGATGCAATGCCTCAGACTGACTCGGGAGCCCTAAAGTAGAGATCCACTTTTTGACAACTGGGGGAAGCATTGGAGTCATTGGAGAACTATTTCGCCACCTTGTATATACACCAAGTGTACAAACCATTAGGAACACCTTCCTAATATTGAGTTGCACCCCCTTTTGCCCTCAGAACAGCCTTAATTTGTCGGGGCATGGCAAGGTGTCGAAAGTGTTCCACAGGGATGTTTCCCATAGTTGTGCCAAATGGATGGATGTCCTTCGGGTGGTGAACCATTGTTGATACACACAGAAAACTGTTGAGCGTGAAAACCACGCAGACGTCATACCGCTCAGGAAGGAGACGAGTTCTGTCTCCTAGAGATGAACGTACTGTGTTGTGAAAAGTGCAAATCAATCCCAGAACAACAGCAAAGGACCTTGTGAAGACGCTGGAGGAAACAGGTACAAAAGTATCTATATCCACAGTAAAATGAGTCTTATATCGACATAACCTGAAAGGCCGCTCAGCAGGGAAGAAGCCACTGCTCCAAATCCACCATTAAAAAAAGCCAGACTACGGTTTGCAACTGCACATGGGGACAAAGCTCTTACTTTTAGGATACATTTCTCTGGTCTGATGAAACAAAAATATAACTGTTTGGTCATAATGACCATCGTTATGCTTGGAGGAAAAAGGGGGAGGCTTTCAAGCACTTCACAAAATAGATGGCATCATGAGGTAGGAAAATGATGTGGATATATTGAAGCAATATCTCAAGATATCAGTCAGGAAGTTAAAGCTTGGTCGCAAATGGGTCTTCCAAATGGACAAAAACCTCAAGCATACTTCCAAAGTTGTGGAAAAATGGCTTAAGGACAACAAAGTCAAGGTATTGGAGTGGTCATCACAAAGCCCTGACCTCAAACCAATAGAAAATGTGTGGGCAGAACTGAAAAAGTGTGTGTGAGCATGGAGGCCTACAAACCTGACTTAGTTACACCAGTTCTGTCAGGAGGAATGGGCCAAAATTCACCCAACTTATTGTGGGAAGCTTGTGGAAGGCTACCCAAAATGTTTGACCCAAGTTAAACAATTTCAAGGCAGTGCTACCAAATACTAATTGAGTATATGTAAACTTCTTACCCACTGGAAATGTGATGAAGGAAATAAAAGCTGAAATAAATAATTCTCTCTATTTTTATTCTGACATTTCACATTCATAAAATAAAGTGGTGATCCTAACTGACCTAAGACAGGGAATGTTTACTAGGATTAAATGTCAGGAATTGTGAAAAACTGAGTGTAAATGTATTTGGCTAAGGTGTATGTAAACTTCTGACTTCAAATGTATATAGGGCAGGTAATCAAGGTGGTGATGGAGTCCAGGTGAGTGTCTTAATGCGCCATAATGAGCAGCCTGGTGACCTAGAGGCCAGAGAGGGAGCACACGTGACAATTAGCCATACCGCTCCTCTCCTAGTTGGCTGTGCGAGATCAGATGTGTGTGTTGTCTCAATTAAATAGAATAGGCTATAGCCTATGTATTGTCAGAGAAGCAAGGGACAGTTACGGACAGATCTAAATGTATTGGGGGAGAGGAGCTGGTCTAACTCAAGGTGTCATAAAAAAAATGCACTCCTCCTCCCAAAAGTTAAAAATAATTTCACATGACCCTCCCCTTGTACTGTAAAATAAATGTAACACCCTCCCTCCTCATAGAATTAACTCAAAATAAATATTTACGAGCACAAATAACAATAACTGTAGCAACCCTGTGTTTATAAACGTAGCTATCGACTTTGCCACAAACTTCTTAGGGATAGCCCCCTTTTTCCCCTGATACTTCCGTAAAGCCCAGTTCATTGGATATCTAGCTAGCTTTGTTTGACCCCGATTGGTGCTTATTTGATCAAGTTACAGTCAATCAAGTGAAGAACGCCCGTTTCATTGGCGTGCCATGAAGGCGTCGCTCTCTGACCAAATTTGGTCTCCTATAGGATATACTACACCCTAATGATATAGTGAAGTCTGGTTACGTTCTAGGATCCCTGAGGAATAAATACGAATGTGATTTGACAGATTGAAACAACGTTTAGGGTTAGATTTTCGCAGATTCATTTTTTTGCAAATTGAACAAGTGGAAATACAAAATCGATCATGCATGCTATATGGACCTTTTTAGGATATGAAAAATGGTTTTATCTAACCAAACGACACTTCATGTTATCTCTGTGACCCTTTGGATGATAAATCAGAGCAAGATTTCAGAATGTAAATACACATTTCACCTTTAGAGATGAATTTATCAAAGCTATTGCAGTGAAAAAAAGTGTTTTGTTGTTAGGAGCTCTCAAACAATAGCATGGCATTTTTCCACAGTAATAGCTACTGTAAATTGGACAGTGCAGTTCTATTAACAAGAATTTAAGCTTTCAGCCGATATAAGACACTTATATATACCGACATTTGTTGTTTCTCTAAAATATGAGACCGTGACACACGGCGCTGCATAATTTACAACTGTCCCATTGATGGGGCGCCTATCCCTAAATTAGGCATGCCTTTGTGGCACAGTCAATGCCACGCAGGGCTACAGGCCAAAAGTTAATGGTTGGCCGATCACCACAGATGAGCTCACTCTCCCTGCTTGTTTCATTACGCTACATTCAGAGACAGCTGCAGAAATGATCAACTAGGGGGAATTCAGATGTTTAATATTTTGATGCCATATTTAGAATTATATAAAATATATGCAACAAATTGACCACCAACAGGTTTCTGTGCCAATGCACCACACAACCAATAAACAAAGCATATATAGACGATGTGAATCTTGACAAACATAAAATACTTCCCTCCCTAACTTGTAGGCTAACCCAGTATCGAAGGCTTGGCTTGACAATCTCTGAATATTATTAAACTTTTGGGGGGTTTGTAACAGATGTTCCATTCATCAATTGGTCGCTGAACAGTTTGGATTGATTGATTGTTTTTATTTCTCAGTAAAAAAAAATGTATATATATATATATATATACACACACACACACAAATATTTTTTTAAAGTGCACAATAAAGTTGTGGACTTATTTCCATTTTGGTCCTTATGTTTTACATAAATACATATACAATTACAGAGATTGAGACACAAAACCACCAGATAGGTATGAGGAGGCAGTTTAAGTACAATTCTTACAAGCTTGTTTGGCTGGTTGTAACGGCATTCATTCAGAGGTGGAAGAAGGATCGGACCAAAGCACAGTGTGGTAAGTGTTCATGATGATATTTAATTGAACTGAACACTGAACTACAAAACAATAAACAATGTGAACAAGTCAAAACACACGGAAACAAACACCCACAAACCAAAAGCGAAACCCAGGCTACCTAAGTATGATTCTCAATCAGGGACAACAATTGACAGCTGCCTCTGATTGAGAACCATATTTGGCCGAACTCAAAAACCAACATAGAAAAACAAACAGACTGCCCACCCCAACTCACGCCCTGACCATACTAAAACAAAGAATAAAATAACAGAACTATGGTCAGAACGTGACACTGGTATCTTATTCTTTAGATGTTTGGGGCTACTGGTGATGCAGGCATGATCAAAGTGACACTGGTATCTTATTCTTTAGATGTTTGGGGCTACTGGTGATGCAGGCATAATCAAAGTGACACTGGACTAGCGCATTTGCCAGAGTCTTTAGGGCAGTGATTCTCAACTGTGGGGTTGCGGAACTTGTGCAAGTAAAATAAAATAAAATACAATAATTTTTGAAAGGTAACCGCCGCAACGAGACTTTTATTTTGAAATGATGCCTCAGCACCCCTTATTGTTGTTGACTTTACACGTGCAGTGCGTCCGCAGTTGTTAAATGTGTAGTTAAATTCTAACTCAGTGTGCGCTGCACTCGCTCATTGACCAATACAATAATGTCCCCCCCCCCCCCCTCCCTCCACACACACCGATCCAATGAAATGACAAGTTCTCGACACACACACACAGATCCAATAAAAATGTCATTCTGCAACATTGTTTAGTTTTAATTGTGACACGTCCAATCAGATAATACAGATCTTCTTCTGACAGCTAGCTTGATTGACAGCTAACTAAACAGATTTGTTCTGCAGTTATTGCACATGTGGATAGTTATCTGTCATTTAACTCATGTAGGCTAGCTGTCAGAGTGAAATCATGGACAAGTTTTTAAAACGTGCAGATCTCTCATCTATTGCTGCTTCCAAAGTCAACAACAGGCCAGACAACCCCGTCCCGGTCAAGAAGATAAAATACGACCCCGACTTCATCAAATATGGTGCATCCGTAAATTCGCTCTGGCATTCTACTCAGATTTCAGAGCACACTGTCTGAGTGTGCCAGAGCGCTGAATAGCTGATGAATTTACGAACACACCCATATATAGAAGAAAGACAGTGTGAGTAGTCCGTAGTGCGTCCTATGCAACGAGCTGTTAGCTAATGAGAGCATGAAACCCTCCAAAATGAAACGTCATCTGAGAACCAAGCATCCAAGCCACAAAGATAAAACGGCTGACTTTAAAAAAAGGAAATGGCAACATCAGGAGTCCTCACAAGATTAATTGAACAAGGTACGCATTCTACATGGAAAGGCATTTCGCGCATCATACCTTGTGGCCCAGCGCCCTCACCAGCGCAGAGAATCTCATACTCCCACATACGATTGATATGTGCATTGAAATCTTGGGAGAGTCAGCCGCCAACAAACTTAAAACCATCCCCCTATCCAATGACACCACGAGGAGGAGAATCCAGGACATGTCTGAGAACATAACTTGCCAGACATCAGAGAGCATTAGTGCAAATGGCCATTACCCACTGCAGCTTGATGAATCCACGGATGTGGTTACAAACTGGTTAAAAACGTAGACCTTTAAAAGCACTTTTCAAGGTTGTGAAACTATTGACATGATCATTGATGATTAAGAATTCCAAATGATTGTTGTTTTTTCTATTTTAAACACTGGTATATGTTACTGTTCATTAACGTTATTGGACTGGTATGTGTTACTGTTCATTAACATTATTGGACTGGTATGTGGTACTGTTCATTAACATTATTGGACTGGCATGTGTTACTGTTCATTAACATTGTTGGACTGGTATTGTTTGGACATCCCCAAAGAATGATGTTTCCACCTCCATGCTTCACGGTTGGGATGGTGTTCTTGGGGTTGTAGCTCTATTTTTGTCTCATCAGACCACATTACCTTCTCCCATTCCTCTTCTGGATCATCCAGATGGTCATTGGCAAACTTCAGACGGGCCTGGACATGCGCTGGCTTGAGCAGGGGGACCTTGCGTGCACTGCAGGATTTTAATCCATGATGGCGTAGTGTGTTAGTAATGGTTTTCTTTGAGACTGTGGTCCCAGCTCTCTTCAGGTCATTGACCAGGTCCTGCCGTGTAGTTCTGGGCTGATCCCTCACCTTCCTCATGATCATTAATGCCCCACGAGGTGAGATCTTGCATGGAGCCCCAGACCGAGGGTGATTGACCGTCATCTTGAACTTCTTCCATTTTTTTATAATTGTTGTCTTCTCAACAAGCTGCTTGCCTATTGTTCTGTAGCCCATCCCAGCCTTGTGCAGGTCTAGAATTTTATCCCGATGTCCATACACAGCTCTCTGGTCTTGGCCATTGTGGAGAGGTTGGAGTCTTTGATTGAGTGTGTGGACAGGTGTCTTTTATACAGGTAATGAGTTCAAACAGGTGCAGTTAATACAGGTAATGAGTGGAGAACAGGAGGGTTTCTAACAGGTCTGTGAGAGCCGGAATTCTTACTGGTTGGTAGGTGATCAAATACTTATGTCAAGCAATAAATGCAAATTAATTAATTAAAAATTATCCAATCTGATTTTCTGGATTTTTCTTTTAGATTCCGTCTCTCACAGTTGAAGTGTACCTATGATAAAAAAATTACAGACCTCTACATGCTTTGTAAGTAGGAAAACCTGCAAAATCGGCAGTGTATCAAATACTTGTTCTCCCCACTGTAGCTAGATTTCCATCCAATTGGCAACAGATTTTCATTTGAATATTCTAAAATATTAATTAAAACAATATGTCACGTTCTGACCTTAGTTATTTTGTTATGTCTTTGTTTTAGGATGGTCAGGGCGTGAGTTGGGTGGGTTGTCTATGTTCTTTTTTCTATGATTTGGGATTTGGGACATGACAGGGAAAATTTTAATTAACCAGACATTTCAGAAACTTAATGGACACCAATATGCATTCAGATACAACCTGGCACAGCCAGCATCATCAATAAACAAGGGATGTTGACCAAATGAGCCACATTCAGTCGGTACAGTTCGTGGACATATTATGACAACATTTTGTGACGTTTTTGTTTGTTTTGGAGTTCGGTTAGCGTTTTGTCGGCTGTTTGGACAGACACATTTTTTCTAAAGGATCAGTCAAAGTTCGTAAGCAGAAGTCTACACCCCTTCGTACGTGATTGGTCAACTGTAGGGATAACGCGAGTGTCTGCTTCATGTCAATTCAGCCCAAAACTCAGTGTGGATTTAACATGGCGATCTTCGAACATCGATTGACTGAGTAAGTACAAAAGTACCTTCAACAGTACGATTCTAGCCATGCATCATATAAAGACCAGCACATAAATGGGGTTATATAGTCATTATATAGTTATGTATACATTATATAGTCTATTCTATTCTTGATAAATGACATTTTATGTTCATTACTGTTTGTACTAAATAACACTCTACTTTTTATTTTCAAGGCATAAACACCAGTGAATGGAGACAGCACCTGCTCCTCAGCGAGGCCACAGAGCAGCAGCAGTAGTAGCAGGGGTGTGAGAAGAAGAGAGAAAAGAGCTGCAGACTCAGTCCTTGACACATCTCTCACAAAGGCAAATGATCTCAAGATCTGGAAAATGTCATGCACAGAGTCACCAGCTTGTCCCAGAGGTAAACAAATACAAATTATTTCAGACTTTACTCTAATCCCCTTTCCTCTCTTATGGTGTACTTTTTCCTCCTCACCTCACCATGCACACTGCTCCTCAGACACTCCTAATTTCCTCTCCACAGTGTCCTGGCACTAATAGCTGATTTCATGGACGAACTCTTGCCAAAACTACGGGAAGAATTTGATCACCAGCTGCATGAGATTGTGCCCTCAGCCCACAGTGAAATGTTCTGTTGTTGTTCAGACATCTCAGTAGTCAGATACTAGACACTTTCATTTTATTCCATAGACACTTATTTTATTATTATTTGTTATTTACATGTCTGTTCATAAGACAGTTTTGCTATTGTTGCGAAACATTTATATTGCTAAAAAATATTTGTTTACACTCAACACTTTATATTTGACCCTTTTGTTGTTTACATGTCTGTTCATAGCAGACACTGTTGTACAGTCGTGGCCAAAAGTTTTGAGAATGACACAAATATTAATTTCCACAAAGTTTGCTGCTTCAGTGTCTTTAGATATTTTTGTCAGATGTTACTATGGAATACTGAAGTATAATTACAAGCATTTCATAAGTGCCAAAGGCTTTTATTGACAATTGCATGAAGTTGATGTAAAAAGTCAATATGTGCAGTTTTGACCCTTCTTTTTCAAGACCTCTGCAATTCTCCCTGGCATGCTGTCAAAAGCACTTCTGGGCCACACCCTGACTGATGGCAGCCCATTCTTGCATAATCAATGTTTGGAGTTTGTCAGAATTTGTGGGTTTTTGTTTGTCCACCCGCCTCTTGAGGATTGACCACAAGTTCTCAATGGGATTAAGGTCTGGGGAGTTTCCTGGCCATGGACCCAAAATATTTATGTTTTGTTCCCCGAGCCACTTAGTTATCACTTTTGCCTTATGTCAAGGTGCTCCATCATGCTGGAAAAGGCATTGTTTGTCACCAAACTGTTCCTGGATGGTTGGGAGAAGTTGCTCTCGGAGAATGTGTTGGTACCATTCTTTATTCATGGCTGTGTTCTCAGGCAAAATTGTGAGTGAACCTACTCCCTTGGCTGAGAAGCCCACACATGAATGGTCTCAGGATGCTTTACTGTTGGCATGGCACAGGACTGATGGTAGCGCTCACCTTGTCTTCTCCGGACAAGCTTTTTTCCAGATGCCCCAAACAATCGGAAAGAGGATTCATCAGAGAAAAGGACTTTACCCCAGTCCTCAGCAGTCCAATCTCTGTACCTTTTGCAGAATATCAGTCTGTCCCTGATGTTTTTCCTGGATAGAAGTGGCTTCTTTGCTGCCGTTATTGACAACAGGCCATCCTCCAAGTCTTCGCCTCACTGTGCGTGCAGATGCACTCACGCCTGCCTGCTGGCATTCTTGAGCAAGCTCTGTACTAGTGGTGCCCCGATCCTGCTGCTGAATCAACTTTAGGAGACGGTCCTGGCGCTTGCTGGACTTTCTTGGGCGCCCTGAAGCCTTCTTCACAACAATTGAACCGCTCTTCTTGAAGTTCTTGATGATCCGATAAATGGTTGATTTAGGTGCAATCTTACTGGCATCAACATCCTTGCCTGTGAAGCCCTTTTTGTGCAAAGCAATGATGACGGCACGTGTTTCCTTGCAGGTAACCATGTTTGACAGAGCTGTTCCTTGTCTCCTCCTAACTACCTCGTCACCCCTTTTCCCACCTGTTCCCTTTTTCCCTCTGATTAGTCCTCTATATCTCTCTCTGTTTTTGTTTCTGTCTTTGTCGGATTCTTGTTTGTGTTATTCATGCCTGAACCAGACTATCGTCATGTTTGCTGCAACCTTGTCCTGTCCTGTCGGAATCTGCCGGTCCATCTGAGCCTACGTTTGTTTTGTTATTAAAGAAGCTCTGTTTACGTTAATTCGCTTTTGGGTCCTCATTCACGCACCGTAACAGAAGAATCCGACCAAGAATGGACCCAGCGACTTCGGATCCTCTCCACTCAGCCGTCGAGATCCAGGGAGCGATGCTAGGCAGACACGAGCAGGAATTGTCTGCTGCTCGACATGCCGTTGAGACCCTGGCCACCCAAGTCTCCAACCTCACAGAACAGGTTCACCATCTCCGCCTCGATCCACCGGCCACTTCCAGGGCTTTCGAATCTCCGGAGCCCAGAATCAATAACCCGCCGTGTTACTCTGGGGAGCCCACTGAATGCCGCTCGTTCCTCACCCAGTGTGATATTGTGTTTTCTCTCCAGCCCAACACTTACTCCAGGAGCACTGCTCGTATCGCCTACGTCATATCTCTCCTTACTGGACGGGCTCGTGAGTGGGGCACGGCAATCTGGGAGGCAAGGGCTGAGTGTACTAACCAGTATCAGGACTTTAAGGAGGAGATGATACGGGTTTTTGATCGATCTGTTTTTGGGGAGGAGGCTTCCAGGGCCCTGTCTTCCCTATGTCAAGGTAATCGATCCATAACAGACTACTCTATTGAGTTTCGCACTCTTGCTGCCTCCAGTGGCTGGAACGAGCCGGCTTTGCTCGCTCGTTTTCTGGAGGGTCTCCGCGCAGAGGTAAAGGATGAGATTCTCTCCCGGGAGGTTCCTTCCAGCGTGGATTCCTTGATTGAACTCGCTATTCGCATTGAGCGACGGGTTGATCTTCGTCACCGAGCTCGTGGAAAGGAGCTCGCGTTCTCCGTTGCCCCCCTCTCCGCATCACTACCATCTTCCTCTGCCGGCTCGGGTGCTGAGCCTATGCAGCTGGGAGGTATCCGCATCTCGACTAAAGAGAGGGAACGGAGAATCACCAACCGCCTCTGTCTCTATTGCGGTTCCGCTGGTCATTTTGTCACTTCATGTCCAGTAAAAGCCATAGCTCATCAGTAAGCGGAGGGCTACTGGTGAGCGCTACTACTCCTGTCTCTCCTTCAAGATCCTGCACTACCTTGTCGGTCCATCTACGCTGGACCGGTTCGTCAGCTTCCTGCAGTGCCTTAATAGACTCTGGGGCGGAGGGCTGTTTTATGGACGAGACCTGGGCTCGGGAACATGACATTCCTCTCAGACAGTTAAGGGAGCCCACGGCCTTGTTCGCCTTGGATGGTAGTCCTCTCCCCAGGATTCAGCGTGAGACGCTACCTTTAACCCTCACTGTCTCTGGTAATCATAGCGAAACCATTTCTTTTTTAATTTTTCGTTCACCTTTTACACCTGTTGTTTTGGGCCATCCCTGGCTAGTTTGTCATAATCCTTCTATTAATTGGTCTAGTAATTCTATCCTCTCCTGGAACGTCTCTTGTCATGTGAAATGTTTAATGTCTGCTATCCCTCCTGTTTCCTCTGTCTCTTCTTCACAGGAGGAGCCTGGTGATTTGACAGGGGTGCCGGAGGAATATCACGATCTGCGCACGGTGTTCAGTCGGTCCAGGGCCACCTCTCTTCCTCCACACCGGTCGTATGATTGTAGTATTGATCTCCTTCCGGGAACCACTCCCCCCCGGGGTAGACTATACTCTCTGTCGGCTCCCGAACGTAAGGCTCTCGAAGATTATTTGTCTGTAGCTCTTGCCGCCGGTACCATAGTCCCCTCCTCCTCTCCCGCCGGAGCGGGTTTTTTTTTTGTTAAGAAGAAGGACGGGTCCCTGCGCCCCTGCATAGATTATCGAGGGCTGAATGACATAACAGTGAAGAATCGTTATCCGCTTCCTCTTATGTCTTCAGCCTTCGAGATCCTGCAGGGAGCCAGGTTTTTCACTAAGTTGGACCTTCGTAACGCTTACCATCTCGTGCGCATCAGGGAGGGGGACGAGTGGAAGACGGCGTTTAACACTCCGTTAGGGCACTTTGAATACCGGGTTCTTCCTTTCGGCCTCGCTAACGCTCCAGCTGTCTTTCAGGCATTAGTCAATGATGTCCTGAGAGACATGCTGAACATCTTTGTTTTCGTTTACCTTGACGATATCCTGATTTTTTCACCGTCACTCCAGATTCATGTTCAGCACGTTCGACGTGTCCTCCAGCGCCTTTTAGAGAATTGTCTTTTTGTGAAGGCTGAGAAGTGCACTTTTCATGCCTCCTCCGTCACATTTCTCGGTTCTGTTATTTCCGCTGAAGGCATTAAGATGGATCCCGCTAAGGTCCAAGCTGTCATTGATTGGCCCGTCCCTAAGTCACGCGTCAAGCTGCAGCGCTTTCTCGGCTTCGCGAACTTCTATCGTCGTTTCATCCGTAATTTCGGTCAGGTGGCAGCTCCTCTCACAGCCCTTACTTCTGTCAAGACGTGCTTTAAGTGGTCCGTTTCCGCCCAGGGAGCTTTTGATCTCCTCAAGAATCGTTTTACATCCGCTCCTATCCTTGTTACACCTGACGTCTCTAGACAGTTCGTTGTCGAGGTTGACGCGTCAGAGGTGGGCGTGGGAGCCATTCTTTCTCAGCGCTCCCTCTCTGACGACAAGGTCCACCCTTGCGCGTATTTTTCTCATCGCCTGTCGCCGTCGGAACGTAACTATGATGTGGGAAACCGCGAACTGCTCGCCATCCGCTTAGCCCTAGGCGAATGGCGACAGTGGTTGGAGGGGGCGACCGTTCCTTTTGTCGTTTGGACTGACCATAGGAACCTTGAGTACATCCGTTCTGCCAAACGACTTAATGCGCGTCAGGCGCGCTGGGCGCTGTTTTTCGCTCGTTTCGAGTTCGTGATTTCTTATCGTCCGGGCTCTAAGAACACCAAGCCTGATGCTTTATCTCGTCTCTTCAGTTCTTCAGTAGCCTCCACTGACCCCGAGGGGATTCTCCCTGAGGGGCGTGTTGTCGGGTTGACTGTCTGGGGAATTGAGAGGCAGGTAAAGCAAGCACTCACTCAAACTCCGTCGCCGCGCGCTTGTCCCAGGAACCTTCTTTTCGTTCCCGTTCCTACTCGTCTGGCCGTTCTTCAGTGGGCTCACTCTGCCAAGTTAGCCGGCCACCCTGGCGTTCGGGGTACGCTTGCTTCCATTCGCCAGCGTTTTTGGTGGCCCACCCGGGAGCATGACACGCGTCGCTTCGTGGCTGCTTGTTCGGTCTGCGCGCAGACTAAGTCCGGTAACTCCCCTCCTGCCGGCCGTCTCAGGCCGCTTCCCATTCCCTCTCGACCGTGGTCTCACATCGCCTTAGATTTTGTCACCGGACTGCCTTCGTCAGCGGGGAAGACTGTTATTCTTACGGTTGTCGACAGGTTCTCTAAGGCGGCTCATTTTATTCCCCTTGCTAAGCTTCCTTCTGCTAAAGAGACGGCACAAATCATCATCGAGAATGTTTTCAGAATTCATGGCCTTCCGTCAGACGTCGTTTCGGACAGAGGTCCGCAATTCACGTCTCAATTTTGGAGGGAGTTTTGCCGTTTGATTGGGGCTTCCGTCAGTCTCTCTTCCGGCTTTCACCCCCAGTCTAACGGTCAAGCAGAACGGGCCAATCAGACTATTGGTCGCATCTTACGCAGTCTTTCTTTTCGCAACCCTGCGTCTTGGTCAGAACAGCTCCCCTGGGCAGAATACGCCCACAACTCGCTTCCTTCGTCTGCGACCGGGCTATCTCCTTTTCAGAGTAGCCTCGGGTACCAGCCTCCGCTGTTCTCTTCTCAGGTCGCCGAGTCCAGCGTCCCCTCCGCTCAGGCTTTTGTCCAACGTTGCGAGCGCACCTGGAAGAGGGTCAGGTCTGCACTTTGCCGTTATAGGGCGCAGACTGTGAGGGCTGCTAATAAGCGTAGAACTAAGAGTCCTAGATATTGTCGCGGTCAGAGAGTTTGGCTCTCCACTCAGAACCTTCCCCTTAAGACCGCTTCTCGCAAGTTGACCCCGCGGTTCATTGGTCCGTTCCGTATTTCCCAGATCATTAATCCTGTCGCAGTTCGACTTCTTCTTCCGCGATATCTTCGTCGCGTCCACCCGGTCTTCCATGTCTCCTGTGTCAAGCCCGTTCTTCGCGCCCCCGCTCGTCTTCCCCCCCCCCCCCCATCCTTGTCGAGGGCGCACCCATCTACAGGGTCCGTAGGATTTTGGACATGCGTCCTCGGGGCCGTGGTCATCAGTACCTAGTAGATTGGGAGGGGTACGGTCCTGAGGAGAGGAGTTGGGTTCCCTCTCGGGACGTGCTGGACCGTGCGCTGATCGATGATTTCCTCCGTTGCCGCCAGGTTTCCTCCTCGAGTGCGCCAGGAGGCGCTCGGTGAGTGGGGGGGTACTGTCATGTATTGTCATGTTGTGTCTTGTTTCTGTCCTTTCCCTTCACCCTGTCTCCCTCTGCTGGTCGTTATTAGGTTACCTTTTCTCCCCCTCTTTCCCCCAGCTGTTCCTTGTCTCCTCCTAACTACCTCGTCACCCCTTTTCCCACCTGTTCCCTTTTTCCCTCTGATTAGTCCTCTATATCTCTCTCTGTTTTTGTTTCTGTCTTTGTCGGATTCTTGTTTGTGTTATTCATGCCTGAACCAGACTATCGTCATGTTTGCTGCAACCTTGTCCTGTCCTGTCGGAATCTGCCGGTCCATCTGAGCCTACGTTTGTTTTGTTATTAAAGAAGCTCTGTTTACGTTAATTCGCTTTTGGGTCCTCATTCACGCACCGTAACATTCTATTTGAACATCATGTGTTGACAACGTAAAGAAGAGCAGTGTGCTGCAGTCTTCACAGGCTTTCTTCTACTTGTGGTGTAGTTCAATCTAATCTAAATTACTGCACACTGAGATGTCCCAGAATCAGGTTCCATTTTATGAACAAGATTAAAACTCTACTGGTTCACAGTGCACACAAAGAACTGAGTCTGTGTGTCTATCAAGAATCCTCATCCTTGCAGCCATGATACCAAATGCATTCTCTGACTCTCAGACAATGAGTGTGATATGGTACGCCCAGGTTTATTGAGATGGACACCTGTGAATGAAAGGTAACTAGAGAATGTCAGATATACAGTACCAGTCAAAAGTTTGGACACACCTACTCATTCAAGGTTTTTTCTTTATTTGTACTATTTTCTACATTATAGAATAATAGTGAAGACATCAAAACCAAGAAATAACAAATGGAATCATGTAGTAACCAAAAAAAGTGTGTGGAGTGCTCCATCCCTCTACAACGTAGAAAATAGTACAAATAAAGAAAACTCCTTGAACGACTAGGTGTGTCCAAACTGCAGTAGCTAAATCTTAATAATAGCCACACCATACCAAACGTTTCAACTTTATTAGGGTCAATGGCAATTTTAGCATGTAAATGTTTCTGGGGCAAACTCCCCTAAGTTTGTTTTTAGATGTATGATGCCAGCAAAGCCACTACACAACACTGCACAACAGTAAACAATACATTCATTGCACTAAAAACAGTGGCAAACAGTGCGCACAAACTGTTAGGTCCTACATAAAGCTGTCCCAACAGTAGAGTCCCAACACCTTACCACTGCTACAAGTGGCTATCAGCGGACCCTTGTCTGGCAGTGAAACAGTTAATTCAGCCTCATTTACTGCCTTTTAAAACAGCTGATATGGCTGACTTGCTTAAACAAATGTGGTTTCTCCTGACAATTGAGATGTAGAAACTATGGCATAAGGGGACGACATGCAGATAAGAGACAATCCGTAATTTCAACATTAATGGGGGATCTAGGACAGATGTAGTCAAAATAACTATTTGTTCAGGACCTTTTAAATGTACACCGACAGAATTCCGAACATTGGTCATTCTTACAGTATTCTCCCTGAACACCAAGTCAGAACAGTAGGGTAAATAAAGGGGGCATATAAGCAGACAATGAAAGCTCTTACAATATTCAATGATTACATTTCTCTAAAACAGGCTATATGCTACATGTGCACCACTAAGTCAGAACAGTAGGCTAAGTCATGGTGGGAAAAGGGACCAAATGATTAGGGTGAGGTACATGGGCTACTAACAGCTTACTACACAGCATACACTTAGTACTAACTTCTTAGCTACAGTATACATATCTCCCTGGAATATTACATCATTTATGCAGCAACATACAATACATTTTTCGACTCACCTTGTTATGCTCACTCAAACAGGAAGGTGGCGTGACAGTCCTTCATGGGAACATTTTGTCAACAAACTTTGACATCAAAATCTGACATTCTCTGTATCTATGGTGCTTTCAGAACAACTGGAAACTCTGAAAAAAAAAAGTCAAATCATGACGTCAGTGATCTTCATATCGGAGCTCTAGAAAGAGGCCAGAGTTCCCGACTTCCGAGTTGGATGACCGTTCAAAATGTATTTTCCCAGTCTAAGCTCACTGATTTCTGAGATTTCCCAGTTCCGAGTTTCCAGTTGTTTTGAACGCGGCAGAAGTCATGCTGGAGTGACAGCATGGCCAACGTTTAATGTTTATCCTTTTAAGCTTGGAGAAGAGTCACTTAAACCCAGACTTGTGTTAGGGAATGATCAGAATTAGTTGGGTAACATAGATAAGATGTTTTATTTCCATGATATGCTTAAGAGTTATTTCTCATAAGAATGTATTTTGTTGTACTATAGTGGTGGCCATTGGCAGTTATCTGTTCTATGTCAGGACTAAGTTGCATGGGCCGCATAGAGGGGAGAGGTCAAGGGGTCATCATGTGTAAACATATATTTTCTGTGTGCCAGTGACTCCCTAATTTTCTCATCGGGAAAAGGAGGGTGACAGTGTCTGGAATCATTCTATGCTCCCTCTGTTGACCTATAGGGTCACTCTCCTCTCCGTGAGTTTGTCCTCTGATTGGTCGTATTTAGAATTGGTTCTATCTAAATGACAATTTGATATATATCATAGGGTGGGGGTAATGTCTTGGTACCATTTTGTACCAAGGAGGAGATAAGAGCTTTGTTTAGGAGACCAAACTGAACGATAATTTATAGCCCTCTCTGTCTGACTAGGGGATATTCTCTCTGAAGTAAGGTTTTTTCTTTGTGTAAGTTCCTAAGACCTGTGTTTTGTCATGTCTCTTGAGAGGGGGTGGATCTTTGCTATAAAGGAACCCATTTGCCATTATGTTGGGACTCTCAACTTTTCATTTAGAGATAATGAACTGTTGAAAGTCAAAATGCTATTGCAAAAGCTTAATTATTATTAAAGGTGAAAATTAAGCATAACTCTGACTCGTGTGTGATTTGCTCTCTCATCATTTGGTAATTAAGGAAATTTCCACGACACTTGGACCACACACCAACTCCACTGAATAGCAGGCAAGTGATTCCTTTGCAATGCTTGCAGTTAGCCACTGATTCCTTCCAAACCACTCATCGCTGATTTTTATTTTTTGATTTCCAACTTGTCATGTAGTGTTTATGTCCAACGGCCGATGAGCACCGATACGTTTTATCAATAATTTCTCTTCATATGACAAGGATTTGCCAGTAGATTGTCGATCTTGATTCTTGATGACGACTGCTAGCTTGCAAGCTAAGATTTTGAAAGTATGATGTTGACATGATCAGTCCAGTCAAAGCTATGGTAGAATGACATGATTTGACATCATTTTATCTGTGGCCAATGACATTGAATGGATGGGCACTTCAAATCTAATTTTATTGGTCACATACACATGGTTAGCAGATGTTAATGTGAGTGTAGCGAAATGCTTGTGCTTCTAGTTCCGACCATGCAGTAATATCTAACAAGTAATCTAACATTTTCACAACAACGCAATGAATAAGAATATGTACATATAAATATGTGGATGAGCGATGGCCGAACGGCATAGGCAAGATGCAGTAGATGGTATAGAGTACAGTATATACATATGAGATGAGTAATGTAGGGTATGTAAACATTACATAAAGTGGCATTGTTTAAAAGTTTGAGTGTTTTTGGTGACAAGCCAAATTTCTTCAGCCTCTAGAGGTTGAAGAGGCGCTGTTGCTCCTTCTTCACTACGCTGTCTGTGTGGGTGGACCATTTTAGTTTGTCCATGATGTGTTCACCAAGGAACTTAAAACTTTCCACCTTCTCCACTACTGTCCCGTCGATGTGGATTGGGGGGTGCGCCCTCTGCTGTTTCCTGAAGTACACAATCATCTCCTTTGTTTTGTTGACATTGAGTGTGAGGTTATTTTCCTGACACCACACTCCAAGGGCCGTCACCTCCTCCCTGTAGGCTGTCTCATCGTTGTTAGTAATCAAGCCTACCATTGTAGTATTGTCTGCAAACTTGATGATTGAGTTGGAGGCGTGTATGGCCATGCAGTCATGGGTGAACAGGGAGTACAGGAGAGGGCTGAGAACGCACCCTTGTGGGGCCCCAGTGTTGAGGATCAGCGGGGTGAAGATGTTGTTTCCTACCCTCACCACCTGGGGGCTGCCCGTCAGAAAGTGCAGGACCTAGCTGCACAGGGCGGGTTCGAGACCCAGGGTTTCGAGCTTAATGACGAGTTTGGAGGGTACTATGGTGTTAAAAGCAGAGCTGTAGTCGATGAACAGCATTCTTACATAGGTATTCCTAGGGCAGTGTGCATTGTGATTGTGATTGCGTCGTCTGTGGACCTATTGGGGCAGTAAGCAAATTGGAGTGGGTCTAGGGTGTTAGGTAGGGTGGAGGTGATGTGATCCTTGACTAGTCTCTCAAAGCACTTCATGATGACGGAAGTGAGTGCTACGGGTGATAGTCGTTTAGCTCAGTTACCTTAGCTTTCTTGTGAACGGGAACAATGGTGGCCCTCTTGAAGCATGTGGGAACAGCAGACTGGGATAGGGATTGATTGAATATGTCCGTAAACACACCAGCCAGCTGGTTTGCGCATGCTCTGAGGATGCGGCTAGTGAAGCCATCTGGGCCGGCAGCCTTGCGAGGGTTAACACGTTTAAATGCTTTACTCAAATTGGCTGCGGTGAAGGAGAGCCCGCAGGTTTTGGTAGCGGGCCGTGTCAGTGGCACTGTATTGTCCTCAAAGCGAGCAAAGAAGTTGTTTAGTTTGTCTGGGAGCAAGACATCGGGGTCCACGACGGCGCTGGTTTTCTTTTTGTAGTCCGTGATTGACTATAGAACCTGTCACATACCTCTCGTGTCTGAGCCGTTGAATTGCGACTCTACTTTGTCTCTATACTGCCTCTTAGCTTGTTTGATTGCCTTGCGGAGGAAATAGCTACACTGTTTGTATTCGGTTATGTTTCCGGTTGCCTTGCCCTGATTAAAAGCAGTGGCTTCTAATGTAACTCTATGACAGTACCCAAGGGGCTTGAATTTTTTTGCTCTTCCCGTTGATTTTGTGGTGACGTAGTGTGCTCATGAGTGACAAAACACTGAGCCAACTACGGCATAACTAGAGAACATTACTAACCCCTATGCTCCGTATTGTCTGCTGGCTCGCCCCACCACCACAGAAAGCACCGAGCTAGGCTGAAACACCTGCATTTTGGAGCGGCGTTACTCAAAAAAGCAAAAAAGAGACCGGTTATGGTACACCATCTCGACCCTAACCGATATGTCTCATACTATGTTGATCAAGTGGGAAATGGATTACCCGGCTATCACGGATCCCCGACCATGTACGGTTCGTAGATAGGCAGTATATTTCGTAACCTCTTTAGGATGGTTTTACTGCTTATGAAGAGAGGCCTCAGCATAGCCAAACTACATTTAAAATCCCCTAAAAAGCGGAGGTTAACCGTTTAAAGAAACTCAGTAAGTCAAAGACGAGGTAAAGTGAGGAGGTCTGAACCAAAAACGACAAAAAGAATACTCAGAAGTATTTTCTAAAAGAACAAACAACATGGCTCATTTACACCGCATGTCCTCTGAAGCTATAAAGACAATTTTCAAAAGACAGGTCCTGTTATGTGGAGATAGCCCCAGTCTCTGCTATTACAGACAACGGCCCTATCGAATGTTTCATACTAGGCCACGGTGACAACTATCTGGACCTCAACAATTTACGTCTCTAAGTGACCAAAAGAGATGGTACTAATATTGCAAACGATGCCAAAGTGAGTCTCATTGGCCACCATCTTCTCCCAAGTGGATGTGACTTTGGGTGAATGCCTAATCAGTCAAAGCTGTGCCACATACCCTTATAGTGCCATCATGGAATGTTTACTTAACTACTCCGAAGACACTCTCAAGACACAATTCAGCGCTGGGCTGTTTAGCAAGGATACTGCAGGAGTCTCTATGGAATCGATAGACTCTTCCACAGGTGCAAACAAAGGCCTGGAGGCACGTGCTTGCTACTGTGCCGAATCTCGAGAGTTTCATCTGCTAGGGCCTATACACTCTGACATTTTCTTTCAAGAACGTTTACTCTTAAATTCGGTTGATTTAAGACTACAATTAACCAGGGCCAAGGATGAGTTTTGTCTGATGTCTGCCCAAGACGGTGACTTTAGTTTAAAAGTGTTGGGGGCAACGCTTTTTCTTCAAAAAGTGTCTGTATCTCCGCCAGTTTGTCTGGGTCACTTACAGGCTTTGATGAAAGGAAATGCCCTTTACCCCTCCAAAGAATTACCATGAAAACCTTTAGCATACCTGTGGGCAGTAGAATCTGCAGTTACCCCGCTACATGGTTATAGGTTTGGTTGATCACGCCTCTAATACAGGCAGCTTACATAAAAAAACATTTAATTTTCAACACTTCAATACAGAGTATGTAGCTCTCTGTCAGGACGGACGCCAGGTCCCTGCTAAGGCTTTCCAACTGCAAATGAATAACAACATATCTGTGTGAGAATTCTACAATCTATTCCTGGCTACCGGGAGGCATCTAAAATATCTTTCTTTACCTATTGACAGAAATGATTTGGCAGAGGGTTACACATTGTATGCTTTCAATGTATCACCTGATGATGACACCTCAGGAAATCTGTCTGTGGTGTCCCAAGGTAACCTCAGGCTGGAAATGCGTTTCCGTACACCTTTAGCCTGTACAGTTAGCATGATTGTTTATGCATGCTCTGATTCAATCTTGGAAGTGAATGCCCGAAGACAAGTTTTAGTGGATTATTATTAAGGATCGTTGAGCAAAGACATGAATACCCAAGAGCTGGAAAGGCTCATGAGCCGCTTGATTGGAAAACAATTTTGTGGAGTGTGGGCTTGTGATGAATTACCCATTGAGAAATGTCCGGAGAGGCTGGCCATGTTCATTGTCAATACCCATCCTAAACACATATCTTGACTGTATTGCCGCTTGAGTAAAGCCACCATTTGTTTGTGTAGCAAGACCTTTCTGGATTTTAGAGCCCTACATAAGGCTATGAGAAACCTAGCTTGTTCTATTTCAGGATTGGGTGTTTCTACCACAGAATTGGCTGAATCAAGAAGGCTGGCCGCCTCACACAACATCAAGTCGTCTACCTCTGAAATGTCATTTAAAACGTTGAAATCATCCGGTTTCAGTGTTTTATTGCGAATGTCCGGTGTGCCGAAATCCTCTGCGTGCTCTCGTTGTGTATGGTCTTCTGTGCCGTTATACGCCGGGGAGGAGTCTGAAAGAAAAATATACATACAAAATAGGTTATTAAACATAAAAAATATTAGATAAAAATGTCAAATACATTTCAGATATAATACTATATATTAACAATATATAATTAAATTACCTCGGCTTTTTTGATGCTGGCTGTTCTGACAGATCGCGGATACCGTGGGCTCTAGACTTTTTTCACCATGCATTCCAGATTCTACCTGGCGTGTATCATTGAAGTCTGAAAAAACATTATTTGTCATTGTTTTAACATATTCAATCATAAAAATGTATAAATAATAATAACATACCGTGTCCATAGAGTGCCCTTTCTTGAAGCAGTAGGTTTCCAGCCCAGTAACACTTCTCGGGTCGGGGTGATTCTGCGCAGTGCACTTGTGCCTGAATTATGTGTTGCGTCTCTGGGTCTCAAATATGGCGCGATTGGCTTGAGGTTCCCGGGGGAGTTGATGGGACGGTTATAGCAACAGTTCTTGGTGTGTTTGAAAAACAGGGGCCTCACAGAAAATGTCCTCGATGCTTTTATGATTGGGTTCTTGACAAGAGGCGCATAGTACCCCCAGAATTGGCCTAGGAGACAACATTTTCTGTTTAATGTGCTGGGTTTATTGTTAAAATCTTATTGTGTTCTGGGGCCGCATGTGTTGTTCTGGGTCTTATTTATAATGTGTCTGCCCCCACACAATACCCCTGGACATTCCTGCTTCATAGACAACAGCCCTAAGGGCAATAAGATAGGGGGTGTGGGGCCATCCTCTTTGAAATGTTCAAACACATACCCCCCAGTTCAACGAGGTCCCTACACATCAATCATCATGACAACTTCAAAGGAATAGATGCAATATATGCATAAATTAACACACACTCTAACACGTGACAACAGGAACAGGATGCCCTTATATGGGCATAACCACGTGATAACTTCCCGCCAGAATGTCCTGCCCGGATGCCCAAATATGGGCATTCCCTAGAGCACGTGATAACTTTCCGCCAGGGTGTCCTGACCGGATGCCCAAATATGGGCATGCACATGTCATCCAGACATAGGGTCATAAATCAAACATTTGACGCGTGCCGTCTACTGTATTCTCTCTCTCATAGCTTCTACAGATTGTAAATTAAAGATAAAAATGTTTGCCAAAATAAATATTATATTATTGATTGATTGACTATGACTTTTCAAATCGCTGCTATCTGCAGCGTTAGTTCTAGGTAAATGTTGCAATTCTTCAGCCATCCCTGGACCTGTGACCAAAAACGAGCTACATACAGACAATGCCAAAATTAGTGACTCTGCCTCCTCGCAGCAAAATCTGCAGAGCTGGTAAAATTGTATCCCCCATATATATACAGTTGAAGTCAGAAGTTTACATACACCTTGGCCAATTACATTTAAACTCAGTTTTTGACAATTCCTGACATTTAATCCTAGTAAAAATGCCCTGTCTTAGGTCAGTTAGGATCACCGCTTTATTTTAAGAATGTGACATGTCAGAATAATAGTAGAGAGAAAGATTTATTTAAGCTATTATTTCCTTCATCACATTCCCAGTGGGTCAGAAGTTTACATACATCCAATTAGTATTTGGTAGCATTGCCTTGAAATTGTTTAACTTGGGCCAAACGTTTCGGGTAGCCTTCCACAAGCTTCCCACAATAAGTCGGGTGACTTTTGGCCCATTCCTCCTAACAGAGCTGGTGTAACTGAGTCAGGTTTGTAGGCCTCCTTGCTTGCACAAGCTTTTTCAGTTCTTCCCACAAATTTTCTATAGGATAAGGTCAGGGCTTTGTGATGGCCACTCCAATACCTTGACTTTGTTGTCCTCAAACCATTTTGCCACAACTTTGGAAGTATGCTTAAGGTCATTGTCCATTTGGATGACACATTTGCGACCAAGCTTTAATTTCCTGACTGATGTCTTGAGATGTTACTTCAATATATCCACATAATTTTCCTACCTCATGTTGCCATTGTTTTGTGAAGTGCACCGGTCCCTCCTGCAGCAAAGCACCCCACAACATGATGCTGCCACCCCCGAGCTTCATGGTTGGGATGGTGTTCTTCGACTTGCAAGCCTCCCCCTTTTTCCTCCAAACATAACGATGGTCATTATGTCCAAACAGTTCTATTTTTGTTTCATCAGAGCAGAGGACATTTCTCCAAAAAGTACAATCTTTGTCCCCATGTGCAGTTGCAAACCGAAGCAGTGGCTTCTTCCTTGCTGAGTGGCCTTTCAGGTTATGTCGATATAGGACTCGTTTTACTGTGGAAATAGATACTTTTGTACCTTTGTTTCTTCCAGCATCTTGACAAGGTCCTTTGCATATGTTCTGTGATTGATTTCCACTTTTCGCACCAAAGTACGTTCATCTCTAGAAGACAGAACGCATCTCCTTGATGAGCGGTATGTCTGCTGCGTGGTCCCATGGTGTTTATACTTGCGTACTATTGTTTCTACAGATGAACGTGGTACCTTTGGGCATTTGGAAATTGCTCCCAAGGATGAACCAGACTTGTGGAGGTCTACAATTTTTCTTTTGGAGGTCTTGATTGATTTCTTTTCATTTTCCGATGATATCAAGCAAAGAGGCACTGAGTTTGAAGGTAGGCCTTGAAATACAACCACAGGTACACCTTCAATTGACTCAAATTATGTCAATTAGCCTATCAGAAGCTTCTAAAGCCATGACGTCATTTTCTGGAATTTTCCAAGCTGTTTAATAGCACAGTCAACTTAGTGTATGTAAACTTCTGACCCACTGGAATTGTGATACAGTGAATTATACGTGAAATAGTCTGTAAACAATTGTTGGAAAATGACTTGTGTCATGCACAAAGTAGATGTCCTAACCGACTTGCCAAAACTATAGTTTGTTAACAAGAAATTTGTGGAGTGGTAAAAAATTAGTTTTAAGACTCCAACCTAAGTGTATGTAAACTAACTGACTTCAACTCTATATAACATTCTATTGGCTGCAAGAATTTTGTATAATAATTTAAACTGAAAAATTCGATGTTTTGAATCCGGCGTTGTTTTGTGTGTAAATTCATAAACCATGTGCCATGGAATTGGTACATCGAAAATCTCTTCCCAACTATTTTGCAATTTATATGGCACAGCTGTCCAGTTTTTGGTCCTTCAATGAAGTTGGTATATATTTTTATTCATCAGTATTTTCTTTCAACATTTTTGGTCTTTAATGCAGGGCCGACAGACAAGTTCCTTACTTTTCCCCCCTTTTACTTGCCTCTTCCATTTTTGTAGATATGCTGCTATTAGTTGGTTGTAATTTTGGGTAGAGCAGACATTTCCATGTCTGTGTTAGCTGCATGTGTGACATAACTCCACCAGTCTTATTTATGATATAATTTACAAAAATTATACCTTTATTTGAAAAAATATATCAATTAGTATATTTGAGTTTAACCACAACATTTGTTGTATTATTTTTTCAGGTGGATTAATCTGAAATTGCAACCACCTTTCTAAGGCTTGTTTAAAAAATAACTATATTTTGGAGATTATTTTGTTTTCAAATTACCGAATGTGAGCAGTTGTATTCTGAATAAAGGGAAAAAGGCCCTTCTTGAACATGGGGTGAGATATTTTGGATTTAAGTATACCTTTTGTATGACTGATGCCTTTAGTGAGAGGTCTAAAGCTTTAATATTTATTCATTTCTGCCCTCCGAATTCATATTCGTTGTATATAATTTGGCCCTTTTAATTTTGTCTATAATTTAATTTAAAAAGCAGGTAAAAAAAAGCAGGTCACTAGGTGTAGGCAAAACCATGAGCAAATAGGTAAACTGTGATATGACTAAAGAGTTAATCAGGGTGATTTTTCCACAAATAGACAGGTATTTTCATTTCCATGGTAGCAAGATTTTATCTATTTTTGCTAACTTTCTATAAAAATGTATTGGAGTGAGATCATTTCTATCTTTTGGGATTTGTATACCGAGTATGTCCACATCCCCGTCAGACCATTTTATTGGTAACCTACACGTTAACGTAAAAGTATTTAAAAAATTGTGATCCAATATGTAATACAGTAAATTTATTATAATTTGGTTTTAATCCAGAGAGGTTAGCAAAAGTACCTAGATACTCTATGAGGCTGTGGAGGGATTCTAATTGTGGTTTTAAAAGAAAACATGAATCATCAGTGACACCTTTGTTTTTAAACCACGGATTTCTAATCCCTTATTTCGATGGCAATAATAAATAGATAGGCTGATAGTGTACAACCTTGTTTTACTCCTCTTGACAGTTTATAACATCTGAGATGTAGCCATTATTTACTATTTTACACCTAGGCTTACTATACATAACTTTAACCCATTTTATAAGAGATTCTCCAAAATTCAAATTTTCTAGGCATTTACATATAAATTCCAGTCGTACTTTATCAAAAGCCTTTTCAAAATCAGCTATGAAAACCAGGCCTGGTTTCCCCGATATTTCATACTATTTTATTGTTTCCAGTACTTGTCTTCTATTATCTCCAATGTATTGTCCATGTAAAAAAAAAAATCTGATTTGGAGGAATAATATCTGACAATACCTTAGTAAATCTATGTGCAAGCATTTAGCTAGAATTTTTGCATCACAACACTGAAGTGTGAGAAGCCTCCAATTTTTTTAATAATATATTTTTTTAGCTAAAGCCCCACCTGCCCTGAATGACGGGTCGCCACTGATTAGGGTAATATCCAAATTTATAGGGAAAATATGAGCAAAATACCAAATATAAACCAGGTAAAAACACACTACCCCCCCCCCCCCCGTGCCCAATAAAAAATAATAAAAAACACAACACCAAAGAAAAAGAAATACTAACAACCCTCCACTATTTTGGACCACTCCCCCCAGTCAATTTCAATCTGTCCCTTACTACATTGCCTAGAAATAAATATTGGTCAGATATGTGTCTTTGTCTAAAAGTCGTCCCTCTCCTAAAAGGTAGGCTATATGCAAAACGTAACTCAAGAAACAGTTCATGTGTCCGATCTCTCTCCAACTCTGCTCTCTCCAAACTATGTTTAGCCTATTGGCTAATGTAGCCTAATAATACTGATTGCCTAATATAATAGGCCACGTAAGGATCTCTGGTAATATAACCTCTTTCTTATGATATTTTAGCATATTTTGATATTGCCTACAGGGTGCAAAATAGCTGCAACCAAGGCTGGCAAGCAAGCTCTGTCATGCACAACGAAAATAACATTGCGGTACTGTGGTTGGGTTCGGGGCCAGATCTGGGTGGGAGTGGGTGGGAATCGGACAGAAGCCAGCGGGAGCGGGTGGGTGCAGTATGAAAAGCTGCGTGTGCGGGTGGGAGCGAGATGACCAAATCCGTCCCGCTGAGACCTTTACACCAGTGATGGAACTAGAGTTTTATACATGGGGTGGCCATGGCTACTTCTGGGGGTCCACAGACTGTGACAGAAAATGACTGTGTAACCCTAACCTGGCATCTAAGGAGCATGAATGAATCCTTTGATTGCTGATAAGTGGTAGAAGTGATAATTCCCTGAACCCAGAGTTCTTCAATGGGGCAGATAGTGTGGTTCAAAGGGTTACTTCACTAGAATTCTTTAACATAATATGAATAGACTCACTCACTCACACAGTACTCACATACTGGAGAGACTTGGGCCACTGTTTTCAGGAATATAAACTCAGCAAAAAAAAAAAAACGTCCCTTTTTCAGGACCCTGTCTTTCAAAGATAATTAGTAAAAATCCAAATAACTTCACAGATCTTCATTGTAAAGGGTTTAAACACTGATTCCCATGCTTGTTCAATGAACCATAAACAATTAATGAACATGCAACTGTGGAACGGTCGTTAAGACACTAACAGCTTACAGACGGTAATCAATTAAGGTCACAGTTATGAAAACTTAGGACACTAAAGAGGCCTTTCTAGTGACTCTGAAAAACACCAAAAGAAAGATGCCCAGGGTCCCTGCTCATCTGCATGAACGTGCCTTTGGATTACTGCATGGAGGAATGAGAACTGCAGATGTGGCAAGGGCAATAAATTGCAATGTCCGTGCTGTGAGACAGCACTACAGGGAGACAGGATGGACAGCTGATCGTCCTCGCAGTGGCAGACCACGTGTAACAACACCTGCACAGGACTGTCCACAATAGGCTGAGAGGCTGGACTGAGGGCATGTAGGCCTGTTGTAAGGCAGGTCCTCACCAGACAACACCGGCAACAACGTCGGGCACAAACCCACCGTCGCTGGACCAGACAGGACTGGCAAAAATTGCCCCTCACTGACGAATCTCGGTTTTGTCTCACCAGGGGTGATGGTTGGATTCGTGTTTATTGTCAAAGGAATAAGCGTTACTCCGAGGCCTGTACTCTGGAGCGGGATAGATTTGGAGGTGGAGGGCCCGTCATGGTCTGGGGCGGTGTGTCAGAGCATCATCGGACTGAACTTGTTGTCATTGCAGGCAATCTCAAGGCTGTGTGTTACAGGGAAGACATCCTCCTCCCTCATATGGTACCCTTCCTGCAGGCTCATCCTGACATGACCCTCCAGCATGACAATGCCACCAGCCATACTGCTCGTTCTGTGTGTGATTTCCTGCAAGACAGGAATGTCAGTGTTCTGCCATGGCCAGCGAAGAGCCCGGATCTCAATCCCATTTAGCACATCTGAGACCTGCTGGACCTGCTGGTGAGTTCTAGGGCCATTTCCCCCAGAGATGTCCGGGAACTTGCAGGTGCCTTGGTGAAAGAGTGGGGTAACATCTCACAGCAAGAACTGGCAAATCTGGTGTAGTCCATGAGGAGGAGATGCATTGCAGTACTTAATGCAGCTGGTGACCAGATACTGACTGTTCCCCCCTTGGTCAGGGACACATTATTCAATTTCTGTTAGTTACATGTCTGTGGAACTTGTTCAGTTTATGTATCAGTTGTTGAATCTTGTTATGTTCACACAAATATTAACACATGTTACGTTTGCTGAAAATAAAAGCAGTTGACAGTGAGAGGACTTTTTTTTGCTGAGTTTATTATCTGGGTTTATGAGTGTTGAACATCCAAAATAT
This sequence comes from Oncorhynchus mykiss, assembly GCF_013265735.2. Taxonomy (NCBI): domain Eukaryota; kingdom Metazoa; phylum Chordata; class Actinopteri; order Salmoniformes; family Salmonidae; genus Oncorhynchus; species Oncorhynchus mykiss. Next base: position 15,900,643 of record NC_048575.1, on the reverse strand, counting down.
GTTAATAATATGAAAATAAAGCTCAAGTACCAAGGAGATTAGATACACAAATTCAGTTACATAAATTGCATAGTTTATTTACAAAAAAGAACATTTACAAAAAAACACACTGCAATTTGACATACCAGGTTTCAAGCAGAAATGGACTTGAAAAATAAAAATAATTTTGGTGTTTGACTTTCCTAATGGTGCAGTCAGAAGTGTATGGGTCAGTATGTGTTGTGGCATATTATCAATAGGAATATTCAGTGAACTCCTCCAATACTTCCTGGTGTTCTGTCCTAAAAGCATGACACGAAAAGCAAGTCTATTAAATATTATCTTGCTAAAGGATTGAGGAAGAGAGAGAGTGTGGTGTGTGATAATATAACAGGTTCTCACAGTGTGTCCAAGGTGAGCTGTGTGACGGAGGGCAGGTTGTTCAGTGTGTGTAGAGTGTCATGGGTGAGCTGTGGCATGGTGCAGCAGTGGGTGTACATACAGCAAACACCTCCAGGGAGTGCTGTCCTGCCGTGTCCCGTCAGCACACCCACCCAACAGCCCTGCACCACCAGGGACAGCTTCAACTTCATCTTGCTGCCTGACATAAGGGAAACAGGGGGATGATGAAAGAAGATGAAAGAGAATGGGCTTGTTCAACATTGCAGCTGACATTGCAGGCGACTGACTGGTGGCTGACTGATCTACAAATCACATGCATCATAAACAACTAACTAGTACATCAGTCAGACCCACGGATTTGATGCTGTCAAACACGGTCAGTGTAAATAATTTTATGATAGAATATTTGTGGTGCAAGCAAAAATGTTACAGAAGACCATGTAATAGCATATACTAGAAACGGATATATACCAGTTAACAAATAGGTGTTCCATTCATGTTTATCCGTACGTTATATGGGCAAACAACTGGCTAGCTTGAGGATGTTATCAATTGCTAGCACTAGTTCAATTCATTGGCAGTTTTATAGAATCCGGCAGACTAACAAAGGTTTCTATTTGTCTGATTTAAGCATTCCTCGACAAAGCGCAACAGAAAATATAAAAAAAATATTTTTAGATATTTTTAAAACATAAATTAAGGACATTCAGCATGTTTTTGCTTACCAGGAACCAGTGGTGGAAAAAGTACTCGATTGTCATACTTGAGTAAGAGTAAATATACCCTAATAGAAAGTGACTCAAGTGAAAGTCACCCAGTAAAATACTACCTGAGTAAAAGTCTGAAAGTATTTGGTTTTAAATATACTTAAGTATCAAAAGTACATGGAATTGCTCAAATGTACTTAATTATCAAAAGTAAAAGTATAAATAATTTCAACTTCCTTATATTAAACAAACCAGACAACACAATTTTATTTGTTTATTTTTATTGACAGATAGCCAGGGGCACACTCCAACACTCAGACATAATTTACAAATGAAGCATTTGTGTTTATGAGTCCGCCAGATCAGAGGCAGTAAGGATGACCAGGGATGTTCTCTTGACAAGTGTGTGAATTGGACCATTTTCCTGTCAAAATGTAATTAGTACTTTTGGGTGCCAGGGAAAATGTATGGAGTAAAAAGTACATTATTTTCTTTAGGAATGTAGTGAAGTAAAAGTTGCCAAAAATATAAATAGTAAAGTATAACCCTGATATGTTTCGTTGGAAAAGATTCACGGAGACTAAAAACCCCACTGCAAATAAGGTAAGGTGTTAATGATTGTGTGTACTTTTGACAGGTGTGAGGTAAAGTAAAATGTTGATGACTGTCACCTAGAAAGTGGTGCACAAATCATTCATTAATTACAGGGTTAGAGCGTTGGGCTATAGTATCTAAAGGTTGCTGGATCGAGTCCCCTGAACAAGGCAGTGTTCCCCGGTAGGCCGTCATTGTAAATACGGATTTGTTCTTAACTGACTTGACTAGTTAAATAAAAGGTTATTAAAATATATATTTCCCCCACCGGTCTATGACTGCAAACAACTTTTCTATACATTTTCTGTCTCCATCGCTCAGACACTTCCTTACTGTGAAAAAAACGATGTAGGATGTACATACAACGATGTAGGATGTACATAATAACAGTGACCTCAAAACTATCTTTAGAAATAAAGTGGTGCTTCAGAACGTATGGATTTATATGTCTCAGTGACCGGAGAAGGCTGAAGAACCCTTAAAAAGTTGAAATGGCCTTTCTGAGACCCGCTAGTAGTGATCAGGGTGACACAGGGATACTTGAAGCACTCTTAGTCAGATAAGTACTTTTTTCAACTGCTATAGAAAATTCATCTGAAATAATCTGCTGACATTAGGCACTGTCTGAGCTCTACTTAAAAATAATCCTCAGACATTAGGCATTGGCTGGACTCTTGGTTTTGCAGACACCTGTTTACCACGCTCTCAGTCTGTGAACCTGCCTGGGCATAGTAATGACTAAAGCTGAAGTGACAAAGCACCACACTTTTTTTTTGATAGGCCCTCTTTGCTCCTCCTCTGAACTCTCTGCCTGATAAATACAATCTTAATCATCCTAATCTTCACACATTTTCTACAATAACAGGTGAGGCACAGTAATGGGGATATTGACCAATGGCTGAAGGTGAGAGCTCTTTCTTTCACTTTGTCTCACTGTACTTCCTGAAACCTGGAGATGGACTGTATATGTGTGTGCGTGCATGTCTGCTTGTGTGTGTGTGTGTGTGTGCGCGTGCGTGCAGTGGATATTATTGTGCTATGTCTATAAGGCCATATGTATTCATGACGTGTACTTTTGTAACCCCAGACAATGGAAATTGCCTCAGACTTTGCATTGACTGAGGTGTTTTCCCTGAAGAAGGCCCATTCTGGGATAAGCAGCCAGACAATGGCACTAAAAAATACAGAGCAGCTGCTGGATCATGACGAAGCATACGGGGAAGGTAGGCTATTCACTCACCCACACACACACACACACACACACACACACACACACACACACACACACACACACACACACACACACACACACACACACACACACACACACACACACACACACACACACACACACACACACACACACACACACACACACAGGCCTTTACAAATGATGTTATGGACATTTTTCCTGTAGCTCAGGCTCTTCTTAGTGATTGGATGAACAGCAAGTTGCGTCTGGAACTGGAGATAGAGGAGGATGTGATTGTCTCCCCTGAGAAGAACAGTCTCTTACCTGCCATCTGACATTCTCTAGCAAACAGTGGAACTCACACCTGCTATACCTTGTTTTCTAAAGTTCAGTTAATACATCATACTACAGTCAGTGGGTCCATTGGGACCATACGTCATACACCCTCCATCTCTCTCTCAGACCTGTATTTCCACCTGGCTAAGGAGGAGGAGAGCTCAGTGGTCAACAACTTCCTTCAAGACCTCATGGAGTGGGAAGTGGTGGATTCTGGGATAGTGCAGGATCTGGCACTAGACTCAGAAGAGCGAGACAGGAGGAAGAGAAGGGGGATGGGCCTCACCTTGGAGGCGCGTCAACGACAGGTGCAAAACCAGATTGACATAAAGCAGAATTGGGCAGTCTCAAAATTCCCGACAAAGTTTAAGCTACACTGACTGTAGTATCTGCATTGGGAGCCAAATGGCCCAGTGAATGGAAATTAATGAAACTGTTTGCTACAACAGCTGGCTTCCATTCATACTTCCTGCTCTCTTTTATGACATAATTCCTTATTTTTTTTCTCATTCCAGGTACGTGAGAACCGTGCAATGCGGAGCGGGAGAGGCTACACAGGGAAAGGGAGGCGCGGAGGCAGGCCAGGGAGGAGGCGCAGAGGAGGGAGCAGGAGGGGGAGAGGCTACACAGGGAAAGGGAGGCGCGGAGGCAGGCCAGGGAGAAGGCGCAGAGGAGGGAGCAGGAGGGGGAGAGGCTACACAGGGAAAAGGAGGCACGGAGGCAGGCCAGGGAGGAGGCGCAGAGGAGGGAGCAGGAGCGGGAGAGGCTACACAGGGAAAGGGAGGCGCGGAGGCAGGCCAGGGAGGAGGCGCAGAGGAGGGAGCAGGAGGGGGAGAGGCGGAGGAGGCAGGAGGCGCGCAGACAGGAGGAAATGGTGCAGCAGGAGATGGTGCGACTGCGCCGCGAGATGGAGGAGAGGAGGAACCTGGAGCAGCTAACCTGGTAAATTAGTAACCATGGAAACTAAGAAATAACTTCACACACTTTTGAATGGGAATCAATTGTTTGGTCCCCACAAGGATAGTAAAACAAACGTGTGTGTATATTTTCAGTGTCTACAGAGGCACTTCTCTGGCTGGTACTGTGTGCTGTTGGAGAGGAGGGTGCGGATGGGCAAGGTGGCGGCGCTCTGTGATTGGAAGAGGGAGCTGAGGGCGTGGCGAGCCTGGCGGGCGCTGGTATGGGCAGGGAGAGAGTAGAGGGAGGTGGAGAGAACAGAGGAGGAGCTACAAATCCAGAACAGGTAAGCACAGAATGGACTCTGTCCCAATAATACAGACATCACACTTGATTTAGCTCACCTGGTGTGCTTGGAGGGCACTTTAGTTCAAAAAAGTGAAAACGCAGTACCTGCCTGGTGCGTATGAGTTTTTACTCACCAAAGTAACAACAACGTGTGATCAAAGACTTAGTTATAAGTAACTTAGTTATAAGTAACCATCTAGTTACCTATAACTACAAACATAGTTGTGTTTTTGCATCTTTATTAACTTACAGTGCATTCGGAAACTATTCAGACCCCTACATTTTTTACTCATCAATCTACACACAATACCCCATAATGACAAAGTGAAAAACAGGTTTTAGAAATGTTTACATATTTATAAAAATTAAAAACAGAAATACCATATTTACATAAGTATTCAGACCCTTTGCTGAGATTCGAAATTGAGCTCAGGTGCATCCTGTTTCCATTGATCATCCTTGAGATGTTTCTACAACTTGATTGGAGTCTGCCTGTGGTAAATTCAATTGATTGTACATAATTTGGAAAGGCACACACCTGTCTATATAAGGTCCCATAGTTGACAGTGAATGTCAGAGCAAAAACCAAGCCATGAGGCCAAATGAATTGTCCGTAGAGTTCTGAGACAGGATTGTGTTGAGGTACAGATCTGGGGAGGGGTGCTAAAAAAATGTCTGCAGCATTGATGGTCCCCAAGAAAACAGTGGCCTCCATCATTCTTAAATGGAAGAAGTTTGGAACCACCTGGCCGCCCCGGCCAAACTGAGCAATTGGGGGAGAAGTGTCTTGGTCAGGAAGGTGACCAAGAACTAAATGGTGACTCTGACAGACTCACGACAAAACCTATTCCCCGTCAGGAGACTGAAAAGAGTTGGCATGGGTCCTCAGATCCTCAAAAGGTTCTACAGCTGCACCATCGAAAGCATCCTGACGGGTTGCATCACTGCCTGGTATGGCAACTGCTCGGCCTCCGACCGCAAGGCACTACAGAGGGTAGTGCGAACGGCCCAGTACATCACTGGGGCCAAGCTTCCTGCCATCCAGGACCTCTATACCAGGCTGTGTCAGAGGAAGGCCCTAAAAAATTGTCAGACTCCAGCCACCCTTGTCATAGACTGTTCTCCCTGCTACCACACGGCAAGCGGTACCAGAGCGTCAAGTCTAGTTCCAAGAGGCTTCTAAACAGCTTCTACCCCCAAGCCATAAGAATCCTGAACATCCAGTCAAATGGCTACCCAGACTATTCACATTGCCCTCCCTCCCCTCTCCACACCACTGCCACTCTCTGTTGTCATCTGTGCATTGTCACTTTAACTAACTCTACCTACATGTACAGTGGGGCAAAAAAGTATTTAATTTTCATCATAGGTACACTTCAACTATGACAGACAAAATGAGGGGAAAAAAATCCAGAAAATCACATTGTAGGATTTTTTATGAATTTATTTGCAAATTGTGGTGGAAAATAAGTATTTGGTCAATAACAAAAGTTTATCTCAATACTTTGTTATATACCCTTTGTGGGGAAAATGAGCAACGGAAGGCAGGATTCGGAATGAGACTGACTGAAACCAGGTGCTGTGCCGAGTGTGGATGTGAAGCCTGCAACCTCTATTTCCTACCGGTGCGACTGTCAACAGTGATGGAGATAAACTGGCTAAATTCAATGTGGATTTACCTCACGATATCACTTTTGGATTAGCCTCTCCTTGGCTCTTCTTTGACTTTGGTAGCTAACTCAGCCAACAAATGGTAAGTCTCTGCACTCTCTACTTTATATCTGCTGTCTTTTTGTTGTTGTGTCCTGTTGGTTCCTGCCTGTGGTAGACTTGTTGTTTTAGCTACTTAGCTATGTTGACTGTGGTGGTTAGCTAGCTAGGCTAGCTAGCAGGCTAAAATAATTAACTTTAGCTGGCTGGCTTGCTGGCTGTTATAACTGCATATACCGGTAATGTTATTTGACAACTGTTAAGATGGCGTTATGTATTTCCAAAACTTTGGTTTAGTTTAATGTAGCTATAAACTAGGTGTTGATAACATTGTGTGAGTCAGCCAGTTGCTAACGCAACGTTACCAGGCTAGTAGGGCTAACGTTAGCGGGTTAGTTGTAGCAACCTTGCAAGTTGATTTGTAACAATAAATATTTGCTTGTAAGCAGGTAGCTTGGCGGTTAGGAGCGTTGGGCCAGTAAATCGAAAGGTTGCTGGATGGAATGCCTGAGCCGACAAGGTATAACCTGCTTTTCTCTACCATATCTCCGGATTCCTACCGCAAGCTCTGAACCTTTACTCCGGATCATCGCAGTTAGCTAGCTGCTATCTGAGTGGCTGCTCCTGGCTAACGTCTCTGTCCCGAAGCAAGCACCAGTTAGCCTGGAGCTATCAAGCAATTCCTGGGCTTCAATTACCTCTTGCCAGTTGGCCTGGACCCTTTGCTGGCGACACAGAGCCCCGCTGATCCATCACGACTGGTCTACCGACGTAACTGTCTGAGGGGGTTTCTGTCCCGAAGTAAGCGCCAATTAGCTAGGCCCATCTCTCGGCTAGCCAAAGAAATCCATCAGATAATCCCTAGGCTTCAATTATCTCTTTTGCTAATTGGCCTGGACCCTTTGCTGCCAACACGAAGCCCCGCCGTTCCATCATGACTGGTCCAAGGGGGTTTCAACAGGCTCCCCCGTTGCGACGTCCCCCTGAGGCCCATCTGCTAGCCTGCTGCCAACCCCGGCCTGCTAGCTGTCTGAATCTCCATGCCTCCAGCTCGCCTAGCTACTCATTTTTTTTGTCTTATTTCACTGTAGAGCCTCCAGCCCTGCTCAATATGCCCTGTTGTTCCACCCCCCCACACATGCGGTGACCGCACCTGGCTTAAATGGTGACTCTAGAGACAAAACCTCTCTCCTCGTCACTCAATACCTTGCCTCCACTGTACTCACATCCTATCATACCCTTGTCTGTACATTATGCCTTGAATCTATCCTTCCGTGCCCAGAAACCTGCCCCCTTTACTCTGTTCCGAACGCACTAAACGACCAGTTCCTTTGGCCGTACTCTTATCCTACTCCTCCTCTGGTGATGTAGAGGTTAACCCTGCATGATGTAGAGGTTAACCCTAACCCTAGAATCACTCCCATTCCCCAGGCGCTCTCATTTGTTGACTTCTGTAACCGTAAAAGCATTGGTTTCATGCATGTTAACATTAGAAGCCTCCTCCCAAAGTTTGTTTTATTCACTGCTTTAGCACACTCCGCCAACCCGGATGTTCTAGCCGTGTCTGAATCCTGTCTTAGGAAGCCCACCAAGAATCCTGAAATGTCCATCCCTAACTATAACATTTTCCAACAAGATATAACTGCCAAAGGGGGCAGAGTTAGCCTGCAGAGTTCTGTCATACTATCCAGGTCTGTGCCCAAACAATTCGAGCTTTTCCAGAAACAAGTCTCACCGTTACCGCTTGTTATTGACCCCCTTCAGCCCCCAGCTGTACCCTGGACACCATATGTGAATTGACTGTACGCTTGTTTATTCCATGTGTAACTCTGTGTTGTTGTTTGTTTCGCTTTGCTTTATCTTGACCAGGTCACAGTTGTAAATGAGAACTTGTTCTCAACTAGCTTACCTGGTTAAATAAAGGTTGATTTTTCTTTTTTAATCGTCAGAGTTCGTACTGTTAGGTGACCTAAACTGGGCCTTGTTTAACACCCCAGGCCATCCTACAATCTAAGCTAGATGCCCTCAATCTCACACAAATGGTCAAGGAACCTACCAGGTACAACCCAAAATCTGTAACCATGAGCACCCTCTTAGATATCATCCTGACCAACTTGCCCTCTAATTACACCTCTGCTGTCTTCAACCAGGATCTCAGCGATCACTGCCTCATTGCCTGTGTGTGTAATGGGTCCACAGTCAAACATCCACCCCTCATCACTGTCAAACGCTCCCTAATAGACTTCAGCGAGCAGGCCTTTCTAACCGACCTGGCCCGGGTATCCTGGAAGGATATTGACCTCATCCCATGAATAGAGGATGCCTGGTTGCTCTTCAAAAGTGCTTTCCTCTCCATCTTAAATAAGCATGCCCCATTCAAAAAATGTAGAACTAAGAACAGATATAGCCCTTGGTTCACCCCAGACTTGACTGCCCTTGACCAACGCAAAAACATCCTGTGGCTTTCTGCATTAGCATCGAATAGCCCCTGTGATATGCAACTCTTCAGGGAAGTCAGGAACCAATATATTCAGTCAGTTAGGAAAGCTAAGGCTAGCTTTTTCAAACAGAAGTTTTCTTCCTGTAGCACTAATTCCAAAACGTTTTGGGACACTGTAAAGTCCATGGACTCCTCCCAGCTGCCCATTGCACTGAGGATAGGAACAACTGTCACCACCGTTATCTATGATAATCGATCATTTCAATAAGCATTTTTCCACGGCTGGCCATGCTTTCCACCTGGCTACCCCTACCCCGGCCAACACCTCAGCCCCCCCCCCCCCCTCGATATAAAACGAGTCCTATATCGACATAACCTGAAAGGCCACTCAGCAAGGAAGAAGCCACTGCTCCAAAACCGCCATAAAAAATCCAGACTACGGTTTGCATCTGCAACTGGGGACAAAGGTCGTGCTTTTTGAAGAAATGTCCTCTGGTCTGATGAAACGAAAATAGAACTGTTTGGCCATAATGACCATCGTTATGTTTGAAGGAAAAGGGGGGAGTCTTGCAAGCTGAAGAACACCATCCCAACAATGAAGCACGGGGGTGGCAGCATCATGTTGTGGGGGTGCTTTACTAAAGCTTGGTCGCAAATGGGTCTTCCAAATGGACAAAGACCCCAAGCATACTTCCAAAGTTGTGGCAAAATGGTTTAAGGACAACAAAGTCAAGATATTGGAGTGGCCATCACAAAGCCCTGACCTCAATCCTATAGAATATTTGTGGGCAGAACTGAAAAAGCGTGTGCGAGCAAGGAGGCCTACAAACTTGACTTAGTTGCACCAGCTCTGTCAGGAATAATGGGCCAAAATTCTCCCAACTTATTGGTGGAAGCTTGTGGAAGGCTACCCAAAACGTTTGACCCAAGTTATACAATTTAAAGGCAATGCTACCAAATACTAATTGAGTGTATGTAAACTTCTGACCCCCTGGGAATGTGATGAAAGAAATAAAAGCTCAAATAAATCATTCTCTCTACTATTATTGTGACATTTCACATTCTTAAAATAAAGTGGTGATCCTAACTGACCTAAGACAGAATTTTATTAGGATTAAATATCAGTAATTGTGAGTTTAAACGTATTTGGCTAAGGTGTATGTAAACCTCCGACTTCAACTGTCGTTCTTTCTATTTTTCTTTTTTTGTGTGTTATTGACTGTACGTTTTGCTTTATCTTGGCCAGGTTGCAGTTGCAGCTGCCTGGTTAAATAAAGGTCAAATAAATAAAAAATTCTGCCCTGATTCTCTGGCTGTGATCCCACTCTCTGAGGGTGTCACAGGGGGAGTGGCATATGCATTTCACACATCACACTTGTACAGGTTACACACTTGTGTGTAATATGGTTTAATTTGAAGATATTTCTGTTGGAGTTTACATTATAGGGAATAGGCTGGCTCCATATTACGTCACAGCCCACAAATGTTTTTTCCAGCATGACTTCGGCATTCTTTTGAACTCTGATCAGTATTATGTAATAACTTGAAAAATAGAAAAGTGAGGTAACTTTGCATTGGGACTTTTGATGCGTATTCTAATGCAAATATGTTATATGTGTTTACATTTATGCTACCTAAGCTTTAACACTAAATCTGACTCATGAACCCACAGAAAACGTGCCAAATACATAGGTGCCTGCAAACACCTGGTGAAGACAATTAGCAAATCTGGCCCTCAAGCTCATCACAGTCACAGCAGGTGTTTGTCTCTAATAGTGCGCTTATCGTTGTGATCCCTCATAGACGCTGCCAGGTGGCGATGGAGAGTGACCGGAGGCGTATGCTAAGGCGATGCCTGAGTGATTGACGGTTGTGGTGTCGGGCGGAGAGAGGACGCCGGGAGCTGTTTGCACAGCAGGAAGAAACACGGTACAAGATTGCCTCACTGATCAATGCTGTGGCAACTGGGAAACTTAAGGCTCCTGAGACACCTGCTCCTGAGCAAATTACAGCCCTTCCTGAGACTTTTGACCAATCACAGACCACAGAACTGGTGAGTGACAATTGTAGACCCCTCCCACTGAAGAAAGTGAACACAAACAAAGCACAGGCATAGATGCATAGGAGGACACACAAAACATGACAGATAAATACTTGCACACACAGTGTTGTCTGCCCATTGGATATACATTTGCTGGAGCGTGTCACATTAGAGACTGAAGTCCCGAAGGTGGTAACGATGTGTAATTATGAAATAATTAGCTAATTCTCCAAAGGGTCGAATGAATCTGCGAGGCAATAAATGTGCTTTTTGTATTCATTTGGTTAAGTCATATATTAGTCTATCACTATTTCCTGAATAAACAAGTTCTGTTTCAGAGTTCCTCTCCTCGTATGAGTTGGCCAGCACTTTTCTCACTGTGAGTTTATCGTCCGGGGAGAGAAACGTTCCCTGCATGACGAGATATTCACAACACTGCAAGGTTCGCTTTCTCCTCAGAGAGAGAGAGAGGAAGGGGCTAACAGAAAGAAAGAGAGTTGAATAGAGCTTAAGGAAGAGAGGAAAATAGAATTAGGATGATCAGCTTCATCCTATTTTCATGTGACCCTCAACTGTCTCTGCAGAAAGGTCAGGTGGGGTCACGACCTGCTGGCCCCGTCCCCTCTCCTTCCTGTCAAGGTAACGGACAGCTGGGGGCTGTAGTCCAGCCCACCCTTCCCTGGCAGGGGACACGGCGTCACGCGGCTCTGAGTGGAGGTGAGCGATCAAAGGAAAAGTTGAAATACTGTATATGACCCTGTATCCGTGATTAGGGGAAATTTCAACAACAAAAAAATTGATTCGTTCCAGTGTTCTAGGAAACTCCTACCTAGATGTTGAAATATATCAGTGATTAGGGAAAACCCTTTACTTCTACCAATTATTTAAAAAATGATGTGCAACATTTCACAATGGATGATAAAGTTCTGTTCAATAGATGAGCTGAGGCGAGCACGGCAGAGGGGTGAGGTGGGTGAGGAAGGTGGGGACGGCGGTGTAGGTGCTGTCTCCCGTTCTCGTAGTGCAGAGTTGCGTGGAGGACGGTTTGAGCGTCGCCACGCCAGCCAGCAACAGACCATCACAGTGCAGAGGAGGCTCCTCCGGGAACAGCAGGAGCAGATCGCACGCCTGCAGGAGATGGGATTGAAGCAGGAGGCACCGATTGCTCAGTTTGCTGTCCCAGCAGCCCAAGGGCCCAAAGGGATGACCACAAAGAACCCAGGTAGGCCCGTCTTCACATTACCATGGGAACTTAGGAGAGGCCCACAGGCTGCCTGTGTGGGGGTGTGGTGTGTCTGTTTGTTCACGCACGGTTCTCTGGAGTATTCTCAAGACCCAAGCCAATCGATACCATGTAGGACTGCATAGAAATGACGGTTCCGCTTGGACGGAATGACGTGATTGTGGATGAAAGTGGCTGACTTCAGTTACAGAGGTCTGCATAGGACCCAAGGGGATCAGCCCACTTTCATTGGTAGTGCAACACTTAGTATGCAGTGAACAGTTGGTACGAAAGCTCATGACTTGTGGACACTCATCCATGACTTGAAGCAGGCAGCTAAGCATTTTCTAATTTTGGAGTCTGTAAGAGGCTTTCAAATAGTGCTCAGGTCTGAAGACAAGTCATTATCCTGGTGAAGGTTTGGTTTTGGGTTCATAAAGCAGGAGTGTTTTTTAAAACTCAAATAGTCCCCTTAATTGAGGTGGGGGAGTCATCAGTGGAGGATATATATAGAGGAGGAGTTTAATTAAAGCAACACACTACTTCCGCTTCAGAATATCAATCAAATGTATTTATAAAGCCCTTTTTACATCAGGTTATGTCACAAAGTGCTATGCAGAAATCCAGCCTAAAACCCCAAACAGCAAGCAATGCAGATGTAGAAGCATGGTGGCAAAACTCCCTAGAAAGACAGGAACGTAGGAAGAAACCTAGAGAGGAACCAGGTTCTGAGGGGTGGCCAGTCCTCTTCTGGCTGTGCCGGGTGGAGATTATAACAGTACATTGCCAAGATGTTCAAACGTTCATAGATGACCAGCAGGATCAAGTAATAATAATCACAGTGGTTGTAGAGGATGCAACTGGTCAGCACCTCAGGAGTAAATGTCAATTCAGATCATTCAGAGTTAGAGACAGCAAGTGCGGTAGAGAGAGAGTCGAAAACAGCAGGTCCAGGACAAGGTAGCACGTCCGGTGAACAGGTCAGGGTTCCATAGCCGCAGGCAGAACAGTTGAAACTGGAGCAGCAGCACGACCGGGTGGATTGGGGACAGCAAGGAGTCATCAGGCCAGGTAGTCCTGAGGAATGGTCCTAGGGCTCAGGTCCTCAGAGAAAAAGGGACAATTAGGAGGCCTGCATCTTGTGACCGTAGCGTATGTGTAGGTTTGTATGGCAGGACCAAATCGGAAAGATCGGTCTGAGCAAGCCATGTAATGCTTTGTAGGTTAGCAGTAAAACCTTGATATCAGCCCTAGCCTTGACAGGAAGCCAGTGTAGGGAGGCTAGCACTGGAGTAATATGATCACATTTATTGGTTCTAGTCAAGATTCTAGCAGCCATGTTTAGTACTAACTAAAGTGTATTTTGTGCTTTATCTGGGTAGCCTGAAAGTAGAGCATTGCAGTAGTCTAATCTAGAAGTGACAAAAGCATGGATACATTTTTCTGCATCATTTTTGGACAGAAAGTTTCTGATTTTTGCAATGTTACATAGATGGAAATTATTTTTTCCTTGAAACAGTCTTGATATGTTCATCAAAAGAGAGATCAGGGTCCAGAGTAACTAGCATCTCATTTTGTCAGAGTTGAAAAGTTAAACATTTGATGCCATCCACTTCCTTATGTTTGAAACACAGGCTTCCAGGGAGGGCAATTTTAGGGCTTCACCATGTTTCATTGAAATGTACAGCTGTGTATCGTCCAAATAGCAGTGAAAGTTAACATTATGTTTCCGAATGACATCACCAAGAGGTAAAATATATAGTGAAAACAATAGTCGTCCTAAAACAGAGCCTTGAGGAACACCGAAATGTACAGTTGATTTGTCAGAGGACAAACCATCCACAGAGACAATCTGATATCTTTCCGACAGATAAGATCTAAACCAAGGCCAGTAGACCAATTTGGGTTTCCAGTCTCTCCAAAAGAATGTGGTGATCGACGGTATCAAAAGCAGCACTAAGGTCTAGAAGCACAAGGACAGATGCAGAGCCTTGGTCTGACGCAATTAAAATATAATTTGCCACCTTAACGACTGCAGTCTCAGTACTATAATGGGGTCTAAAACCAGACTGAAGCATTTCGTATACATTGTTTGTCTTCAGGAAGGCAGTGAGTTGCTGTGCAACAGCTTTTTCAAAGTGTTTTGAGAGGAATGGAAGATTCGATATAGGCCGATAGTTTTTTATATTTTCTGGGTCAAGGTTTGGATTTTTAAGAGGGGCTTTATTACTGCCACTTTTAGTGAGTTTGGTACACATCCGGTGGATAGGTAGCCATTTATTATTTTCAACATAGGAGGGCCAAGCACAGAAAGCAGCTCTTTCAGTAGTTTAGTTGGAATAGGGTCCAGTATGCAGTTTGAAGGTTTTGAGGCCATGACTATTTTCATCAATGTGTCAAGAGATATAGTATTAAAAAACTTGAGTGTCTCCCTTGATCCTAGGTCCTGGCAGAGTCGTGCAGGACCAGGACAACTGAGCTTTGGAGAAATACGCAGATTTAAAGAGGAGTCCGTAATTTGCTTTCTAATGATCCATGATCTTTTCCTCAAAGAAGTTCATTAATTTATTACTGCTGCAGTGAAAGCCATCCTCTCTTGGGGAATGCTGCTTTTTAGTTAGCTTTGCCACAGTATCAAATACATTTGGGCTCTTCGATACTGCACGGTACTGTCTTTCCAAGCTAGTCGGAAGACTTCCAGTTTGGTGTGGCGCCATTTCCGTTCCAATTTTCTGGAAGCTTGCTTCAGGGCTCAGGTATTTTCTGTATACCAGGGAGCTAGTTTTTTATGACAAATGTTTTTTGTTTTTAGGGGTGTGACTGCATTTAGGGTATTACGCAAGGTTAAATTTAGTTCCAGTTAGGTATTTAACTGATTTTTGTACTCTGACGTCCTTGGGTAGGTGGAGGGAGTCTGGAAGGGCATCTAGGAGTCTTTGGGTTGTTCAATAACCTATAGCATGGCTTTTGATGATCCTTGGTTGGGGTCTGAGCAGATTATTTGTTGCGATTGCAAATGTAATAATGGTGGTCCGATAGTCCAGGATTATGAGGAAAAACATTAAGATCCACAATATTTATTCCACGGGACAAAACTAGGTCCAGAGACATGTTGGACAAAACCCATTGAGTCGATGATGGCTCCGAAAGCCTTTTGGAGTGGGTCTGTGGACTTTTCCATGTGAATATTAAAGTCACTAAGAATGTGAATATAATCTG
Organism: Oncorhynchus mykiss; assembly: GCF_013265735.2. NCBI lineage: Eukaryota > Metazoa > Chordata > Actinopteri > Salmoniformes > Salmonidae > Oncorhynchus > Oncorhynchus mykiss. The sequence continues at coordinate 15,885,556 of NC_048575.1, read as the reverse complement.
CCATGACCACAAAGTCCGATCGGAATTCAGGGAACTCCGTGAGGAATGCTGTATACGGCCAAGGAGGCATGTAAACAGTAGCTATAAAAAGTGATTGAGTAGGCTGCATAGAGTTCATGACTAGAAGCTCAAAAGACGAAAACACCGTTTTTTTTTGTTTTTTTTGTAAAGTGAAATTTGCTATCTTAAATGTTAGCAACACCTCCACCTTTGTGGGGTGCGCGGGGATATGGTCACTAGTGTAACCAGGAGGAGAGGCCTCATTTAACACAGTAAATTCATCAGGCTTAAGCCATGTTTCAGTCAGGCCAATTACATCAAGATTATGATCAATGATTAGTTCATTGACTATAACTGCCTTGGAAGTGAGGGATCTAACATTTAAGTAGCCCTATTTTGAGATGTGAGATATCACAATCTCTTTCAATAATGACAGGAATGGAGGTCTTTATTCCAGTGAGATTGCTTAGGTGAACACCGCCATGTTTAGTTTTGCGGATAGCAAAAGGATAGCTGAGCTGACTACACTGACTGTGCTAGTGGCAGACTCCACTAAGCTGGCAGACTGGCTATCTCATTGTGGAGCTAGAGAAGTTAGACAAGGCTCTATGTTCATAGATGAGAGCACCCCTCCAGCTAGGATGGAGTCCGTCACTCCTCAGCAGGCCAGGCTTGGTCCTGTTTGCGGATGAGTCCCAGAAAGAGGGCCAAGAGAAAGAGGGTTTCATCCTAACATCGTTGGTGCCGATGTGGATAACAATATTCCTATATATTCTACACTCGCCAGTTTTAGCTTTAGCCAGCACCATCTTCAGATTTAGCCTTAACGTCGGTAGCCCTGCCCCCTGGTAAACAGTGTTTGATCGCTGGATAACCATTTTTAAGTCTAATACTGCGGGTAATGAAGACGTCAATGACTAGGGTTTTCAATTTGTCAGCGCTAAAGGTGGGAGGCTTCTGCATCTCATACCCCGTAACAGGTGGAGGAGAGACCAGAGAAGGCTCGGCCTCAGACTCTGACTCGTTGCTTAATGGGGAGAATTGGTTGAAAGTTTGTCGGCTGAATGAGCGACACCGGTTGAACATTCCTACAGCATTTCCTTCCAAAAGCCATGAGAAAATTGTCCGGCTGCGTGGACTGTGTGAGGGGATTTATACTACCAATTGTACTTATTGGTGGCACAGGCGCTGTTTCATCCTTTCCTACACTGAAATGAAGCTGGGCTTGCAGCACGGCTATCCTCAAAATAAGGCGGTCGTTCTCCTGTATATTATGAGTACAGTGACTGCAATTAGAAGGCAATGTTAAGGTTACTACTTAGCTTCGGCTCGTAGAACCATGTCCAGATAAAGGGTCCGGGGTGAAAAAGTTGAATGAAGAAAGTCGAGCAAGGGGAATTAAAAAAATATATAAAACAGTAATTAAAAAGTAAAAACCGTAAAGTTGGCAGGTAGCAAAGCAACGTTAGCAACAAACCACACAGCAGCACGTAAACAAGTCCACAAGTTGTGACCGGGAAATGACGTATCAGCTGGCTAAATGACGTATCACACCTCCCTCAGAATAAAACCCAGGCTATTTTAAAATGTTCTATGATAATAAAAGTGTTATTCTCCCTGCATACTGTATTTCTATGCATATTATTCCAGGTGTGACAATGTGTCTGGTGAAGGATTCACTCATTAAAAGTTGGTCCGTTGATCACTATTGAGATATCCTCTTCTTGTACTCTCCCTTTAAACAAAAACAAGTCCTTAGAATGTCCCCTGTGTGCAGGGCTAGTTGGGTCAGTCTGGGAAGTTGGGAATTGAGTAGATCTATATTAGAGAGTGAATATCTAATGATGTGTGTTTCTGCTGGGTCTCCCGAGTGGCACAGTGGTTTAAGGCACTGCATCGCAGTGCTAGCCAGTCCCTCCAGGATTTCGTGACATTTTTGTGTGATTTCTGCAGCCAAAAATGCTTGATTTTTGCGGCAGATTTTCTGAAATTCTGTGACACATTTTGCTATGTTTTTTTCACGTTAATTTAATATAAAGCAATAAGTCATATGTGCTCAGTTTTAGGATGATTTTAAGCAGAATACATAATACAAAAACAATTAAACATCTAAAGTGCTCAATTTAGTTTATTTTCCTGAACAAACAGCTCTGTCATAATCCACTCACACACACCTCTCCTCTCCATCAGGCTTGGGGCTTGCTATCAACACGAGATACACTTCCCATTCCTACTCTCTCTCTCTCTTTTAAAAACCCCAAATAGATTCAAAGCTGATCAATCACTTTCAATTTGAGGATCGATATTTCTTTCTAATAAGTTGTGTTCAATTCTTGATTGTGATTTTTTTTCTGAAAGGTCGTAAGGGAGATAAAGAACAGAAAACGTAAAAATAGAGTTGTCGTTGATTATTATTCAATTTCTCCAGAAAGATTGCGCTTTCGTGATCCGTATGACGTTTTACAGAGTTTAAAACGGCAATGCTGACAAATGGCTCTCTATAGACAGACTGGGGAGAGCAGAGTGCCGACCACCCTACTAAAGCCAAGGTTAGCGGAGTAAAACGCACTCACCTTGATACTTTCAGTGCTTCCCACAGTCTTCCCTGCTACCACTTCAGTCATGGTGATCTGCCGCTGCTGTGGGAACTGTTCTGACATTCTCATATGCTTTGCTGATTTGATTGTTGACTTTCTCTTGTTTCCAAAAACATTTGGAAATTGTTTTGCACAGTCATTAGCTGTTTTTTTGTTGGCAAATGAGATTGATTTCTGTTCATTGTACTGCCTGTCAGCCATCAACAATCAACCATCATCATCGCATGTGAATACGCTGACAGGCCAGGGGGAAAAAACGTTGTTGACGTGTGGTTGGATTGGGCCATTTTCCACGGTAACCGTGCAGGATTTGGTCAAAATTACGAACCTGCTTTTGATTGAACCTTTTTATGCCCTAAAAATGTGGGAATTGGTCAAAATTGCGAGCTCTTGCATAATATGCGCTGATTGGTTGATTTTTGCATTGAATTATGCGATCGCGGAGTCCTGGAGGGACTGGCTAGCTGTGCCACTAGAGATTCTGGGTTCGAGTCCAGGCTCTTTCGCAGCCGGCTGCAACCGGGATTGGCCCATTGTCTTTCGGGTTAGGGGAGGGATGTGCTTGTCCCATCGCGCATTAGCGACTCCTGTGGCGGGCCGGGCACAGTGCACGCTGACACGGTTGCCAGGTGTACAGTGTTTCCTCTTACACATTGGTGCGGCTGGCTTCCGGGTTAAGTAGGCATTGTGTCAAGAAGCAGTGGGGCTTGGTTGGGTTGTGTTTTGGGGGACTCACGACCTTCGCCTCTCCCGAGTTCGTACGGGAGTTGCAGCGATGAGACAAGACTGTAACTACCAATTGGATACCATGAAAAGGGGGTAAAAATGGATGTGTGTTTCTGGATGATGTTCTGTGTTCCAGGGCTGGAAGTGTCTCTCAGGGGAACGTTGGCCGCTCCTCAGCCTCCAGGAAACTAGCCGTCCGTCTGCCATGTTGTCATCCCACTGTCATGGGTCAGTCAGCACATTAACCTCCATGTTTAGCTCTGACGGGCTAAATCACACACACATAGACATCCATTCCAGATGGTTGACCTTACAATGGTCTTGTTATGAAGTATAATAGAAAAGAGTAGAAAATGAATTTTATTGCTGTGAGTCGATTGTAGGGGAGAGTGGGGTAAGTTGAGCCACCCTTGTTTCTAGAAAATCATACCCACAATTAAAACATTTACCAAATATATCATATAGTCTGGAAGAAACCACACGGAAGAAGTGCTAAGCAAGTTAAGTACAAAAAACAGATTTTCACCAAGTCAAATGAATGTATTGTAGTAGAGGTTTCATGATGCTTGTATCTAAACCAAAGTAGGTAATTTTAAGATTGTTCTATACATCAGTTGTGTCTCTATGAGCTTCAGTATTGGGTCCTAAACCTAGCATGAAAATGCATCCTTGTAGCTGTGTGGGATAATATCGTCAAAATGTTGGCAAAGGGTAAATTGAGCCAATGGCAAGATGAGAAAATTATATGAGGTAACATCAGGGCCTGGCCTATGTTAACAGTGGGTTTTTTTAAGTACAAAGTGTTTGTTAGGTGTTAAGCCTGTGTTAAAAAAAGGTGATTGTCACTGTTGAACTGTGTTTGGGAAATAAAGATAGACATGGTTTTAAAAAGGTAGTGGTAACATTTCATCCAGTACGGGGTAAGTTGACATGAATTCAGATTATTTCCAGGGATACACAACGTCCTGAAATATGTAGATACTATATTTCCCTTGACAGAGTGATGCTGAATGTAAAAAATGTCTCAACTTGCCCCACTCTCCCCTATAGAGCCGTAGCTGTATAGAGCCGTAGCTGAGCCGTACCTGTATAGAGCCGTACATGTATAGAGCCGTAGCTGTATAGAGCCGTAGCTGTATAGAGCCGTAGCTGTATAGAGCCGTAGCTGAGCCGTAGCTGTATAGAGCCGTAGCTGTATAGAGCCGTAGCTGTATAGAGCCGTAGCTGTATAGAGCCGTAGCTGAGCCGTAGCTGAGCCGTACCTGTATAGAGCCGTAGCTGTATAGAGCCGTAGCTGTATAGAGCCGTAGCTGAGCCGTAGCTGTATAGAGCTGTAGCTGTATAGAGCCGTAGCTGTATAGAGCCGTAGCTGTATAGAGCCGTAGCTGTATAGAGCCGTAGCTGTATAGAGCCGTAGCTGAGCCGTAGCTGTATAGAGCCGTAGCTGAGCCGTAGCTGTATAGAGCCGTAGCTGTATTGAGCCGTAGCTGAGCCGTAGCTGAGCCGTACCTGTATAGAGCCGTAGCTGTATAGAGCCGTAGCTGTATAGAGCCGTAGCTGAGCCGTAGCTGTATAGAGCTGTAGCTGTATAGAGCCGTAGCTGTATAGAGCCGTAGCTGTATAGAGCCGTAGCTGTATAGAGCCGTAGCTGAGCCGTAGCTGTATAGAGCCGTAGCTGTATAGAGCCGTAGCTGAGCCGTAGCTGTATAGAGCCGTAGCTGTATAGAGCCGTAGCTGTATAGAGCCGTAGCTGTATAGAGCCGTAGCTGTATAGAGCCGTAGCTGTGTAGAGCCGTAGCTGTATAGAGCCGTAGCTGAGCCGTAGCTGTATAGAGCCGTAGCTGTATAGAGCCGTAGCTGTATAGAGCCGTAGCTGTATAGAGCCGTAGCTGTATAGAGCCGTAGCTGAGCCGTAGCTGTATAGAGCCGTAGCTGTATAGAGCCGTAGCTGAGCCGTAGCTGTATAGAGCCGTAGCTGTATAGAGCCGTAGCTGTATAGAGCCGTAGCTGTATAGAGCCGTAGCTGTATAGAGCCGTAGCTGAGCCGTAGCTGTATAGAGCCGTAGCTGTATAGAGCCGTAGCTGTATAGAGCCGTAGCTGTATAGAGCCGTAGCTGTATAGAGCCGTAGCTACGGTAGCTTACATGGAGGAATACAGTTTCAATTAAACTGTTTGGTTAAAATGTCCTCTATGTGGGAGGAATAGGAAGGGGGGATTTGAGAAAGGTGGAGAGGGACTGCGGATACACACAGATACATACTGACAAACGCACACACAATACTTTAGAGCATTCTATTTTGACACAGAACAACACAAATGTAAGTACCTAGCCTTTACCCCTGTTATTTTCAATTATCTCCCTTCCTCGTTCTCTCTCCCTCTCTCTCCCCCTTCAACAGCCATGGAGGAACGTGCTCGTCAGCGAGCGGAGCACAGGAGGAAGGTGGAGGAGCTGAAGACAAAGAAGGAAGAGGAGAGAATAGTGAGGAATGGAGTGTTTAGGCCAGTGGGGGATGTGGAATAGTTTGGTGTCCAAAAATATGTATAGGTCTTCAGACGGGGGGAATTAGAGAGGCTATTCAACTTTATATGAAGTTTTTGGGTACAATTAAAATGTGTTTGGGGAAGTGTAATAGTGTGCAGGCATTAAATCAATAAACTTTTTTATTTTCTCAGGCCCAGCTGAAAGCAGCAGAGGAGGAGAGGCAGAAGGAGGAGGAGGAACAGAAACGTAGAGTAGCTAAAAGGAGAGGGGAGGAGAAGAGACAAGAGAGAGAGGTGATGCAATGTTTACAGGAAAACTGTCCTGGGGACAACTTTCATTTCATATTTGAAATAAAATCTGTCAGTTCACTAAGAGTGTATATTTAGGACTTCAGGGGCCATATGTATTACGCATTTTAGAGTAGGAGTGCTGACTTGGGATCAGTTAATATGATTACATGTACAGGGGGAAGCTGAACTTAGATCACCCCTCCTACTCTGACACTTGATACCCACGGACCCAGATTTCCATCACAGGGACCATACAGAAAAAATAGATGTCATCAACACCTATACAAAACAGAATTATATATGTAATATACATACCGTATACACATTGTCCATTCTTTCCTGTCCAGGTTTATTGCAGTTGGAATTTCACAAAAGAGACTCTCACATCTGTACAAGTGATGATTTGATGGCAGCTGTTCAAAACAATGATGCAATGGTTGTTCAATGCCGTGGGTGATAATGCTCGCCTTACATCACACTGTCAAGGCATGGTGTTCAGATCTAATTTAGATGGGCGAAGCTTTTGAAATGTGGCTCCTAGCTCTGATCTTAGAACAGCTGAAGTCCAAACATAAAACAAAAGTTATAGATTAAAACAATAAATACAAGTTGTGTGTGTGTGTGTGTGTGTGTGTCTATAACTATGTGTATGTATTCAGAGGGAGCAGGAGAACCAGAGGAGGTTTGAGCGAGAGCAGCAGCTCCAGACCCAGGCCCAGCAACACTACCATAGAACTCTGTTACTACGGCGAGGCATGGCCCCATGGAAGCGCAGAGTCGCCATGAGCCAAGCCAACACTCAGGTAATCACCAGTGCCATCAGCCTTGGCCAATCAGAGTCTGCACAGAGAGACTGTCAACACACTCACACTCTCTCCTGTAGAGTCACACAGCTCAGGACAGCCAATCATACACAGCAGAACTAATGTATTCACAGCTACACTCAAATACACAGACGGAAGAAAAATACTCTTTCCCTCAAACAACTACATTTTTAAGGTGTCATCTTACTCGGTTACCAACCAACACCCTCATAATTCTCAATGGAAATATGACACACACATACACTCTGTATCTAAAGCGTAAACCGAGCACATGAACACCTAGACACACAACCTAATCCCAGACATCACGGTCAGAGCTGTAATGATGTTTACAGGATGCTGTTGGTATGAGCACCTGCTTGACCACCTGTCAGAACCCGCGGGACAAATTGTACTGGCAGAGAGATGGAACAATGCTAGAGAGAGAGAGGCTAGAGGAAGTGAGAGGAGAGAGGAAGTGAGAGGCTAAAAGAGGAGAGAGGAAGTGAGTAGCTAGAGGAAGTGAGAGGCAGAGAGGAAGTGAGAGGCTAGAGAGAGAGAGAGGCTAGAGGAGAGGAAGTGAGAGGCTAGAGGAGAGGGAGAGAGGCTAGAGGAGAGGGAGAGGAAGTTGCTAGACGAAGTGGCTAAATTGAAGTGGCTAGAGGAAGTGAGAGGCTAGAGAAGAGGCTAGATAAGAGGCTAGAGGAAGTGAGGCTGAAGGGGGAGAGAGGAAGTGAGAGGCAAGAGGAAGTGAGAGGCAAGAGGAAGTGAGAGGCAAGAGGAAGTGAGAGGCAAGAGGAAGTGAGAGGCAAGAGGAAGTGAGAGGCAAGCGGAAGTGAGGGGCAAGAGGAAGTGAGGGGCAAGAGGAAGTGAGGGGCTAGAGGAAGTGAGGGGCTAGAGAGAGAGCAAGGCTAAATGAGGAGAGAGACTAGAGGAGGAAAGAGGTTGGCGATAGGTAGTGAGAGGCTAGAGGAGAGGGCTAGAGGAAGTGTGAGGCTAGAGAGGAGGTGAGAGGAGGTGAGAGGCTAGAGAGGAGGTGAGAGGCTAGAGAGGAGGTGAGAGGCTAGAGAGGAGGTGAGAGGCTAGAGAGGAAGTGAGAGGCTAGAGAGGAAGTGAGAGGCTAGTGAGAGGCTAGAGAGAAGCGAGAGGAAGTAAGAGGCTAGAGGAGGAGAGAGGCGCTAGAGGAGAGAGGCTAGAGTGAGAGGCTAGGGGAAGAGAGAGAGGATGTGAGAGGCTAGAGGAGGAGAGAGGCGCTAGAGGAGAGAGGCTAGGGGAAGAGAGAGTGGATGTGAGAGGCTAGAGGAGGAGAGAGGCTAGAGTGAGAGTCTAGAGGAGGCGAGAGAGGAAGTGAGAGGTTAAAGTAGAGAGCTACAGGAAGAGAGTGAGTGAGATGAGAGAGGTTGCAGGAGAGGAATGATTGGACAGATTGATGGACAGGGAAGTGAAGTAGAAGTGAAAATAGATGGTGTGACATCACAGCAGCATGTTCCAATCTACTGTATGGAACCTTGAGCAGCTGAACAGCTTGTTCAATGTCTCATGTTCTATTCTGCTACTGGTTTACCTTGACTCCCAACAGCATACCTTGACTCCCAACAGCATACCTTGACTCCCAACAGCATACCTTGACTCCCAACAGCATACCTTGACTCCCAACAGCATACCTTGACTCCCAACAGCATACCTTGACTCCCAACAGCATACCTTGACTCCCAACAGCATACCTTGACTCCCAACAGCATACCTTGACTCCCAACAGCATACCTTGACTCCCAACAGCATACCTTGACAACTATCTTTATTTACTAGTGGTGTTTGAAAAGAATGCAGTATAGCATCTAGGGTCAAATTTATATTATAAACTGGGTGGTTCAAGCCCTGAATGCTGATTGTCTGACAGTCGTGGTATATCAGACCGTATACCACTGGTATGACAAAAACATTTAGTTTTACTGCTCTTATTACATTGGTAACCATTTTATAATAACACTAAGGCACCTCGGGGGTTTGTGATATATGGCCAATATACCACGGCTAAGGGCTGTATCGTAGAACACCTTAGCCGTGGTATATTAGCCATATATCACAAACCATCTGTCCTTATTGCTTAAATATATTTTCACCACTTGTAAGCCTCAATGGCGAGGAGATGCCTTAATCCTTTATACCATGCCATTGTGTGTTACCTGACACGTGAATATGTGTGGATGAGTACACAGTATTATTTTAATTCCCCTCCAGCTGGCCAGGGCTCGTCACAGGCAGTCTCTCCTGAAACGGTGCATCCTGTCCTGGCAGCAAGTAACAGGCGAGTCCCTGGCTCAGAAATGGGCCTCTGCCAAACAACTGCATCAACATATCCTGCTACGGAGGAGCCTGGGCAACTGGAAAAGGGTTAGGGCATGAATACGTACAAACACAAACTCTCACATGCACACATGCACACATATTTCCAACACACAAAACATTTGAATATTGATTACTGTTTAATAGTGATGCGGGGGATAGTCTTTTGTATATTTGTCTCAATGAGATGGACAGTCTGTCCATGATGTGTACTGTATCCCAAACCTGACTCGTTCTGTCTCAGCTGAAGGACCACCGCATGGTTGTAGAGGGGCGGGCCGACCGGTTCTGGCACATGCACACTCTGAGGAGGGCTCTGATCGCGTTACTAGATCACGTGAACCAGGAGAGGATGGTGGAGTGGGACCGGGAGCAGCAGGCTCAGGGACACAGTGATAGGTGGGTGTGTTTACCTGGGCCTTACTTCCTTTACCAATAACACCTGTCCTAGAAGCATTCTACCTGTCTCAGACCTTACCCCTGTCTCAGACCTTACCCCTGTCTCAGACCTTACCCCTGTCTCAGACCTTTACCCCTGTCTCAGACCTTTACCCCTGTCTCAGACCTTACCCCTGTCTCAGACCTTACCCCTGTCTCAGACCTTACCCCTGTCTCAGACCTTACCCCTGTCTCAGACCTTTACCCCTGTCTCAGACCTTTACCCCTGTCTCAGACCTTACCCCTGTCTCAGACCTTACCCCTGTCTCAGACCTTACCCCTGTCTCAGACCTTACCCCTGTCTCAGACCTTACCCCTGTCTCAGACCTTTACCCCTGTCTCAGACCTTACCCCTGTCTCAGACCTTACCCCTGTCTCAGACCTTACCCCTGTCTCAGACCTTACCCCTGTCTCAGACCTTACCCCTGTCTCAGACCTTTACCCCTGTCTCAGACCTTTACCCCTGTCTCAGACCTTTACCCCTGTCTCAGACCTTTACCCCTGTCTCAGACCTTACCCCTGTCTCAGACCTTACCCCTGTCTCAGACCTTTACCCCTGTCTCAGACCTTACCCCTGTCTCAGACCTTTACCCCTGTCTCAGACCTTTACCCCTGTCTCAGACCTTTACCCCTGTCTCAGACCTTACCCCTGTCTCAGACCTTACCCCTGTCTCAGACCTTTACCCCTGTCTCAGACCTTTACCCCTGTCTCAGACCTTTACCCCTGTCTCAGACCTTACCCCTGTCTCAGACCTTACCCCTGTCTCAGACCTTACCCCTGTCTCAGACCTTACCCCTGTCTCAGACCTTACCCCTGTCTCAGACCTTACCCCTGTCTCAGACCTTTACCCCTGTCTCAGACCTTTACCCCTGTCTCAGACCTTACCCCTGTCTCAGACCTTACCCCTGTCTCAGACCTTACCCCTGTCTCAGACCTTTACCCCTGCTGTATAAGATGCAGACATGCTCCATATGTACTAGCTCACTTTGTTACTGTATAAGTTCTGGTTGTTGTAAGTACTTTTTCTGTCTTCTGTCTGCTTCCCTCTGTTCCCTCACTGTCGTGTGTGTGTTCCTCTCTTCTCCGCCCCAGGCGGGCGGTGCGGAGTTGTTTCCAGGCCTGGAGACGGTATTCAGGGTGGCTGCGTGAGGAGAGAGAGAGGGAAACCAGGAGGGAGAAGCTGAGACGCAGAGTGGCAGAGGTCCTACCTGACTTTCGCTCCTCTCCTCTGAACTGTCAATGGGGACAAGCTCTGCTGTGACTCACAGGACACACACAGGCAGTCAGACGGAATACTTCAATACACAATAATCCAGCAGATGGGAGCCAATAAATGTGTCTTGTTGCTGGTGTAACAAGCACACACACACAGGCTGTTTGTCATCCTTAATGACCAGAGAAAGCTGGATATAACTTTAATGAAGACCGTTTGGAAAACTTTTGTAACACTGAAGCGTATGTTCAGGTTATTGTTTTATTTTGGGTATCATTGAAGTCACAGTTTGATGTAATTTGACAGAAGCTTGAAGGCATCAATAAGGATTATTTTTTAAAGTATATCACCATAAGCCAGTTGCACTGTGGTTTGTGTGTCGGTTGTTTTTGTTGCTTTATTCAGTTAATGCAACAACACTAATGATGTCTGATCCTGACCAGCCTCAGTCTACAGAGATGTATCAACATGATGCTGTTTATTAAAAACCCATGGCCTATTTCTGAAGCTCACAGGGACAGGTACACACAAGAACATCTATTGGCAACAGCTGTTCCTTTCTACAGGAGTGTTAATCAGTGTTGAAAGGAACATCATGGCCGGGGCCTAGGTTTTTTGGGGTCAAGTGGTTTGTTTGCGTTCACTCTCCCAGCAAAGAAAGGCACTACAACCATGGTAGCACAACTAAATTTAGGAGCACCAGAAAAGCAGATGCTTTAATTAATGGATTGAGATAAAGCCTCTGAATTCTAGCCAGTTTTGAAGCACAATGCTGTGCCCTAGAAACTAATGACCCTTTAAAGACATTATTATAAAAAGCAAAAATGTCGATACATTACCTGTCATTTGTGGAATATTATGTTTTTACATTGGGCACTATTGAAAAATATGGGTTGTTTATGAATTTGAAGGACCAATAAGAAGGGCTAAACTTCGAGGTGCTGGGTTTTAGGCCGGTGGCGACAGGGTGTCTATCGGAACACGAGGAAGCAGTAGTTCCAGTTCAAGGGGTTAATTAAGCTCCACACACACAACACCACTCTCTCTGATCCTAATTGTGGTTCTGAAAAGAAAGGAGAACTTAGGCTATCGCACAGTATGGGAAAAAAAAATCATATTTCCACATCAACTAAACGCATGCTAGATGCACAAAGGACAATAAAGCATTGTCGAAATATCTATACATTATAAGACAATAAGCATGAGCGATCTACAACCTAAAATAGCTTAGCGCCACAGACAAATGCTAACAAATGCTAATCGCTAAATAGTAATGCATGATGACGAGGATGATAATGTATGACGATGCTTGCGGGAGTACACAAGCTAGCTAGCAAGTTTAACACAAATGGTACATGCAGTTGAAGTCGGAAGTTTACATACACCTTACCCAAATACATTTAAACTCAGTTTTTCACAATTCCTGACATTTAAAAATTCCCTGTCTTAGGTCAGTTAGGATCACCACTGTATTTTAGTCACCTCCAAATGTGTTGTACATATTTGCTTCAACTGACAAGCCAACTAAGGGTCAGTTGCTTCTTGAGGAATGGCGGGCAGCTGGATGAGTCGAGCAACAGGCCTGACGTATGTTCTGTCCTTGACTTGGATCTCTGCTGTCCTCACTTTCCTGTCTGCTCCAGGGATAACTGACTTGACAGCTCCAACTTGCCAAAGGACAATCAAATCAAATCAAATTTTATTTGTCACATACACATGGTTAGCAGATGTTAATGCGAGTGTAGCGAAATGCTTGTGCTTCTAGTTCCGACAATGCAGGCAATCATCACAACGGTCCCATCTACAAGGTCTTCCTAATTCCTGTGCCACTTATGGCGGCCTTGAAGTGCAGGTAACTGGTTCTATGTGAAGCACTTCCAGAAATGGTTGGCTAGAACCTGGCTGTGTCTCCATCTTTTGCGACTTTAGGAGTGATTGGATCCGGATCTGAATGTCCGACGACACATATCCCAAGGGCTTGGAGTTCAAAATCCCTTCTATTTCGATTAGGACAGTCCTCAGCACCTAATCGGAGATGGTCTGTGCACCAAGGGTGGTTTGCAGGGCAGTCTTGATGGATCTGATCTCCCTCTCCCAGCATCCTCCAAAGTGTGGTGCACTTCGCAGATTGAAGGCGATGCGAATCTTCTGACTGGCTAACTGGAGCTGTGAGTGGAGAGTCATTCCTTCTGTTGGAATTTTTTCTCCAGTCAGACAGGATCTTAAAGGGCTTTCCTATTTGAGCGATGAAGCGTCAACGCCATTAGGAACTAATCGGAATCCATGTTCGTCAGTAGATCCACATGTACAGCTTGGGTGGTCATGCACTTAAAGATGATGCCCCATCTCTTTTCATTTCTCCTGCCAATCTTGATGATATACGGTCCAAAGCAGTCGACGCCTATAGAATAGAATGTGGGTTTGTGGAGACACAGTCGGGTTGGAGGCAGGTCAACCATCCTAGGCACATCTTGCTGGCCGCGCCACTTCCTGCATTCGGTGCAGCCAAACTGAAAATGGCGACTGGCTGCCCTCCCCCTCAGAATCCAGAACCTTGGACATAACTCAGCAAACACCCTACATCAAGGAGAGACCACTACCTACAAATACGCTGTACCTGTCTGACTGGAGCTAGGTTAAGACGGTTGTAGAATCTGACCAGTGCATGACCTCATAGATTTCCAGGGTCATTTATTTTCTCATGACCACAGCCAGCTGGGCACCGGTGAGTGCAGCGCAGTGCTCGAGTCTTGGCATCGACTGTTGTCGTTTCGGGGCCACTCTTGTTCTTGCCGTCTTCAGTACGGAGGTAAGCGACGGCAACGTACGCACGTTCTGAGGCATCACTGAAGACATGAACACTTCTTGTGCTGGTTGGGAGATCCATGTCGGGGCAGACATAACACCTTGGCAGTGTGACCTGAGACAGCTGTGGAAATGTGTTCTCCCAAATAAGCCACACTATTCTTTTTTGGAGAAGATCTTCAGGTGAGTAGGATGACCCCAGGTGTCACGAATCCTGTTTCCTGAGTCTGTTTTTTACCTATGTTCTGTCCTGGAGAGTTTTTTCCGGCGTCCTGGAACGCACCCTGTCTGGTTGCCGGGCAATGTAGCCAGTTGGGGTTTCTGAATACCCGCACCTGTATCCCATCAGCTTTCTGCACACCTGGTCCTGAACATCATCTCTCCTCTTCATAAGCCCGGACCTGACATCCATTCCCTGCCGGATCGTTAGCCATGAACAGTATGTTGTGCCAGAGTATCAGCCTCAAGTTGGATAGAATTTGTTTTGTTGTTTGTTACGTATTGCTTGCCTTGAACTTACCTCTGTTTGTTCCGTCTTCAGTTACTCACCCGGATCATTTACCCCATTCCCGCCTGGTCGTCGGAGGATTCCACTTCCTCATTGGATCCACCTATTTACTCCCATCAACTCACCACCGCTACACGCTACGCCACCTGGATATATCTACCCATTCACATTCACTTGTAAATAAATACTCACCTTCTTCCTACTCTCCTTGTCCTGGTCTGCTTCTGGGTTCGATTTTGAAGAAACGTGACAGAACGATCCGGCCAAGAATGAACCCAGCGGACCTGGATTCCGTTTGCCATGCCATTACCCAGCAGGGGAAGACATTGGGACAACACAAGACGGCGCTACAGGAGATAGCAGTTGCAATCCAGAATTTATCTGCTAACTTGACACAAATCCAGGATCAGCTCAGTTTGCTGGCGATTCATTCACCACCTGTTTCACCCATCTCACCTGCCGTGTCTGATGCGGTTTCCTTCCGTGAACCCAAGGTACCGACGCCTGATAAATATGAAGGGGATTTGGGAAGATGCCGTTCGTTTCTTATGCAGTGTGGGTTAGTGTTTGATCTGCAGCCCCATTCTTACGCCACTGACAAGGCTAGGATAGCCTTTGTTATTGAACTGCTGCGTGGAAGAGCTCTGGAATGGGCTTCAGCCATTTGGGAACGACAGGGGACCTGCATGGCTTCATACCAGGAATTCACGGGAGAGATGAGAAGGCTTTTTGACCATCCAGTCCGAGGTAAGGACGCAGCTAAACGTTTGTTCACTCTTCGCCAAGGAGCTCGCACTGTGGCAGACTTTATGATCGAGTTCAGGACATTGTCTGTGGAGAGTGGTTGGAATGAGGAGTCACTACAAGCGGCTTTTTACCAGGGGTTGTCGGAGCAACTCAAGGACGAGCTGATATCCTATCCAGAGCCTAGTGACCTAGACAGCTTGGTCACTTTATCTATTTGGGTAGATAATAGAGTCCGAGAGAGAAGGAGGGAGAAGCAGTGGGGCCCATCCAATCAATCAGCAACTCGGTTACCATTCGGTTCAGGAAGTGAACCAGAACGTATTGATCGTTATTCCCCACACGAGATTAGTGGAGGGGTCTTGCCACCAGATCCTGAACCAATGCAAGTGGGGCGACACGGGCTAACTAAGGAGGAGCGCCAACGTAGACGTGAGACCAACAGCTGTCTCTACTGTGGTAGCTCAGGACATTACATCTCCACTTGTCCACAGCGCTCGTTAAACTGCCCGGCTCGCTAGTTTTGGGAGGAATTTTAGCGAGCCAGATTCAACCTCTCAAGAAACCTGTCAGACCCCGTTTTCCTGCGACCCTTATGAATAAGGATCAGAGCTTAGAGATGAACGCTTTTATCGATTCAGGTGCCGATGCCAGCTTTATTGATGCCGACTTGGTGGAACAGCTGGGGCTTTCCAAGGAGCAATTGCCGGAAGCCATTGAAGCAACCACTCTGAACGGCAGTAGTCTGGCACAGATCACTATGAGGACTGAACCGGTTAAGATGTTGTTGTCGGGGAATCATTCAGAGTTTATCTCCTTCTTCATTCTGTCCTCGCCCTATGTTCCTCTGGTTCTTGGTTACCCCTGGCTGAAGGAACACAATCCCTCGTTTGATTGGGTGACGGGTAAGGTAACTAGTTGGAGCATTGATTGTCATGCTAACTGTCTTAGGACTGCCTGTTCTCCTGCCGTTTCCAGTCAGGTCAGTGACTCTGCTCCTCCTGATTTGTCCCTGGTTCCAGAAACATATCATGAGTTGGGTGAAGTATTCAGTAAACAGAAGGCTCAGTCCCTTCCTCCCCATCGACCTTATGACTGTGCGATTAATCTGTTTCCTGGAGCCGCCTTTCCCAATGGACGGTTATACAGTATCTCTCGACCTGAACGTGAGGCCTTGGAGACCTACATCAAGGAGTCTCTAGCTGCAAGTCTCATTCGGCCCTCGTCATCACCTCTGGGAGCAGGATTTTTTTTTGTGAGCAAGAAGGATGGCTCTCTTCGACCGTGTATTGATTATCGGGGTTTGAATGATATTACGGTCAAGAACAAGTATCCCCTGCCCTTGATGAGCTCGGCTTTCGATTCTTTACAGGGTGCTACGGTTTTTACGAAGCTTGATTTACGTAATGCTTATCATTTGGTTCGGATCAAAGAGGGGGACGAGTGGTTGACTGGGTTCAATACTCCAATGGGACATTTCGAGTACCAGGTGATGCCGTTTGGACTGACCAACGCTCCTGCTGTGTTCCAAAGTATGGTGAATGACGTTCTGAGAGATATGATTGGTATTTTTGTGTTCGTTTACCTGGATGATATCCTCATCTTCTCGAAGGAGCTTTCTAGCCACGTTCAGCATGTCAAGCAGGTCCTGCAGCGGTTATTGGAGAACCGTCTGTTCGTGAAGGCTGAGAAGTGCGATTTTCACGCCCACACAACGTCCTTCCTCGGGTACATCATCTCCAGGGGAGAGATCAAGATGGACCAAGAGAAGGTTCGGGCGGTTCGGGATTGGGTCCAGCCCGGTACGAGATTGCAGCTCCAGAGATTCCTGGGGTTTGCAAATTTTTATCGGAGGTTTATCCGTGATTACAGCCAGGTGGCCGCCCCTTTAACTGTACTGACGTCTTGCACCAGAAAGTTCTGTTGGTCTCCTGAGGCAGACCGAGCATTTCTAGATTTGAAGAGCCGATTCACCAACGCCCCGATTCTCTCTCAACCTGACACTTCCCGTCAGTTCGTTGTGGAGGTGGATGCGTCTCATGTGGGGGTGGGCGCCATCCTGTCCCAGCGTAGCTCCACTGATGGTAAACTCCATCCCTGCGCCTTCTACTCTTGTCGTCTTTCTCCAGCTGAAAGAAACTACGATGTGGGTAACCGGGAGCTTCTCGCTGTGAAGCTTGCCTTGGAGGAGTGGCGTCACTGGTTGGAGGGAGCGGAGCAACCGTTTGTGGTCTGGACTGACCACAAGAATCTGGCTTACGTGCAATCGGCTAAACGTCTCAACTCCCGTGAGGCCCGGTGGGCTTTGTTTTTTGGACGCTTCAATTTTTCCCTGACGTTCCGACCTGGGTCGAAGAACGGGAAGGCGGACGCCCTGTCCCGGATGTTCTCCAAGACGGAGGAGAGTGGGGCCAAGACTGAGATGATTCTTCCCCAGAACGTTGTCGTGGGAGCCGTTACATGGAGGATTGAGGAGGAGGTGATGGCGGCTCTTCGGACACAGCCCGGGCCCGATAACGGTCAGTCTCACCCCCTATCTAATGGTCAGGCGGAGAGAGCCAACCAGAAGATGGAGTCCACGCTGCGTTGTCTTGTCTCCTCTGATCCCACCTCTTGGTCATCTCAATTACCCTGGGTCGAGTATGCCCATAATACCCTTCCTTCATCTGCCACTGGGATGTCCCCCTTCCAATGCCTGTACGGATACCAACCTCCCTTGTTTCCTTCTCAGGAGAGGGATCTTTCGGTCCCTTCTGTCCAGGCCCACATTCGTCGTTGCCACCGGACCTGGCATCGGGCCAGGAAGGTCCTCCTTAGAGTTTCTGACCGGTATCAGATCCAGGCGAATCGTCGCCGTATTCCTGCTCCCGCTTATACCATCGGAGATAAGGTGTGGTTGGCTACACGGGATCTTCCTCTACGGACTGAGTCGAGGAAACTGTCACCAAAGTTCATTGGTCCGTTCGTGGTGGAGAGAATCATTAACCCTGTTGTGGTCCGACTCAAATTGCCGGCAACGCTTCGAGTACACCCCACCTTTCATGTCTCCTGCCTCAAGCCGGTTCACCTCAGTCCTCTGTTACCCCCTCCTCCTCGTCCTCCTCCTCCTCGGATGATCGGAGGTGGTCCTGTCTACACGGTGCGCCGCATCATGGACTCCAGACGGCGGGGTCGAGGGTTCCAGTATTTAGTGGATTGGGAAGGATATGGTCCTGAGGAGAGGAGTTGGATTCCTCGGCGTCAGATCCTTGACGATGACCTGCTTCGTGACTTTTACCGCCTCCACCCTGGCGCTCCGGGTAGTCTGCCCGGTGGCGTTCGTCGGAGGGGGGGTACTGTCACGAATCCCGTTTCCTGAGTCTGTTTTTTGCCTATGTTCTGTCCTGGAGAGTTTTTTCCGGCGTCCTGGAACGCGCCCTGTCTGGTTGCCGGGCAATGTAGCCAGTTGGGGTTTCTGATTACCCGCACCTGTATCCCATCAGCTTTCTGCACACCTGGTCCTGATCATCATCTCTCCTCTTCATAAGCCCGGACCTGACATCCATTCCCTGCCGGATCGTTAGCCATGAACAGTATGTTGTGCCAGAGTATCAGCCTCAAGTTGGATAGAATTTGTTTTGTTGTTTGTTACGTATTGCTTGCCTTGAACTTACCTCCGTTTGTTCCGTCTTCAGTTACTCACCCGGATCATTTACCCCATTCCCGCCTGGTCGTCGGAGGATTCCGCTTCCCCATTGGATCCACCTATTTACTCCCATCAACTCACCACCGCTACGCCACCTGGATATATCTACCCATTCACATTCACTTGTAAATAAATACTCACCTTCTTCCTACTCTCCTTGTCCTGGTCTGCTTCTGGGTTCGATTTTGAAGAAACGTGACACCAGGTAGGTCTGGGTCATCCCACCCTCTTTTCTTATCCCAGAGCCTCTGGACTTCAACCGTAGACCGTGTGGTGTATGGGACGATGAAGCAGAGCGGATCATACTGGCTGGCAAGGATCCGATATATGTTGCGCATGGTGGGTTCAACTTTCATGTGACCGTGCTTATTTCTAAGAGTGTCAGACAGACATTGCCATTGTAATCCAAGGGTGCGCTCTTGGGGTTCCACGCCATCCTGGGTTAACCACAGCTCACTGCTCTCCGACCTGGACTCTTGAAGTAGGTGTTCGATGACTGCTGGAAGGTTGCTGGCCCACTGGTGGACAAGGTCAAGCAGAGATAAAAAGGAAAGGTAGAGATGAGATTGGGGCTGTCAGTCACGGTACCATACGTGGTTGTGTTATTGTAGTTGTAGGAAATGGTTTAGCTAAGGGACAGGGTATTGACTTGGGCGCTACTTCAGAACAGAACCGATCACTGTAGGCAGGGGTCCCATTTACAGGTTTATTCGGGGGACAAAACAATGTCGCCAAAAAACGTGTGTAGCCTAATGGAAACGGCAGATACAGTATAGGACAAATGTTCTGAACATCCACAACACTTGTATTCGTTCGACAGGGGTAGGTTTTTATTTTGTCAAACTTTGAGACAAATGATAGAAATGGTGTTTTTCGAATAAATTATGATTGCAGAATAATTTAAGGTCCTACACGGTGCACGTGATGTCATCAATGATAAAGCGCTACTCCACATGTAATTATAAATACCTACTGCTTGCTCAATCTATTTTTCCAACTATAAAATAATGATTCTTTGCAGAACAAGGATTTTCCTGACTTTCAAGAATCCTGAATTGATTCACCTTGTTTTTTCAGTTGGCTAGTTTCACCATTACATTTCTCAGATCTACAGGAGTTTCACAGTAACATTAGTACTTTTAAAAAATAAATAATTTAGCTCAGCCAAAATCTCTAAAATGACAGAGGCAGCTTATGGTAGAGAAATTAACATTCTGTTCTCTTGCAACAGCTCTGGTGGACATTCCTGCAGTCAGCATAACAATTGCACACTCCCTCAAAACATCTGTGGCATTGTGTTATGTGACAAAACGTGGTCTTTTATTGTCCCCAGCACAAGGTGCACCTGTGTAATGATCAATCTGTTTAATCAGTGTCTTGATATACCACACCTGTCAGAATCCTGAATTGATTCACCTTGTTTTGTGGATGGATTATATTGTCAAAGGAGAAATGCTCACTAATAGGGATGTAAACAAATTTGTGCACAAAATTTGAGAGAAATATGCCTTTTGTGCGTTTGGAAAATGTCTGGGATTTTTTTATTTCAACTCATGAAACATGGGACCAACACTTTACATGTTGCGTTTTTGTTCAGTGTAATTTATTAGCAGGGTTTCCCCAAACTTGGTCATCGGGATCCTAAGGGGTGCACATTTTGTTTTTTGCCGTAGCATTACACAGCTGATTCAAATACTCAACTAATCATCAAGCTTTGATCATTTGAATCAGCTGTGTAGTGTTAGGGCAAAAACCAAAACATGCACACGTTGGGTTCCTGATGACTGAGTTTGGGAAACGCTGCATTAAGGTGTCTGTGACAGAATAAACGTTGCAAACACTAATGTAGACATTTGGTAAATGCATTTCTATAGTTTCCAAAATATTTTTTACAACGGTGGGGCAGTGCCAAGATGGAGGTGCTTCAATACAGTGCCTCCTGTCAGTTATCTAGTGTATATATACATATTTGGGACAACTGGGGAGAGAAGGTGATGGCAGTCAGAAGTCTGAGGTGTGGAGATATGCTGCCATCTGTTGGTGAAAGACAGTACATCAGATGCATCCTTCAACTCTAGCCCATATCACAGAGGGTGAAGTTACCCATAGACACTGACCCAAGGTCTGTCTTGTGTTCTTCCCCCTAACGGTTCAAGTCAGGATTCTTTGAGGCACAGGAGGTTGGTGGCACCTTAATTGGAGAGGACGGGCTCGTCGTAATGGATGGAGCAGCATTAGTGGAATGGTATCAAATACATCAAACACATGGTTTCCACGTGTTTGATGCCATTCCATTTGCACCGTTACAGCCATTATTATGAGCCGCCCTCCCCTCAGCAGCCTCCTGTGGTATGAGGGTAAAATTATCCTAGATCTGTTTCTGTGGGCAACTTCTACCTGGATCGTCCAATTTGATCAATCACTTCTAAAGATGTAATGACGATGATGAGCAGCTCAGCTACACCAAGTCAGTGAGACTGGGTGAGGGTGTGTGCAGGCCTTCTCCCATTGTCAGGAACTCTGCCCAGTTGCCACGGAAACCATGTGAGTAGACTCCTGTGTCTACGACGAGGCCCCAGTAGTGGCTGCGGGCGGTCTTGTCTCGGAGGGCGGTGCACACCTCTCGCTCCGTCACGTTGTAGCTGACGTTGATGAGCTGCAGGACCAGAAGGTGTAGCAGGCCACCCGTCACTATGCTGCTGTACCACGCACAGGTGAAACACAGTGCCGAGCTGGAACACACACATACACACACTTTAGATACCAATATTACTCATATATTCCTGAAAACAGTCCCTAGCCACTAGCCCACACCCCTTATTTTTGGGAATCAGATATGTGTTAACAATGGGCTAAGTGGAGCTTACACCCTATTGACAACACCAATGTTATTTCTACAGATCTGCTAACACCAATGTGAAAGGGAAGGGGCTATACACACACACACACACACACACACACACACAAACTGAGAAAGAGACCATTTGTTACAGCGCTGAATAGTGGACAATACTATACAAGTACACTACAGGGTCGTTCCACCTCAAAAAGCACAAGAAATGATTTCAACACCCACCATCTCAAATTTGTTCTGAAATTGTTTTGGTTGTTAGAAATAGATAAGATTAACATTCCTGGAATATTATTTTGTTGAAATGTCATTTGATTTTGAGAAATTAAGCTAATTGATTGCAACCAGATTGGCCATTTTAATGTATATGATATTAAATAAATATAGTACATATAGAGAACAGATTTTTTCTGAACAGTTTTTCCCTTGTTGGAGTGGAATTGGCGGGGGGGGTCCGTGGGTTGCTTTTGACAATTTCTTTGGATTCCTCATGTCTTACTCATTGTTTCAAACAATTTTGGTCCAAATCAGATATTAGGTCATATTTTCATTGACTATTATATGAATGCTATAAATTAAAATGGCCAATTTGGGTGCAATCAATTAGCTTAATTTTTCAGAGGTCTAATTATATTTTTCAACAAAATAATGTTTCAGGAATGCTAATCTTATCTGTTTCCAACTACAGAAATGACTTCAGAACAATCTGAGATAGTGGGTGTCATGGCTTGTTGAAATGACATGGAACGAATCTACACACACATCACATCAAAACGCACATCAGCAACCACACACATTCACTCTTACACAATAAACCCGGCAGAGCCACATACAGTAACTGCTCTGTAAATCTGGGTCAGTAGTTGATAAAGAAGTAGGCCTGGTTGGGGGAGATACGATGAAATGTTTATTAACCTACATTACCCCCATAAATACCTGGCTATTTCAAAACCTCACAGCTTTAAATGTCCCAGATAAAGAAAAGATTGATTTGATGCAATTAAAAATCACTTGTTCTCTTATAGAATGACCAGGAAGCCATTTGGCTGTGTGCCAGTGGGTATTTTAGGACACTATTGATCTACACCGCCTCATTTCACAGGCTCATTTTAGCCTCTAATGCCGAATAGTGTGTTTTAGTGAGCTAATCATGTGTGTGTGTGCATCATATACTGCAAATCAAATCAAATTGTATTTGTCACATACGCCAAATACAACAGTGAAATGCTTACTTACAAGCCTTAACCAACAATGCAGTTTTAAGAAAAATACCCCAAAAAAAGAAATAAGTCACAAATAATTAAAGACCAGCAGTAAAATAACAATAGCGAGGCATATACAGGGGGCAGCGGTGCAGAGTCAATGTGCAGGGGCACCTGTTAGTCAAGGTAATTGAGGTAATATGTACATGCAGGTAGAGTTATTAAAGTGACTATGCATAGATAATAAACAGAGTAGCAACAACGTAAAAGAGGGAAGGGGGGCAATGCAAATAGTCTGGGTAGCCATTTGATTACATGTTCAGGAGTCTTATGGCATGGGGGTAAAAGCTGTTTAGAAGCCTCTTGGACCTAGACTCTATGACTAGGGTGGCTGGAGTCTGACAATTTTTAGGGCCTTCCTCTGACACCGCCTGGTATAGAGGTTCTGGATGGCAGGAAGCTTGGCCCCAGTGATGTACTGGGCCGTACGCACTACCCTTTGTAGTGCCTTGCGGTCAGAGGCCGGGCAGTTGCCGTACCAGGCAGTGATGCAACCTGTCAGGATGCTCTCGATGGTGCAGCTGTAGAACCTTTTGAGGATGTGAGGACCCATGCCAAATCTTTTCAGTCTTCTGAGGTGGAATAGGTTTTGTTGTGGCCTCTTCACGACTGTCTTGGTGGGCTAGGACCATGTTAGTTTGTTGGTGATTCTGGAAACGATTGTGTTTATGGTGTGTGTTAACGCTCAAACAGATCTATACACTGTGTGCCTCCAGCTGAGGAACAACACTTCCTCCCCAGTTAGCTTACACACAGGTGTTTGGAGCACACTAGATAGCTGCCACCTGTGCTAATCAGCTATGTCTTCCGCTTCAGCTATGTCTTCCAATAACATGGAGATATGGCCGTGTGGGAACACTAACCCGAACCCTACAAAAGGTGTGAAGTAATTTACCTTTTTTTTATCACTGATATGAAGTATACGTTCCTTATGTTTCCAAAGGTACCGCAAGCGATGAGTCTTAATGTTTAGAGCAACTGTCGAAAACTACCCCGGTCAGAAGATACTATCGTCAATAGGCGCTAAGGTAGTTTGTGTCTATAAATAGGGTAGGTGTGTCCTGTGCATCCCTGTTACCTGTACTGATTGTAGACGCCTGGGCAGTAGAGCAGGGCGCTGAGCAGGTTCTGTTGGGGACACACGCTGCGCAGCACCAGACTGATTCCATACAGAGAGGTCAACAGAAAGAGGAGGAGTGTCGACAGGAAGCTGCAGTGATTGGCCTGGCCCACACAACTGTTTATCCTGCCACAGTGGCGACATGACGGACACGACACACAGACAGACAATACACAGTACTGAGACCGTGCGGT
Source organism: Oncorhynchus mykiss (assembly GCF_013265735.2). Classification (NCBI taxonomy): domain Eukaryota; kingdom Metazoa; phylum Chordata; class Actinopteri; order Salmoniformes; family Salmonidae; genus Oncorhynchus; species Oncorhynchus mykiss. The sequence continues at coordinate 15,861,487 of NC_048575.1, read as the reverse complement.
TAAACCACACACACAAACATACAGTACAGCTCTGATTTGTCATTTGGATGAGAGCATCTGCTGCTCAACGACTACAATGTAAGATATACTTAGAACCCATGATTACTCCAAACACACACACATCTGAACGAGTGATTGAATTATATATATATATATATTTTGCACGATTGTGTGCATTACAGATCAGTGTGACTCAGAAACACAAGCCTATGGCTGATGACACAGAGGCAAGATAATGTCACTGATAATTGCTTAAACATTGCTTCTTAGGCCTGGCATGACACTGCTTAGACATGGCATGTGTACGAAATTACAGAGAAGGGCCTCTTTTCCATACAGACAGAGGTGTTTTTAAGAGGACCCACCAGACACAGTGGTGGTCCAGCCTCAGGACACAGACACCACAGATCCTGCAGTGTCCCGCTCTGGGGGGCCGCACCACCCTGCACAGAGAGCACCACTTCCTGCTCCGCCCACTCTCCCTCTGCTCCACCCCTTGGCCCTGCTGCTCCGACCCACTCCCCCGATTGGCTAGCACTACTTCCTGCCCAACCCCGTTGAGGCTGGTGTGGGCGGGGTCTCTGTCCGGAGGTGAGCTGTGATAGGTTACCGTGCTGTGGATGTCGGCCGTGTGAGGCCGTACGTAGCCGGGCTCTCTCTTGGTGTGGATGAGTGAGGCCAGAGTGAGGGCCACCCCCAGGGTCACTGTACCCAGCTGGGTCAGCCCTACACCCCCCCTGGGGAAGACCTCGGTGAGGAAGAGGTAGTACATGTAGCCCAGGGAGAACAGGGCCAGGCTGAGGAAGAACAGAGTCCGGCCCTTCTTACGGTGGGTGACGTAGTAGTACCATAGAACCAGTACCGGTAGAGCAGTCAGAACCACCATGCCCAACAGGAAGTGAAGGGCTGCGATGTGTAGGAGGACAGGAAGTAGGAGCAGCGGGGGCAGCACCGATAGATCAACACGCCGGGCTCCGCCCCAGAACCAGGGAACACGGAGGCGGTCGCTCACCATGGTAACCAGACGGGACAGTGAATCTGCCTTCTGGGGCTCTTTCTTCAGCCATCTGAGAGAGAGAAGCAGACATTTACTGGATAAAGAATATTTAGCTAAGAGTGTTTAGGTAACAGGCCGTAGATGGGTAAGCCACTCCATCACCTGTCACAGGCATCGTCCAGATCCTCACAGTCACAGCAGCAGGCTGCCACATGGCTCCGCCCCCCCTGACGGTCCACAAACTCACAGCAGCACAGAGGCTCATCCGGCTCCAACACCTCATTGGCTCGCTTCTTCATGACAGACAGCCAGTCAGCCTGGAATGTTTTCAGTCTCCTGCAGAGATGAAGAGTGAGCGAGAGTGGGTTAGTGTGTGCATGTGTCCTATTCTCATGGGGATGCAGATAGATGGAGGTAAATGTGTGGCGGGGAGTTGTGGTTAACAGTCCTTTATAACAATAACCCAGCCCACCAATACCTCCTCAGTCACAGGAAGCAAGGTCGATGCCTCCCCAGGGTACAGATACATTAGACTATTTATTTTTGCTCAGTGCAAACCCCCCCTTCTGCAGTGGGAGATGTCTTGCAATTGAGGGAGGCTATGAAGAGGATGAGAAGGGAGATTCATTGTTAGCTCTATATGGTATTGGCTGTAATTGGAAACCCGAACCAACTGATTTGAGCGGGAGAGGCTAGTTTCTTGTGGGTCTCCAATGCGCCCTTGCGCAGAGGACATTGCTACCCATTTGGGCTCGACCGCGTGGCGACAAATTGGGCTGTCTGCCATCTACTCTGTGAAGGCGACTGCTGAATAGCCTATCAACCACATATGTTGTGGCATTCGCAGGCCACTGGAATTGCCATGTAGTAAAGGCCTTTCCCTCCTCAAAATGATACCAATTTCCTAGAAAATGAAGACCACAGGTTTAATTATGGGTTAGCCTATACAGAGAGTAGTGAATACATTTAGCCTTTATGTTTTTGCTACCACCAATCTAATATAGATTGTAGTAGCCTCATGGCACGTGCCCTGTGTGCCCGGTTGGTATCCAGTCATGATTACTACAAGTTTCAATAGCTGGCTAGACTAACTACCAATCTAAAAATGATTTGCTGACATGGCTAATTGAGTGACTATCAGTGCCTGACATAACAAGAGAAGAACTGCTGCTGCATTTCGAAATGGCACCTGGTGTATTATACTATTCACCCCCCCCAAAAAAAATACGCATTAGTATGTTGAGACACAAACAGAGTTCCTAAAAAAAATTGGGACCGGTAGCTGCCCCGAGTAACAGACAATTAGACAATCTGCTTAAACCTCTGGCTGGATACAATGTCACCGTCTGGAAAGTTGATACCAAGTAGCCAGCCCATCGTTGCGTAAAGGATAGCGGGCTATCATTTGACTCTACTTAACCCCCTCGTGAATAGAACAGACATGTCACGTGTAATAGAAAATAACTGCTATTCATGTAGTTTTATGAAAAGTCATATGGCCTACTTCCTTTTGACCTACTTCCTTAAAAACTGTAGGCTAGGGTACATTAGGAACTGCCTACTGAACATGGCGAGGAAATGAGACTGGCCCCAGGACAACGTTGCTCACAACCGCACATTCCTAAAAATGCAAACTGAATGTAGCTATGCAAATCACGTAGCCTACCTGCCCGACTGTCCTGTTGCAAGTTTAGTCTATTAATGTTGTTAATCCAACAAGGTATGTAGGCTGTTTCGTCTCCCTTCTGATGTTTTAGTCATTCCAATCCCAGACCGCACGCTATAGAGGCTACTGTGGAAAGCGCTGGAACCCTATAGTCACTCCATTCAACAGATAGTATTTTCCAATGGTATGTATGAATGAAGAGCAGACAGAAGTCCACATATAGCCTACACCTCCTCTGTCGCTGAGGTTGTCTGGTCAGTAGGCGGCAACACGACTGCCTGTACTGTGGAGAGTGGCGGAGTCCGTTTCTCCTTCATACTTCTGACGTCAATAGAGGGTGTAGGTAACCCTTTATTTCCCTCAGATGAATTTTTACCAATCTGAATCAAGACAAGGGTACTGTTTATCAACAATAGCATGTTCATTGAAATAAGCAAACATTGAGCTTATTTTAACTGTTCAACCCATAGACATTTTCGTACGAAAATGTATGCACACACTACAGTAAGTAGCTCTGGATAAGATCGTCTGCTAAATGACAAAAGTGTAACATGTTATGGGGAAGGCTATTTTGGGTCCCAAACCAAGTTCTTTCAGCAAAGGTCAAAGATCCTTTGTTGGCAAACTATAGCCTATCAACTGGAGAGCTACGGCTCCTTTCTGTGACATTGAGGTGTTGAGCTATGGTGGATTTTTTTATGATCTGGAAAGAAGCCAATTGAATCAGATCAAAAGTATTTACATCCCCAGTATGTTTAATCTCTTGTCTCTTCTGACAGAGTATATTTAAACAGCCTCAGCAATGATGCCAACACGTTTTTAAAGGCAGCGGGTGGTTTTACACAAGGACTTTCCTCAACTACTGTAACTAAATATACTGCATCTTAGTTACAAGTCTAATAGTTTTACTACAACCAGGCATTTGTGCTGATCGAGTGAAGTAACCTCAAACTCACACAGTAGGTTAAAAGATGGTTTATGCTGACTGTAGAGTGCTTTTAGCCTGGCCATGATCATAACATGCCCCTTATCTTACAATACATTGACAAGACCAACAGGTGGCTGGAAAGTGTTTCTTTATTCAAAGCAACAATACATTACATCTTTGTCTAACAACTGTACAAAATAGCCAACAAATATAAAACAAATTATACAAATGTGTGTGTGTAAACTATTCACATCCAATGGTTCACATTGATTCCATGTAACAACGGTAGGAAGATTCCTGTGCTTTTATTTAAAAAATAAGGATGGGTGTTACATACAGTCTGAAGCTGTTCCGCCACACACACAGAAATGAGTTGAATGTTAATTTTGTGCAGCATATACACGTCATTGTAAATTGTAATTTACAATAATAACAATTCAAACCAAGTTAACAAGGCACTAGTGTGGATTCAACTCAGAGAGTCCAGACTAAACTTGTGGTCACATTCTTATAGTGGACGTACACAACAGCAGTGCAACGTTTTAGTGCTGTGGCTTCTTGAATGGGTGTGGCATGCGGATGGAATATTAATTACATAACAGCCACTAACCCTCTAGCCTAGCCTACATGGGACAGCTATCAAGATTAACAAAATGTAATCAGTATTATTCACATCGGGATGTTTTGGTTCTAACCAAATGCTCCTGAGAAAGTTCACCTGGGTCACGTTCAGTGGGGAGCAATGTTACAGATACAAATATATTATGTAGAACAAACTCATGTAGAATAAGGTTTCATGACAGGTCTATAAAAGGCATTTATATCTACAGCGTTCAGAACATTGCACCCTTCTGAACACAACCCTGATATTGAGGTCTGCTGTACATCTACAAACCAGCTGAAAAATCACAAACCATCCAAGGCTAACATTTCTTTTTTTTCTCAACTGCATACTTATTTCACATTTTCACAATAGCAGAAACCCATTGGCATCCAAATAAATACAAATTACTTTCTAAAAGCCTTCTAATTGAAAAAAAATATCTAAATGAATCTAAAAACCATAAAAAGTACACAAGGCACTGTGCAAAAAGTAAAAATATTTAATGATTCCTTACATTGGCATTCATTTCTATCAAAACATTGGTTCTGATCTGCTGCACTCATCACACCATTGGCTCACATCTTCTGTGATTGGCTTGTCAATCAAAGGGGTACGCAGTACAGTGAGGCATGCAGTAGAACTAACTTAATCACAATAAACCCAGCACCAACATTAAGGAAGAATAAAGAACTACCAAACTGAAAACAGAACCCCACATAAACCCCAATCCACCAGTCATCTCCCAGTGTTGCTGATGGTTGGGAACCATTTTCTTCCTCCACAGCGCAGTGCCGACAGTTGAACTTTAATAAGAATTTGTTCTTGACTGACTTGCCTAGTTAAATAAAAATTAAAACATCCATCTACCTGGTACCACACTATTAAAGGCCCTGGGACTTGAACCATTGTTGCTCTTAGTAACAAGTCTGTGCATGAGTTGTCCCTTTAGCAACACCCCTGGTTACGAGAGAGTCCTCAGAGGCCCTTGTAGCCTTTACAACCCCAGGCTTCAGAGGGCGTAGTGAGGTCGCCAGGTGTGACGGTGTCACTGCAGAATTGCTGTTCTGTTGGTTACAAATTTCTGCTGAAGCAGCGACAGAGAACTGCGGAGCTATGGGGAAAAGAGGAGAGGGAAAAAATTGTCTGTACAGACACAAACACCTGCCGGAGGGATTCGGGAGCCTGTAACACAAACATAGCTGGTCGTTTGACTGACCTGCTCCAATAGCTTGATAGAGTCCTGCAGCACTGTTTTCAGCAGCAAAGTCTCCTCTCTGGTCCTGTATGTTGGGGCCGGTTCGGGAAAGAAGTCAGCTGCAAAACTGAGGAGACAGACAGTCAGCATGACGAGAGAGAGAGAATTCCACAACAACCCGATCCTGTCAGATCAGTGATTACTCCAAGAAATGGTGAAAGAAAGTTTTTCCTGACTTGGATGCATGCTAAGGGGACGTGGCTCACCTGCAAACCGATACACTGTATTTATTTTCTAATTGATTATAATTGTTAGGGTTAGGTGTTTGGTTAAGTTTAGGTTATAGATTGTCTGGCGTTTCCTACTAGCACTGACTTTGCTGATAGCTTCTTTATTGAGGACAAATGTACTGACTATGACATGTGGTTGGCTCACCTAGCTATCTTAAGATGAATACACTAAGTCGCTCTGGATAAGAGTGTCTGCTAAATGTCTAAAATATCAAATGTAATGTGAAAAGTGCAGGCCTTCACCCGGTGTGCAGCAGCCTACCTGCTCTCGGTCCTCTCCCGGAGGTGGTGCTTGGTGCTCAGGTACATGCGGTTGGCCACATCCTCCATGGCCCACAGCTTAAAGAACAGCCCCAGGTTCAGTACTGTTAGGATAAGCAGACTGGGAACACACAGCCAGAGAAAGAGGCTGTGAGGTTTCTGATTACCTGGCTAAGATCAACACACACCTGGCTAATATACTGCACCGAAGTACTGTTTGAGCTCATGAAGCAGAATGTACTCATAGCAAGTGGTACCGGAGCGCCAAGTCTAGGTCCAAGAGGCTTCTAAACAGCTTCTACCTCCAAGTCATAAGACTCCTGACCATCTAATCAAAAGGCTACCCAGACTATTTGCATTGCCCCCCCCCCCCTCTCTTTTACACTGCTGCTACTCTTGTCTATCTATGCATAGTCACTTTACTATGCATAACTCTACCTACATGTACATATTACTAGTGATGCACCGATATTACATTTTTGGCCGATACCGATATCCAATATGTTCCTTACCAAAAAAAAAAAGATACAGATATTTACAATTTTAGCAGCCTTTTAAGCATTCTAGTACAATTAAATAGTTACACACACACACAGATGCAGCGGTCTAAGGCACTACATCTCAGTGCAAGAGGCGTCACTACAGTCCCTGGTTCGAAGCCAGTTTTACGTGGATAACATTTGATTTGAAGAATAACATTTGATTTGAAGAAAGTACACAAACAATAGAAAAGGTTCATGATGATTTACAGCTATACCGTTTGAGTGTTGACTGGTGGTATCGACTTACATGATGCTCATCCCAGCTATGATGGTAGAGATGTTCCATCGAGGTGGACCCTTCATATCTATGGGATCTGACAACCGGGAGAGAGCGGAACAGCTTGAAGGGAAGACATATGACGATGTGTCTATTCTAAGTCATTTGACTGATTGAGTGTTTGTGCAATTCACTCATATAGTACATGTAATGTTATCCATGTGTCAGAAGACGGTTGTTAAATAAACAGAACATGCATGTACCCGTCTTGCCCTCTCTGTGAGGGTCTAGGTCAGGCTCGTATTGCTTGCTGGGCTTCAGGTGGTCCTGTAGTGTCCGACTGAACGTCCTCCTCCGCCAATGATGCAACCCGCCAATCATCTTACCGGGGTCTCCGCATCCCTGGTTCAGCTCCGCCTCCTCTTCCATCAGCTCAGATTCTGTGATGACATAGGGTCAAAGGAAAAGTTGGGTCAAATGGCTTGGAAGACAGGGGTCAATAGATGACTAGAAGTGGTAGGGGTGATGTAGAGAGGACTGCCGTGCAGACAGTAGGGAGTTTGGGTGATAATCGACATCTCATGAGGAGAGTTGGACTGTCAGTGTGAGTGCAGGGCTCTGATTCAGATCTAATCTAACGAGACTGGAGAGGGTGAGTAAGAGAAGAGCAGATGAAGGGTAGGGAGATTGGTCGTTATATAATATAGGAGAGAGGGAGCTGGACAGAAACCAGTGAAGCACCAACATACAAAGAGAGCATGGGCCTAATCCAACACTCACAGGCAGAGAGACTAATTGGAGATTGAGAAGTGGGGAGGCAAGAAGACAGGCTCTCAGAGGAAGATACACTCAGAGATCAGCCAAACAAGGAGGAGAGAATTGAAGAACTACAGCGAAAGAGGGGACAAGACAAGATATTGTAAAAGATGGAGTGGAAAGAGAGAGAGAGAAGAGTGAAGAGATCGTCAGGGCTGCAGCAGCCTACTGCCCACCCAGGTGTCTGAAGTAGTCCTCCAGGCCACTCCAGGAGTTCTTGGTAATGAAGGACTTGACCAGCCCCCACGGCTGCTTCTTATACTTCACATCAGTGTACACCCTAAACACACAACACCAGCACATCAACTCTACAGTTGTAATTGAATAGTAATCAAATGATCTATATTCACATTCTGTAATGGGTAATTAGTAACCACAAACTCTGAAGTACCAAACATTTAGTATTTATTAAAATAAGTCTGTCAACTGCTGGACACAGCAAATAAGTGCTATGAAGTTACAGACCTGGGATATGAGAATAGGAGGCTTTATGCCACTAGAGGAATGACTCCAACAAAGCTGGAAAATGTCCTGGAGGGCTGTACAGACAGCACTGCTGATTTTCACTCTGACCAAAACCTACCAGGGAGAAGGGAACCAACAATACACCGGCCCGCAACAGTTGGAAGTGAATTGACCTTTCCTAGGGGATACTGATTAGACTTTGACACACAAAAACCATGTAAGAGGCACATCGCACTGAACAAAGAGACCGTGAGCGCAGCGAGAAGCTCAACCGCAATACCCTGAAAGTCTTTACCCTAAAGTAAACTGAGCAGATAACAATGTCGAAAGGCTGTGATGTCTCTGCTGCTCACCTGAGTCGACATTTGCGTTTGGAATGGCGGATGATACAGTAGCGGTTCTGAGTGTAGAAGTAGTCGTGGTACGGGACGTCGTGTGTGTAGACCTCCGAGTCGACGAGATAGTACTGACCTTCCCTGAACTCCTTGTACAGGATCTGACAGGACAACAGATGAGTTACACACACTCTGGAGAAAAGACATTCCACACACCTGCACACACACACACACACTACTAAAAACCCTGCGCAGCGCAGACCTGGGCTCACCTGGTTCTCCGTGGCGGTGGAGAACTTGCCCACCAGAGGGTTGGTGATGGTGATGGTGTAGTTGAGACTCCTCTTCATGGAGCCAGACGCGTCACTCTGCCAGCGTGTAAGGATGGCATCTGACGACAATCACACGTGTTAACCCATCTACTACTTTATTTGGTACCACATTAGAACAACGCTCGGATAGTCACATTTAAAAATAGCTTGGGAGGACAAGTCCGTCTTAATCAGAGGAGAGTGTGGCTTATAACAGGATGGATGGGGAGATGACTCACTGGTGATCTTCCTGGCGTTCATGAATCTTCGTATGAAGTGAGATTCGGTAAAGAGCAGTTCAAACATCTTTTCTGCACTGATGTTGAAGACCGTGTTCACATACAGCCTGCCATGCTGCTGGGAGACACTCCCCCTCTCCTCTACAGGAGAGGCAGGGAGAAAGATGGGGGAGGGGTCAGCATGATCTCAGAGGGATGCCTCTACAAACACATTTAACAGGTCACTAGCATAAAACAAAACAAACAATCACTTTAAAGTAGCATGCATTTAACAAACACATTTGGGGGTCAATAGTACTACCACGCACATGCCTGTTGGGTAGAACCAATGAACACACAGTGGGGGTTAATTCTCACCCTCCTCTGCACTCTCCTCTGCGCTCTGTTCAGAGAAGCGGTCCATGTTAGAGTTGAGGTCCAGAGAGAGCTCAGAGCGCTTGGAGACTCGCTCTGGGGCAGAGAGGTCCAGGGACGGGTCAGGAGTGCACCTAGACGAGGTGCTGCAAGCATCATCCTGTAGGACACACAATGGCAATGTCACTCTTCCCTGACTATGGAAGCCTTGCTATAAATGCCATCAATCTGACTGGTCATTCACTTGCAATACTCATTAGACAATGAAGAGAATATGTGGAGACATGACTCTAAGGAGAATACTTGATATCATCCAAGCCTTGTGTGAGAATTTGTATTTAAACTTTATTTTGACAGGGAGTCAATGCTGAGACAGAGGTCTATTTTCCAGATGAGGCCTGTATAGCACCACAATACTACATGAAAATACAATCAATCACATTAAGCTACACATTTATATTATACACAACAAGCAAAACACAATCACATTCTTCAGTATAAAGATCCTTTAACAACCTTCTGAAACACCCCAGAGGCACCAATTTCTCCAATTTTAAACTGTATTGTAGATCATTCCACACGTAAGGTGCAAGGAAATTATAGGCTGATTTACCTAATTCTCTAGACACCAAAGGAGTCTCCAGAGTTAACCCACGCTGTGAAAGGGCTTGATAACTTGTCATTTTAAGTCTTAACAGTGATGTTAGATAAATCTGAAGTTTGTGGAGCAGGGCTTTGTCAACAAAAAGAGTAATGATGTGATCTATGTGACTTCAAAGAGGTGTCGTACCGTGTTTCCTGAGTTGATGGAGCTCTGTCCGAGGGGTGAGGGTAGGTCCTCTCCCTGGGGCGCAGTGGGCTCACAGGAGCCCTGATCCCCCGGCTGGAGGCGCAGAGTAGACGGCCTCCCAGAGTCCTCTCCACCAGGCCTCACGGTCATGCTGCCACGGACCAGGTGGGTAAACAGGTTGAAGAAATGTGTCAGTTAGAGAGATGTAGGTGAGTGCATGATGTTCTTTGTGCAGTCCGAGAGAGAGAGAGATCCAGGTGTGTGTGAGTGGTCATCCTCACCTGGTGTGTTTCTGCGTGGTTGATTCTGCTGATGTCTGTAGACTTTCTCTCTCGATAATCCTCAGGCCCAGGTCATTGCCATAGTGCTGCTTGACCATCTGCCACAGCGCCAAACTACTCAGTGGCTAGGAGAGAGGGAGAGGAGCTTGGTACACAGCAAACAGTGGCACTTGAAAATATTTATTTTATTATGGAAAAGCAACAACTTTCCTGGTAGTGTCACCACCAATCAGCTTTTTGTAGGTGCGAAAGCTCAATCAAAATAAAAATTATAAGGATGAATTCCTCTGTCTGGCTTCCTGTAACATGATAACTATCTTCCACCTGTGCATGAATCTCACACCGCCTCCAGTGTCTTTGTTACAATTAAACAAAACAGCCCTAACCTGCTCCTTACTCAACCACACTGATGTCCGGAGATTAAAAAACAAAACAATACATGCAGTGTGGATTACATTTAGCGCCACCTTTGATTGGAATTAAATTATGACCAGACAATTTTTTTTATAAAGAACAGACAAAAAAATATGTCTGGTACCTTGCTCATAGTGAAATTGCACACTGTAGCTATTGACTAATAGCTACAAAACATAATGTTTATGGACACCATGATGCGCCCCCCCCAAAAAGAAAACAGCAAGTTATTTAAATATATATATACGTGATTGGGGGAAAGGGGTGAGTAATAAGGAAATGTAAATTACTTTAAAAATCATTTGAGAGATTGAACAATCGTTGATCACTTACGAGTCAAAATAAAACAATTTAATAGTATTTCCCATGCAACAGACTCTAGTCAAGAAAGCGGCCATATGGAACCACGGTTTCTTTAGCCTAATTCCAAACTCTGCACAGCTAATCATAATTTCGATCAAAATCTGTCACTTGCTGCCAATCAAGTAATTAAAGGCCATTTTAAAGTTGTTTTACTTACTTTGTAGCTATTTCGCTCTTTCCCAACAGTTGTTACGTATACCTGCCTGGTAGCTGGACTGAACTATAACCTGTGCGCCGTCACAAAGCAATCGGGAAGTTAGGCGCTTTGCCCAACAATAGGAACAAGAGTGCTCCGCCCATTTATAGAAAGATAGATAGCTTCGATAAAAGCTCTATTAGATGCCAAGCTCGTGAACGTTCAGTGGCAACGGAAATTAGATCTGTTGCCCTGAAGAATGGCGAGGTAACGAAACGACAGCGCTTTCTCGGGGGCTGTCTTATGCAAATTAACCTTCCTAGCCACACCTTTGAGGGGTCATTGAACCTTACCTTCATTCGCTAACTCCCGAGCCACACCAGTGTTATTGTGGGGTTGATTTGACAGCTTCATTCCCTTGGTCCACAGTCTTCCATATTGCACTAGTTGCCCCTATAAAATTGCATTCATTCTAGGTCCTAATATGATTTACTTTTATCTCAACTTTACTATCAAAAGAGCTAGTATGTTATAAGAAACAAAACATTTTGAATATTCAGCCTGCCACTTCCCCTCATATACAACATAAGAACTGAATGCCATGGGCCAGTCTGGGGGGCATGGTGTTTACCCAGGACTGATTATATAAGAACAGCCAGCCAGGGTAAAGTCACAGAAGCCTTGCATACTACATAAAAATCTGGATAGGTTGCATGAAATGACAGACTAGAGCTATGATAACCATCACCATTGATACTACCTGGTTATCTAGTAGTTGGCGTCCATGCAACTGGATCAAAGGGAGAATCTCAATTGCATACTCCTCAGGTCCTCCCTCCACGCCTCCTTCTCAACACCCATTGGAGGAGAAGGTCAGTGGGTATGGGACCTCTGGCTTTTCCATCCAATGGGTTTTGAGAAGGAGGCGAGGAGAGGGGACGCGAGGAGTATACAATAAAGAATCTCCCAGAGCCATTCAATGAGATATTCTCATTTGGGCAAAATACCGTCCTTTCCTCGACTCCTCCGTCCTCTCTCCTCCGTGACCCGGAAACCGGTAAGTGGTCGAGGAGAGTGTCAATTAGTTAGTAGGCGAATGGAGGAAGCACAGGAGTATTCTACCGGAGTCCTTTGCGGAAGAGTTTAGAGATCCGCCACAACCCCTTTGAATCAGCGGTTTACTCGGAGGAGAAAAGCATGCACATATTTAAAAACGATATGCTACTTATCTTTTTATCTATAAAATATCACAACTAGGCCTCTCGAGTGGCGCAGTGGTCTAAGGCACTGCACCACAGTGCTTGCTGTGCCACTAGAGATTCTGGGTTCGAGCCCAGGCTCTGTTGCAGCCGGCCGCGACCGGGAGACTCATGGGGTGGCGCACAATTGGCCCAGCGTCGTCCAGGTTAGGGGAGGATTTGGCCGAGGGGAGGGTTTGTCTCATTGCGCACTAGCGACACCTGTGGCGGGCCGGGCACAGTGCATGCTGACAAGGTCGCCAGGTGTACAGTGTTTCCGCCGACACATTGGTGAGGCTGGCTTCCGGGTTGGATGGGCATTTTGTCAAGAAGCAGTGCGGCTTGGTTGGGTTGTGTTGTGTTTCGGAGGACGCATGGCTCTTGATCTTCGCCTCTCCCGAGTCCGTACGGGAGTAGCAGCAATGAGACAAGACTGTAACTACCAATTGGATACCATGAAATTGTGGAGAAAAAAGGGGTGAAAAATAAATATATAAAAAGTACTAGCTACATGTCTTTTTACTACCCTACACATTTCATTAGGTACTCCACCCCTGCAAATGTCATTTCATACAAGTGCAGTTGTTTCCACATTTCCTCTCCTTTGACCTTTTTCAAAAGGAGGGGAGGACAGAGGAGTAGAGTAAACCAATTGAGAATCTCCCCCGTTTAGCTTATTTTGCTATTGTCCTATTATTTCCTTATTAGCAAGAGTAGGATTGAGTGAGGGGAAGATGATCCTAGATCTGTGCTTAGCGTAACTCCTACTGTTCATATAAATATCCTTGTCATAGAAATGCCCTTCTTTAATCCCAGCCCCCATCCCCGCAGGAGGCCTTTTGTCTTTTGCTAGGCCAACATTGTAAATAAGAACTTGTTCTTAACTGAAATAAAGGTTAAATAAAAAATGTAAATATAAAAACATTGTGGACTTTATGGGTAATAGGGTGGCATTTGGGATGCAGGCCCAGTGAGTGAAGTGAGGTTATGAAGTCGCTGAACTGTGCCTCACCTTGTCCATCAGTGTGTTCTGCCACATCCGGAACACTCCCTGGTAACTCTTCTCTCTGGCTGAGAAGGAAGTGAAGAACAACTGTAGGGAAGAGAGCGACAGAAGTGTGTTAATATTATTGCAGTGATAACCATCCATTGGTTTGCATTTAGGACAGACAGAAGGGATGTGTAACATGTTATTTTGTCAGTGCTGCAGCTGTAGGCCTACTCCTGAGGGGTTAAACCATGAAAAGCATAGAGTCTCTTAGCTCTGGTCCAGGGCGTTAGTGCAACTCTCCAGGGATATTAAACAGAACCCAGGTGGTGTTTGAGTGACTATACTGTACCTTCTCTGAGTCTGTGCAGATCTGTATGGCGTTGGGGATCAGCCGTGCTGTCTTCCCTCTGTACATGGCCTTGATGTCCCTCAGAGTCAAGGCTATCTACGACAATATAGCACAGTGATGACCTCCAGAGTCAAGGCTATCTACGACAATATAGCACAGTGATGACCTCCAGAGTCAAGGCTATCTACGACAATATAGCACAGTGATGACCTCCAGAGTCAAGGCTATCTACGACAATATAGCACAGTGATGACCTCCAGAGTCAAGGCTATCTACGACAATATAGCACAGTGATGACCTCCAGAGTCAAGGCTATCTACGACAATATAGCACAGTGATGACCTCCAGAGTCAAGGCTATCTACGACAATATAGCACAGTGATGACTTCCAGAGTCAAGGCTATCTACGACAATATAGCACAGTGATGACTTCCAGAGTCAAGGCTATCTATGACCAGAGCCATATATTAAGAGAGTTCTGCCAACTTTTTGAACAGCTGCCATGTTGGCACCTTTATTCTCTACATGTTTGTGATGTAACAATACGAGAGCGCCTCTGACAGTTCCCTATGAAATGACCCACTGTAAACAAGCTAAACAGAGCAGGGAATTTAACAGACATTTTTATTGATTAGTTTTGGGGATAATGTGTATCCAAGTCAACAAATTGCACATCTGCTTTCACTGTGAAAACTATCAGCAGTAAACAGCACAAAGCAGAAACGTTAATTATCACTTAGCAATGGCTATTGAGGAGAAGGTGGCGCTCCATGAATGTTCAGAGAGAACCCGCATTGGCCCATCACTCTAAATACAGTATATCACCGTATAAAACCAGATAACACAGACCACATTTAATCTGACCAGAGTAATGCAATACATACACACATTTACAGCATATTACGATCTGATTAATTAATCCCCAAGACAGAAAACTCTTATTTTCCATCCCTCCCCCATGTGTGAGCTCACCTTTGTCCCCCGAAACACATTGCTATAGAAACAGAGCCAGTTCTCTGACAGGTAGAGGCGTCCCTGCAGTAGGATGTCTCTCTGGAGGGCACAGGTATAGTCTGGGGAAAGACACGGGACGCACCTTGACACAGGTAAGTATAGTACAGGTGTGCTGGTATATGCAGGTGAGAGAGGTGCCAATCTTTTGTTTTTAAGAGATGATAATAATAATAATAATAATAATAATAAATTATTATTATAAATATTACTAGGGTCCATTTCTGGATGGGGCCTCTCTCTCCCCATTTCTCTCTCACACCCACACAAACACGTAACTCACCCATGATGAGTCTCTCTGACTCAGGCAGTTCTCTGAACAGCTTCTTGAACTCCTCAACTCTCTGTTTGTAGGTGGGGGCAGGCAGGGCTTGGGGGGCGGCCAGACACTGGCCCTGAGGGTCGGACATCTGATTGACGGGCCACAGAGGTAACATTATAATAACAAAGCTCATTTCAATAGTCATTTCTATAGTACAGAGGTCATGCTGGCTAAAACTGCTGCATTCAGTTTGTTTTTTCATTCAGTACCAGTCAAAGTGTTTGTTAGGTGTTAAGCCTGTGTTAAAAACAAGGTGATTGTCACTGTTGAACTGTGTTTGGGAAATAAAGATAGACATGGTTTTAAAAAGGTAGTGGTAATATTTCATCCAGTATGGGGTAAGTTGTGTTCAAGCTACAGTACCAGTCAAAAGTTAGGACACACCTACTCATTCAAGGGTTTATCTTTATTTTTTACAATTTTCTACATTGTAGAATAATAGTGAAGACATCAAAACCATTAAATAACACACATGGAATCTTGTAGTAAGCAAAAAAACTTAAATCAAAATATATTTTAGATTCTTCAATGTAGCCACCCTTTGCCTTGATGACAGCTTTGTAGACTCTTGGCATTCTCTCAACCAGCTTCACCTGGAATGCTGTGGTTGAATCTGTCTTTGAAATGCACTACTCGACTGAGGGACATTACAGGTAATTGTATGTTTGGGCTACAGAGACATGGTAGTCATTCAGAAATCATGTTAAACACAGTCTATGCAACTTATTATATGACTTGTTAAGCATATTAGTACTCCTGAACTTATTTAGGCTTGTCATAAAAGGGGTGGAATACTTATTGACTCAAGACATTTCAGATTTTTGTTTTTTATTAATTTGTAAAAAAAATTAATAATAATTAATTACCACTTTGACATTATGGGGTATTGTGTGCAGGCCAATGACACACAATCTCAATTTAATCAATTTTAAATTCAGGCTGTAACACAACAATGTGGAAAAGTCAAGGGGTTTGAATACTTTCTGAAAGCAGATTGAGTGGAATAAACATCAGAAACACCTTCCTAATATTGAGTTGCACCCCCTTTTGCTCTCAGAACAGTCTCAATTCATCAGGGCATGGACTACAAGGTGCCAAATGTGTTCCAACGGGATACTGGCCCATGTTGACCGCAATACTTCCCACAGTTGTGTCAAGTTGGCTGGATGTTCTTTGGGTGGCAGGCCATTCTTGATATACTTGGGAAACTGTTGAGCGTGGAAAAACCCAGCAGCGTTGCAGTTCTTGACACACTCAAACCGGTGTGCCTGGCACCTACTACCATGCCCCGATCAAAGACACTTAAATATTTTGTCTTGCCCATTCACCATCTAAATGGCACACATACACAATCCATGTCTCGAGTATTGAAAATCCTTATTTAACCTATCTCCCCTTCACCTACACTGATTGGAAAGGATTTTAACAATTACATCAATAAGTGATCATAGATTTCACCTGGTCAGTCTATGTCATGGAAAGCGTTCCTAATGTTTTGTACACTCAGTGTGTATATACATATTTATATATTAAAGTGACAGTTGGTCAATACGCTCTCGCTATTCAGTAAATGGAGAGAAGACCAGGAACTGAACATTAATGTAGCTGAAAAACAGTATCGGCTCATGAGCTTTGTATACTGTCACTAGTACATCACAACAAAAGCTAAATGTGATGAAGTGACGTCAACATAATAGATGGCAGAATGGGAAGAATGTAATGGAATGTCTTCTCCACTAGAGGGCAGGAACCGTTATTGTCCACACTGTGGAAATGTCTTTGGCGTCACCACATAAAAACAGACATTATACAACATCAGGAGAAAATCATCCTCAATCTTTAAATAAAACTATACAACGTACAAAAGTGCAAGTGCAGTTTGAAGTTAGTATTCATTACATCATTGGTCTAAAAACCATAGCATCAATAATTCCTAACTAAAGATACATCGTCATCATGCAGTGTTTATGTTTGTATGGGTGGGCAAGTAAGCAGACTTTATGACATGTTATACAATGTAGGGGTAAGTGCATGATAGTCACGGACAGGTAAACTGAAGGGCTCTGTATCTTACCTCATGTTCCTCAGAGCTCCACCTGTACTCCCCCATGGAGGCGGTCTCGTCTGTGACGTCACTGCCAACCCCTGACCGAGAAACCTGGTCCATCAGACCCACTGTTCCGCTGCCTGGATAGAAGAGATATGTTATAATGTTGCCTGGTAGCTTTAGAAGGTCAACTCCAGCAGTCCCTATAGAATGACTACTGGACTGGACATCTTGCTGCTGTAAAGGGGTCTGTTTATGGCTGGTCTCTACTGAAGAAGGTTACACTTTGCAGACCATGCTAAGAAGTATGAGGATATAGCCCATATAATTCAATTTGAACACAATGCATTACTTGTTATGCTTTGCAATGTTAATGACAATGGATTAGTGATCTACTATTGAATTAAAGTATGTTAGCTCAAAGTTCACTGCAGTCAATGAATTGCATTCTCACATAGATGTTCCTTTGTCCAGGTGTGAAAGGGCAGTGTGGAGTGCAAGAGATTGCATCATCAGTTTACCTGTTGGGGCGGTATGCAAATTGGAGTGGGTCTAGGGTTTCTGGGATAATGGTGGTGTGAGTCATGACCAGCCTTTCAAAGCACTTCATGCCTACAGACGTGAGTGCTACGGGTCGGTAGTCATTAAGGCAGGTTACCTTAGTGTTCTTGGGCACAGGGACAATGGTGGTCTGCTTGAAACATGTTGGTATGACAGACTGACAGGGAGAGGTTGAAAATGTCAGTGAAGACACTTGCCAGTTGGTTAGCACATGCTTGGAGTACACGTTCTGGTAATCCGTCTGGCCCTGCGGCCTTGTGAATGTTGACCTGTTTAAAGGTCTAATTCACATCGGCTGCGGAGAGTGTGATCACACAGTCATCCAGAACAGCTGATGCTCTCATCCATGTTTCAGTGTTACTTGCCTCGAAGAGAGCATAGAAGTTACTTAGATCGTTTGGTAGGCTCATGTCACTGGGCAGCTCTCAGCTGTGCTTCCCTTTGTAGTCTGTAATAGTTTGCAAGCCCTCCCACATCCAACGAGCTTCGGAGCCGGTGTAGTACGATTTGATCTTGGTCCTGTATTGACACTTTGCCTTGTTTGATGGTTCGTCGGAGGGCAAGGCCGGATTTCTTATAAACTTCCAGGTTAGAGTCCCGCTCCTTGAAAGCAGCAGCTCTACCCTTTAGCTCAGTGCAAATGTTGCCTGTAATCCATGGCTTCTGGCTTCCATTCAATTTTACTAATCCATATTTTAAATTGACATAATATGGGCATCGCACTGGATAAATTACCTACTAAAAAAATGGCTTATCAAGCTCACTTAGATCTTGCTGTGTGTGTACTGTATTTTTATGTTATGTCTGTAAACACATTTCTTTGACTTTAACATTCCCTGAACAACACCACCTCGACAATTGACAAACAGTGCTATTGCAGCTTTTTTCGTTTGCCAAGCAAGGTCCTTGCACTCGTTCGGTTCGCCTAGCCAGCCGATCTGACGCATGCTGACGCCTTTAGGGTAACAGGGTACCCGCGATATCAAAGTACTGTAATGTTTGATAAGGCGAAAATGAAAAACTATTTGGTATCATTTTCATAAAGGAATTCTGAATAAGTGTGCTTCAAACGTTTTTGTTTTGAATTCTTCACAGCTATCGTCTTCATCTGTGCATGAGAGTACATCCGACTCAGTTTACCCAAAAGAAAATACGCGATACAGTCGTGTTTTTTATTCCCGTCACAAATTCAGGCCGAAACTGAAGAGCGGATGGTTTGAACGCTCGCTCACTTGACCGCAGCAATTTACTGCACCTTAATGTCTTGAATGTTTTCGCATTCAGGTCCAACAAGTCCCATTCTGAGCAATTATACAATGGGCAAATAGGTAAAGTTTCGTTCAAATCTAAACGGGTAGTGTCAAAAAGGGATTGAATTCAAATGGATTTACCCTGCGTCTTCATCATCCACCATTTCGGATCTCTTTGGGGATACTAAATTCGTGATAGGCAGTTAAAAGACGGTGCACATTCATAACTTACCTGGAAACGACCGAATATATGTATCTTCTGCACCGAGTTGTGAGTCTGGGATGAATGAAGGTTTGTGAAGTCGTGGATACCTGTAAACATGTCACCACCGGCTCCGTTTGACCGCTCTCAGATCTTATTAACGCAAAACTAAATCAGTAATGTGTACATCTAGGTTTACTAAAATAAATGGCAGTGGCGTCATATAGCCAATGTGCTACACATCCGTACACCTGGCAACAGGTATCACCTGACCCAGCCCATAAGATAAAATACCATGAAGGAAATCGTTGTGCTTTGTCCATTACCATTTGCGTACTGATGGCTGTCTAATGGTTCTAAAAATAGCCATCATTCTCTGTTCTGTTCCACCCTCTAAGATCTTGTTCTGGAGGTGTGTCAAGCTCGTATTTTTTTTGAGAATGATTTCTTGTATCTGCCCACCCGAAGGCTGAGCCTCAAGGAATGGGCCAAAATGCACACAATTTATTGTGGGAAGTTTGTGGAAGGCTACCCGAAATGTTTGACCCAATTTAATGGCAATGCTACCAAATACAAATAGAGTATTTGGAAATGTGATGAAATAAAAATAAATAAAAGCTGAAATAAATCATTCTCTACTATTATTATGTGGTGATCCTAACTGACCTAAGACATGGAATTTATACTCGAACTAAATTCCAGGAATTGTGAAAAACTGAGTTTAAATGTACACTGCTCAAAAAAATAAAGGGAACACTAAAATAAAGAGATAGATAGATCTGAATGAATGAAATATTCTTATTAAATACTTTTTTCTTTACATAGTTGAATGTGCTGACAACAAAATCACACAAATTATCAATGGAAATCAAATTTATCAACCCATGGAGGTCTGGATTTGGAGTCACACTCAAAATTAAAGTGGAAAACCACACTACAGGCTGATCCAACTTTGATGTAATGTCCTTAAAACAAGTCAAAATGAGGCTCAGTAGTGTGTGTGGCCTCCACGTGCCTGTATGATCTCCCTACAATGCCTGGGCATGCTCCTGATGAGGTGGCGGATGGTCTCCTGTGGGATCTCCTCCCAGACCTGGACTAAAGCATCCGCCAACTCCTGGACAGTCTGTGGTGCAACGTGGCATTGGTGGATGGAGCGAGACATGATGTCCCAGATGTGCTCAATTGGATTCAGGTCTGGGGAATGGGCGGGTCAGTCCATAGCATCAATGCCTTCCTCTTGAAGGAACTGCTGACACACTCCAGCCACATGAGTTCTAGCATTGTCTTGCATTAGGAGGAACCCAGGGCCAACCGTACCAGCATATGGTCTCACAAGGGGTCTGATGATCTCATCTCGGTACCTAATGGCAGTCAGGCTACCTCTGGCGAGCACATGGAGGGCTGTGCGGCCCCCCAAAGAAATGCCACCCCACACCATGACTGACCCACCGCCAAACCGGTCATGCTAGAGGATGTTGCAGGCAGCAGAACGTTCTCCACGGCGTCTCCAGACTCTGTCACACGTGCTCAGTGTGAACCTGCTTTCATCTGTGAAGAGCACAGGGCGCCAGTGGCAAATTTGCCAATCTTGGTGTTCTCTGGCAAATGCCAAACGTCCTGCACAGTGTTGGGCTGTAAGCACAACCCCCACCTGTGGACATCGGGCCCTCATACCACCCTCATGGAGTCTGTTTCTGACCGTTTGAGCAGACACATGCACATTTGTGGCCTGCTGGAGGTCATTTTGCAGGGCTCTGGCATGCTCCTCCTGCTCCTCCTTGCACAAAGGCGGAGGTAGCGGTCCTGCTGCTGGGTTATTGCCCTCCTACGGCCTCCTCCACGTCTCCTGATGTACTGGCCTGTCTCCTGGTAGCACCTCCATGCTCTGGACACTACGCTGACAGACACAGCAAACATTCTTGCCACAGTTCGCATTGATGTTCCATCCTGGATGAGCTGCACTACCTGAGCCACTTGTGTGGGTTGTAGACTCCGTCTCATGCTACCACTAGAGTGAAAGCACCACCAGCATTCAAAAGTGACCAAAACATCAGCCAGGAAGCATAGGAACTGAGACGTGGTCTGTGGTCACCCCCTGCAGAACCACTCCTTTATTGGGGGTGTCTTCCTAAGTGGACAGTTTGATTTCACAGAAGTGTGATTGACTTGGAGTTACATTGTGTTGTTTAAGTGTTCCCTTTATTTTTTTGAGCAGTGTATTTGGCTAAGGTGTATGTAAACTTCCGACTTCAACTGTATGTACATTATTTTTAGTGACTGAAATTTTGTAGTTGAGAGGAATGCACGTAGCAATACTAGTTTAACCAGCAGCACCAGACACATAATTTACTGTCACTCTTACACTAACATACATGACTGCATCTGATCTCTGTGTTCACTACTACTATTGTTGGTACGGCACACACAAACTATCAACGTATCATACACTAGCAGCAATCTCTTGATTACACGTACAGAACATGCAGAGAAGACTGACATCTACTGAATCACACACAGTCACGACATTCACCATTTTGTTTTGTTGCTTTATTTCGTTTTACACATTTTATTATTTGGGACTCAAACACTTATCCTATTTTTTATTTAACTAGGCAAGTCAGTTAAGAACAAATTCTTATTTACAATGACGGCCTACACCGGACAAACCCGGACGACGCTGCTGCCAATTGTGCACCGCCCAATGCAACACTTAATCACGACCGGTTGTGATACAGCCTGGATGAGCAGTGGAAAGGAGAGGACAAGAGAGCCCACCTCTTACACACGTACAAGACTACACCACATAAATCACTATCATAAGAAAAACAACAACCAGCCCAGGCGATGTCCACATCACACACCTGCAATAAATAGTCACTCTGCTTAAGTATTTCATGTTAATTTTCTGTACAGATAGAGGGGGTATTGAACTATAATTACATCAACTGACATCGTCAGGTGCACAGCTAGGGCCAGAGACCATGTGCAAAACAAATGGGGAGGGATGGGCAGTGCAGGGGTTAAGAGTGAGATGAAATGTCTCACACACACAAAGACATGTAAACATACACACAAAGGTAATGGGGCAGATCTTTGACCATGCTGGGGAAAAGACACGGAGGCAACATAATACAAGAACACAGTACATTTCCTTCTGTTTTTGCCCACACAGACACACATTGGGTAAACTGATGGCAGGTTTGGTGTAAACACAAGGAAATGGAATGTGAGGCTGCAGTGGAGGTATCTGCAGAGAGAGGGGGGGGGGGGGGGCAGACATGCACTGCCTCTGGGATGAGGGGTCAGGGGCTCAGTCCTCCAGGCTGCAGTGGAGGTATCTGCAGAGAGAGGGGGGGGGGACGACAGACATGCACTGCCCCTGGGATGAGGGGTCGGGGGCTCAGTCCTCCAGGCTGCGGAAGGAGTTCTGCATGTCCTCCAGCAGCTGGGCGTAGTCAGCCTTGATCTTGGTCTCTCCCTCCTTCACTGGGTCCTATAACAGACCAGAAACAGTAACACAGAGGCTGGGTTCTATAACAGACCAGAAACAGAGTAACACAGAGGCTGGGTTCTATAACAGACCAGAAACAGTAACACAGAGGCTGGGTTCTATAACAGACCAGAAACAGAGTAACACAGAGGCTGGGTTCTATAACAGACCAGAAACAGAGTAACACAGAGGCTGGGTTCTATAACAGACCAGAAACAGTAACACAGAGGCTGGGTCCTATAACAGACCAGAAACAGTAACACAGAGGCTGGGTTCTATAACAGACCAGAAACAGAGTAACACAGAGGCTGGGTTATATAACAGACCAGAAACAGTAACACAGAGGCTGGGTTCTATAACAGACCAGAAACAGAGTAACACAGAGGCTGGGTTCTATAACAGACCAAAAACATATAGGACCCAGCCTCTGTGTTACTCTTAACAGACCAGACATACACTACTGGTCAAAATTTTTAGAACACCTACTCATTCAAGGGTTTTTCTATATTTTCACTATTATTCTACAATGTAGAAAATAGTGAAGACATCAAAACTATGAAATAACATATAACATAACGTATTCATGTAGTAACCAACAACAAAAAAATCAAAATATATTTTATATTTGAGATTCTTCAAATAGCCACCCTTTGCCTTGACGGCAGCTTTGCACACTCTTGGCATTCTCTCAACCAGCTTCAACTGGATTGCTTTTCTAACAGTCTTGAAGGATTTTCCACATATGCTGAGCACTAGTTGGCTGCTTTTCCTTCACTCTGCGGTCCTACTAATCCCAAGCCATCTCAATTTGGTTGAGGTCGGGTTTGTTGTCGAGGTCAGGTCATTCGATGCTGCACTCCATTACTATCCTTCTTGGAAAATAGCCCTTACACAGGCTGGAGGTGTGTTGGGTCATTGTCCTGTTGGAAAAACAAATTAGTCCCAATAAGCCCAAACGAGATGGGATGGTGTATTGCTGCAGAATGCTGTGGTAGCCATGCTGGTTAAGAGTGCCTTGATTTCTAAATAAATCACAGACAGTGCTTCATGCTTTACGGTGGGAAATGCACATGCAGAGATCATCCGTTCACCCACACTACATCTCACAAAGACATGGCGGTTGGAACCAAAAATCTCCAATTTGAACACATTTCCACTGGTCTAATGTCAATTGCTCGTGTTTCTTGGCCCAAGCAAGTCTCATTTCTTCTTATTGGTGTCCTTTAGTAGTGGTATCTTTGCAGCAATTTGACCACGAAGGCCTGATTCACACAGTCTCCTCTGAACAGTTGATGTTGAGATGTGTCTGTTACTTGAACTGTGAAGCATTTATTTGGGCTGCAATTTCTGAGGCTGGTAACCATAATGAACTCACCCTCAGCAGAGGTAACTCTGGGTCTTCCCATTGGAAAATCTGGTGCAATCCATGAGGAGATGCATTGCAGTACTTAATGCAGCTGGTGGCCACACCAGATACTGTTTCTTTTGATTTTGACCCCCCCCCCCCTTATTCAGGGACACATTATACCATGTCTGTGGAAATTGTTCAGTTTATGTCTCAGTTGTTGAATCTTGTTATGTTCATTCAAATATTTACACATGTTAAGTTTGCTGAAAATAAACATAGTTGACAGTGAGAGGACGTTTCTTTTTTCCGGAGTTTACATGATTCCATATGTGTTATTTCATAGTTTTGATGTCTTCAGTAATGAAAATAGTAAAAATAAAGACAACCCTTGAAAGAGTAGGTGTTCTAAACATTTTGACTGGCTGTGTATTGAGTAACACAGAGGATGTGTCCTATAAGAGGCCAGACATACAGAGTAACACAGAGGCTGGGTCCTATAACAGGCCAGACATACAGAGTAACAGAGGCTGGGTCCTATAACAGGCCAGACATACAGAGTAACACAGAGGCTGGGTCCTATAACAGGCCAGACATACAGAGTAACAGAGGCTGGGTCCTATAACAGGCCAGACATACAGAGTAACAGAGGCTGGGCCCTATAACAGGCCAGACATACAGAGTAACACAGAGGATGGGTCCTATAACAGGCCAGACATACAGAGTAACAGAGGATGGGTCCTATAACAGGCCAGACATACAGAGTAACAGAGGCTGGGTCCTATAACAGGCCAGACATACAGAGTAACACAGAGGATGGGTCCTATAACAGGCCAGACATACAGAGTAACATAGAGGCTGGTCCTATAACAGGCCAGACATACAGAGTAACATAGGATGGGTCCTATAACAGACTAGACATACAAAGTAAGACAGAGAATGGGTCCTATAAGAGGCCAGACATACAGAGTAACAGAGGATGGGTCCTATAAGAGGCCAGGCATACAGAGTAACACAGAGGCTGGGTCCTATAACAGGCCAGACATACAGAGTAACACAGAGGCTGGTCCTATAACAGGCCAGACATACAGAGTAACACAGAGGCTGGGTCCTATAACAGGCCAGACATACAGAGTAACAGAGGATGGGTCCTATAAGAGGCCAGACATACAGAGTAACAGAGGATGGGCCCTATAAGAGGCCAGACATACAGAGTAACAGAGGATGGGCCCTATAAGAGGCCAGACATACAGAGTAACAGAGGATGGGCCCTATAAGAGGCCAGACATACAGAGTAACAGAGGCTGGGT
Source organism: Oncorhynchus mykiss (assembly GCF_013265735.2). NCBI lineage: Eukaryota > Metazoa > Chordata > Actinopteri > Salmoniformes > Salmonidae > Oncorhynchus > Oncorhynchus mykiss. The sequence goes on along the minus strand of NC_048575.1, from coordinate 15,836,164 downwards.
CCTATAACAGACTAGACATACAAAGTAACACAGAGGCTGAGAAACAGAGACAACACCACAAAGAGACCAAAATACAGATAAACAGCAAGAGAAACACTCAGATGGAGATTACATAGAAAGACAGACAGATCCAGGGAAAAACAGACATGTACAAGGAGGGAAGATAAAACAAGTAGAAAGAAAGACAAAGAAAACACAAAGATGGAGAAACTGTCAGACTGCTGCTGTACCTTGAACTTCATGGAGCTGAGTCTGTAGAGGATCTCTCCCAGGTGTTCTCTGATCATGGACCAGGTGATCTTGTTGTCGCTCTGAGCCGTGGTCTCCACTGCGTGCCGTGCCATGTCATAGAAGGCTATTATGTTGGACAGGATGCCAACAGTCTTATAGAAGGGACAGAACCTGCAGGGAGTTTAGAGGGCAGAGAGTTACAGTTGTAGTCTTTCGGTATTTGCCGGAAATATTTGAGTATGTCAGACAGTGACACTGTGTGTTACCGGTCATAGGGGGTGTAACCGTTCTGTTGCAGGAAGTCATCCTTGAGGAGCTTGGCCACCTCCAGGGTGATCTTATCAGTTTCGGCCAGCGAGGCCTGTCACCAAGACAGCAAGGACAATATTAAGTTCCCTTCAAATTACACAGATCTCAAAACGCTGGGCAACTGGAAATTCATACGCATTCTCCATGTTTCTTTCATCTACTCAGGGATAAAAGACTTCACAACGAAAGATAGCACATAGGAATGAATAGAACAATGATGGCATAATGGGTGGACTGGCGGCCAATGGTTCTCTTTCTTCACCATGCCCTTCGTTCCCCCTCACCTTGCCGACCAGCTGTACGATCTCAGCCAGGTCCTCCTCCTCTTGCAGAATCTCCTTGGCCTTGGTGCGCAGCGGGACGAACTCAGGGAAGTGCTTGTCGTAGTACTCGTCCAGCGCCCGCGTGTACTTACTGTAGCTGATCAGCCAGTTGACTGACGGAAAGTGCTTCCTCTGGGCCAGCTTCTTATCCAGACCCCAGAACACCTGTGTGTGTGTGAGTGAGTGTGTGATTGAGTGAGTGTGAGTGAGTGAGAGAGAAACGATGGAGGCAGGTAGAAGTAGAGAAATAGAGGATGAAGATAACGATTGATAATCCCTAAAGCTGATCTTTATTTCTTTGCTCCATATGTATGAGTGTGGTCTATCAGAGCCAGATAGAAACAGGCTGTATTCATACCTGCACGATACCCAGGGTAGCCGATGTCACAGGATCAGAGAAGTCACCACCAGGGGGAGACACACTGAATGGGGACAGAATAACAGTAACATGTGGTTAATAGCGAGAGAAGAAGCACTCCACTTCTGTCTATTCCAGCGTGGATAGATTGTGTTGGCAGGTTAACTGTACTCACGCCCCCACGATGCTGACGCTGCCCTCTCTCTCTGGGTTTCCCAAACACTTCACCCTGCCAGCACGCTCGTAGAATGACGCTAGACGGGCACCCAGGTAGGCAGGATAACCACTGTCTGTGGACATACACAAAATGTGTTTTCTTTATGACCAGCTGATTTAGACCTAGTTCACCCCACTAGCCTTAGAAGTTGTCCTTTACATTGCTTTAAATTGTATTTTGGGTGTTACCAGCAGCCACTCACCAGCGGGCATCTCAGCCAGTCGACCAGAGATCTCCCTGAGAGCCTCGGCCCATCGAGAGGTGGAGTCAGCCATCATGCTCACGTTGTAGCCCATGTCCCTGAAGTACTCTGACAGTGTGATCCCTACAGGTACACACAGCAGATAAGTAGGTGATTGGTTAGGGGGTGTGCTCCATGTTTTGGTCTCAGGCCTGCTATTGGCTGGGAGGTGTGCCGTGTTGTGTTCTAGGCCCTGTGATGGGTTCTTACCAGTGTAGATGGAGGCCTCTCTGGCAGCCACAGGCATGTTGGAGGTGTTGGCCACCAGCGCTGTTCTCTTCATGATGCTCTCAGTCTTCCCATCCACCTCCATGGTCAGCTATTGAACAGACACACTGTCAATCATCCTTACATCCAATTGGAAACTGGCTAAGGGTAATAGTGATGATCATGATAATCCAATAACATAACACCACCAACCTCGGGGAAATCTCGCAATACTTCTGACATCTCGTTCCCGCGCTCCCCGCAGCCTACGTAGACGATGACGTCACTGTTGGAGTACTTGGACAGGGACTGGGAGATGACAGTTTTACCACAGCCAAAAGCTCCGGGGATGGCTGTGGTCCCTCCCTGGACACACCTGGACACAGAGACAGACAGGTAGACAAGCAGAACAGACCAGGGGCAGGGAGATGGAAGCAGTGGTTGAGTATATTGGCAGAAACAGTTAAGAAGTAGTAATGGAGTTTCCTTGAAGCAGAATAGCAAAGACATAAGAAAGGACATTCTGATCGTGTCCTTGAAGATGGAGAATGAGGAAAAGGTGGCGAGGGAGAAAGGTGAGAGAGTTTCCCAGAAGCAGAGATGGAGAACGAAAAAAAGGTGGAGAGGGAGAGTGGTAAGAGAGTTTCCCAGAAGCAGAGATGGAGAACGAGAAAAAGGTGGAGAGGGAGAGTGGTGAGAGAGTTTCCCAGAAGCAGAGATGGAGAAAGGTGACAGAAAAAGAGGGAAAGGTGGAGTAAGAGAGAGGGGACTCACGGGAAGAGGGCGTCCAGTACTCTCTGTCCGGTCAGCAGTGGGTGATTGGCCGGTAACTTCTCTGTGACCGGGCGAATCTGTCGCACTGGCCAGACCTGGACCATGGTGAACTTCTCCTTCATACCCTCAAACTCCAGCTCCAACACCACGTCCTGAAACACACACCAAACCCTCAGTCCAAATACATCAATTTCCACACATGCATTACTATGGATTGAGACTAGGGAGGTGGGACTAACCGAGACGTCATAGTTTCCGGGGGGAGCCACATAGGTGACGGTTCCTCTGTTCCTCGGGGGCAGCATGATCTTGTGCTTGATAAGGGAGTTCTCAAACACCATCCCGTAGATATCACCCCCTGTGATGTGACTGCCCACCTAAGAAAGAGAGAGCGGTGATGAGGGGTTAATGCTGAACAATTCAATGTTTTTGTTGTTCAGCATGTGCTCTAAGGCAGGGTTTCCCCAAACTCGGGTCAGGGGGTCCCACGTGGGTGCACATTTTTGTTTTCGCCCTAGCACGACACAGTGGATTCAAATAATCAATCAAAGCTTGGTGATGAGTTGGTTATTTGAATCAGCTGTGTAGTGCTAGGGCAAAAACCAAAATGTGAACCCAGGTGGGTCCCAGGACTAGGTTTGGGAAACTCTGCTCTAGGGTCACTTCAAACTTTGTATAATGTAAACCACGCAACACTTTTATTAAAACATTGACAGAGTAGTAGGACACACCCACCCGTAAGCTCTTGACGGGGGAGAACTCCCATTTCAGGTCTCGGTTGAGGGCTCCGATGTTGACTCCGCGGGGGATGTAGATGCTCTGTGTTAGGTCGTTGATGTCCTTTAGGGGGCGCTGGATACCGTCAAAGATGGAGCCCATGATGCCTGGGCCCAGCTCCACAGACAGAGGCTTTCCAGTCCGCAGCACTGGGTCCCCAACAGACACGCCCGCTGTGACAACGCTCAGGAACACACCATGTGTTAATGGATCAAGCCTGGGCAAGCATTCTGATCTCGTTCTCAATGATCACTGCTTTTTGTTTTACATTGCTGTCCAGTGGTTCTGAATTTACCATGCACCTGACTCAACATTTTTCTGTGCAATAGCCTTCTGATTTGAACATTTGAAAAGTGTTGATGTGTGTACTAGGCTATTTGATTGAATTTGTGTTACAGCACTTTGGTTTCACTAATAAATAAATATGTTGAAATGGAACCAAATGATCTGTTTGTGTCTTCAGCCCTTTTTAAATAGGATAGATGGGCTATATGGTCTACAGTATAGGTTGAATGTGATGGTCTGCCTATAACCAGCCTGAGTAGGCTTATAACTCCATTCATATTCATAGATTAAAGAAATGAATTAAATTGGTAATGAGATACTTTCAGGCTACTTAATGCGATGCATGTCTGTTGAATTTGGAAGAATCCTCCTGCACTCGGCCCCCCCAATCTACTCAGCCAATCAGGAGCCGCTACTGCGTTGCAGCCATGGCATACTGCATACTTTTAACTAAACGGTATGTGCTAAATAGTATGCAACAATGAGCAAATAGTATGCAGTTTAAGTATGTAGTACACTATTATGGGTATCTGGACATGGCCCGCGTGTACAGTGGCTTGCGAAAGTATACACCCCCTTGGCATAAATATTTTTTATTGTGAAACAAGACAAAAAAAACTGAACTTCAGCGTGCATAACTATTCACCCCCCTAAAGTCATTTGTAGAGCCAACTTTTGCAGAAATTACAGCTTCAAGTCTCTTGGGGTATGTTTCCATAAGCTTGGCACATCTAGCCACTGGGATTTTTGCCCATTCTTCAAGGCAAAACTGCTCCAGCTCCTTCAAGTTGGATGGATTCCGCTGGTGTACAGCGATCGTTAAGGCATACCACAGATTGTCAATTGGATTGAGGTCTGGGCTTTGACTAGGCCATTCCAAGACATTTAAATGTTTCCCCTTAAACCACTCGAGCGTTGCTTTAGCAGTATGCTTAGGGTCATTGTCCTGCTGGAAGGTGAACCTCTGTCCCAGTCTCAAATCTCTGGAAGACAAAGGTTTTCCTCAAGACTTTCCCTGTATTTAGCGCCATCTATCATTCCTTCAATTCTGACCAGTTTCCCAGTTACTGCTGATAAAAAACATCCCCACAGCATGACGCTGCCACCACCATGCTTCACTGTGGGAATGATGTTCTAGGGGTGATGAGAGGTGTTGGGTTTGCGCCAGACATAGAGTTTTCCTTGATGGTCAAAAAGCTTCATTTGTGTCTTATCTGACCAGAGTACCATCTTTCATATACTTGGGGAGTCTCCCACATGCCTTCTGGCGGATACCAAACGTGTTTGCTTATTTTCTTCTTTAAGCAATGGCCTTTTTCTGGCCACTGGTGACATATTCTTTCAAAGTTTCAGATATTTTTTATAACCCACCCCTGATCTGTACTTCTCCCCAACTTTGTCCCTGACCTGTTTGGGGAGCTCCTTGGTCTTCATGGTGCAGCTTGCTTGGTGGTGTGCCTTGCTTAGTGGTGTTGCAGACTCTGGGGTCTTTCAGAACAGGTGTATATGTTTGTTTTTTTACGTGTTATTTCTTACATTGGTACCCCAGGTCATCTTAGGTTTCATTACATACAGTCGAGAAGAACTACTGAATATAAGAGCAGCGTCAACTCACCATCAGTACGACCAAGAATATGACTTTCGCGAAGCGGATCCTGTGTTCTGCCTTTCACCCAGGACAACGGAATGGATCCCAGCCGGCGACCCAAAAAAACTACTTCGTAAAAGGGGGAAACGAAGCGGTCTTCTGGTCAGACTCCGGAGACGGGCACATCGTGCACCACTCCCTAGCATTCTTCTCGCCAATGTCCAGTCTCTTGACAACAAGGTTGATGAAATCCGAGCAAGGGTAGCATTCCAGAGGGACATCAGAGACTGTAACGTTCTTTGTTTCACGGAAACATGGCTCACTGGAGAGACGCTATCGGAGTCGGTGCAGCCAGCTGGAAACAAACATATTTCTCGTAAGAAGAGGGGCGGAGGCGTATGCTTCATGGTTAACGAGACGTGGTGGGGCCACAACAACATACAGGAACTCAAGTCCTTCTGGTCACCTGATTTAGAATTCCTCACAATCAAATGTCGACCGCATTATCTACCAAGGGAATTCTCTTCGATTATAATCACAGCCGTATATATTCCCCCCCAAGCAGACACATCGATGGCTCTGAACGAACTTTATTTGACTCTTTGCAAACTGGAATCCATATATCCGAAGGCTGCATTCATTGTAGCTGGGGATTTTAACAAGGCTAATCTGAAAACAAGACTCCCTAAATTGTATCAGCATATCAATTGCGCAACCAGGGCTGGAAAAACCTTGGATCATTGCTACTCTAACTTCCGCGACGCATATAAGGCCCTGCTCCGCTCTCCATTCGGAAAAGCTGACCACGACTCCATTTTGTTGATCCCTGCCTACAGACAGAAACTAAAACAAGAAGCTCCCGCACTGAGGTCTGTTCAACGCTGGTCCGACCAATCTGATTCCACACTCCAAGACTGCTTCCATCACGTGGATTGGGATATGTTTCGTATTGCGTCAGACAACAACATTGACGAATACGCTGATTCGGTGAGCGAGTTTATTAGAACGTGCGTTGAAGATGTCGTTCCCATAGCAACGATTAAAACATTCCCAAACCAGAAACCGTGGATTGATGGCAGCATTCGCGTGAAACTGAAAGCGTGAACCACTGCTTTTAATCAGGGCAAGGTGACCGGAAACATGACCGAATACAAACAGTGTAACTATTCCCTCCGCAAGGCAATCAAACAAGCTAAGCGTCAGTATAGAGACAAAGTAGAATCTCAATTCAACGGCTCAGACACAAGAGGTATGTGGCAGGGTCTACAGTCAATCACGGATTACAAAAAGAAAACCAGCCCCGTCACGGACCAGGATGTCTTGCTCCCAGGCAGACTAAATAACTTTTTTGCCCGCTTTGAGGACAATACAGTGCCACTGACACGGCCCGCAACCAAAACCTGCGGGCTCTCCTTCACTGCAGCTGACGTGAGGAAAACATTTAAACGTGTCAACCCTCGCAAGGCTGCAGGCCCAGACGGCATCCCCAGCCGCGCCCTCAGAGCATGCGCAGACCAGCTGGCTGGTGTGTTTACGGACATATTCAATCAATCCCTATCCCAGTCTGTTGTTCCCACATGCTTCAAGAGGGCAACCATTGTTCCTGTTCCCAAGAAAGCTAAGGTAACTGAGCTAAACTCACTTCCGTCATCATGAAGTGCTTTGAGAGACTAGTCAAGGACCATATCACCTCCACCGTACCTGACACCCTAGACCCACTCCAATTAGCTTACCGCCCAAATAGGTCCACAGACGATGCAATCTCAACCACACTGCACACTGCCCTAACCCATCTGGACAAGAGGAATAGCTATGTGAGAATGCTGTTCAACGACTACAGCTCGGCATTTAACACCATAGTGCCCTCTAAGCTCGTCATCAAGCTCGAGACCCTGGGTCTCGACCCCGCCCTGTGCAACTGGGTACTGGACTTCCTGACGGGCCGCCCCCAGGTGGTGAGGGTAGGTAACAACATCTCCACCCCGCTGATCCTCAACACTGGTGCCCCACAAGGGTGCGTTCTGAGCCCTCTCCTGTACTCCCTATTCACCCACGACTAAGTGGCCACGCACGCCTCCAACTCAATCATCAAGTTTGCGGACGACACAACAGTGGTAGGCTTGATTACCAACAACGACGAGACGGCCTACAGGGAGGAGGTGAGGGCCCTCGGAGTGTGGTGTCAGGAAAATAACCTCACACTCAACGTCAACAAAACTAAGGAGATGATTGTGGACTTCAGGAAACAGCAGAGGGAACACCCCCCTATCCACATCGATGGAACAGTAGTGGAGAAGGTAGTAAGTTTTAAGTTCCTCGGCGTACACATCACAGACAAACTGAATTGGTCCACCACACAGACAGCATCGTGAAGAAGGCGCAGCAGTGCCCCTTCAACCTCAGGAGGCTGAAGAAATTCGGCTTGTCACCAAAAGCACTCACAAACTTCTACAGATGCACAATCGAGAGCATCCTGTCGGGCTGTATCACCGCCTGGTACGACAACTGCTCCGCCCACAACCGTAAGGCTCTCCAGAGGGTAGTGAGGTCTGCACAACGCAAAACAACCACCCGAGCCACTGCCTGTTCACCCCGCTATCATCCAGAAGGCGAGGTCAGTACAGGTGCATCAAAGCTGGGACCGAGAGACTGAAAAACAGCTTCTATCTCAAGGCCATCAGACTGTTAAACAGCCACCACTAACATTGAGTGGCTGCTGCCAACACACTGACTCAACTCCAGCCACTTTAATAATGGGAATTGATGGGAAATGATGTCAAATATATCACTAGCCACTTAAACAATGCTACCTAATATAATGTTTACATACCCTACATTATTCATCTCATATGTATACGTATATACTGTACTCTATATCATCTACTGCATCTTTATGTAATACATGTATCACTAGCCACTTTAACTATGCCACTTTGTTTACATACTCATCTCATATGTATATACTGCACTCAATACCATCTACTGTATCTTGCCTATGCCGCTCTGTACCATCACTCATTCATATATCTTTATGTACATATTCTTTATCCCCTTACACTTGTGTCTATAAGGTAGTAGTTCTGGCATTGTTAGCTAGATTACTTGTTGGTTATTACTGCATTGTCGGAACTAGAAGCACAAGCATTTCGCTACACTCGCATTAACATCTGCTAACCGTGTGTATGTGACAAATAAAATTTGATTTGATTTGATTTAAATAAAGTCCACCTGTGTGCAATCTAACTAATTATGCAACTTCTGAAGGTAATTGGTTGCACCAGATCTTTTTCAGTGGCTTCATAGCAAAGGGGTGAATACATATGCACGCACCACTTTTCTGTTTTTTACTATTTAGAAACACGTTGTTTTTTTCATTTCACTTCACCAATTTGGGCTATTTTGTGTATGTCCATTACATGAAATGCAAATAAAAAATCAATTTAAATTACAGGTTGTAATGCAACAAAATAGGAAAAACACTAAGGGGGATGAATACTTTTGCAAGGAATTGTATGTACCAGAGAAATAGTTTCAGTAATGAACACATGGGTGATCATGTACAGATACAGTATGTACACACACCCCTACCTATCTAAAGGGAGTATATAGACAGTCAGGTACAGTAAAACATTTTTATCCCAAATGACACCCTGCTCCTTTTACAGAACACTTTTACAGTAGTGCACCACGTACGGAATAGGGTGCCATTTTGGGACACCGCCACAGTCAAGTGCAGTAACAGTGCAATATAACCCGTTAGGATACATGTCTCCTCGTAAACCTGGATGGTGGCCATGTCTCCCTCCAGCCTGATGATCTCTCCCACCAGCTCACTGTGGCCCACTCTCACCAGCTCATACATGGCCGCTCCCGCCATGGCAGTGGCCGTCACCACTACAGCACAGCCAGGGCACAACACAGGTCAGAGGTCACACAGCAGGAAAACACATGCAAGAGAGACAGATGTGATGTCTAGTCCAAACTTAACCCCCAGATTAGTGTAAGCAATATTGGTGGAAACAGCCTAGCCTACTACAACAGATATAGATGGGGCTCGTCATCAGCTAAAACCTTTGAAGGCTAAACAGAGGTACTGGTGACAGATCCATTTGAGTGATAGTGACCTGGGCCGGATACTCCATGGACGTATCCAAACTCGCTCTCCTTCTCCTCATCCCGGATCTTAGGCAGTTTAGACAGGTCCATCCCGACAGGCTAGATCTGCGGGAGAGAAAGAATAATTGAGTGAGTGTGTGAATGAGGGCGATAAAGGAAGATTGTTTTTTTTATCTCTGTCTCACCCTGTTACTTTAATCTGGGAAGAATGGGGCACAGTTGAAGAATGCTTCTGGTTATTTCGAAGACAGAACGCCACAGTGCTACTTTTAGAACGGTTACACTCTGTATATACAAGTGTATTGATTTGTGTTTTTATGGTTGACTGCATCCCAGACCATAGTGGGTTACAGTCATGGCTGGGACACTTGACCCAGTCATTAGAAGGTCAACAGGCTTCTCATCCAACTCCCTATACATCCATCTAGTCACGAAACATGACAGTGCCTTCAATTGTGTACTCCATGTACATTTACATAGAAAGAACCTAAATGTCCCTTGTCTGTCACAAAATTTTATTTGAAATTACTACGCAGATTGTCCATGGTGTTGGTCCTTCAGCTGGAAGAAATTTGAGACAAAATATCCACAGGAAAGTATTAAACAAACAGACTTCAAACGCAGGTCTGTGTGTGTGGCTATTAAGGTGTCTGCTCATGACCAAAGGCACGTGCACAAGACCGAAGTGCATACTAGCAGGCATTTGCATGGTTTTGAGCATGTGCCAGGTGAAACATTTCTACTTCAGTACCTGTGCTCTTAAGTCAGGTAAACAATACTCTGCCGTGGATTGTCTTAATTTCAGCCTAATGAGTCACCAACCATACAGACAACCGGCAGAGCAACTGCAAATGTCATTTTATTCAACATTTTGGCTTGTAAGGAAAATGTCCAAGATGTTGCAGTGCTTTGTTTGTCTGTATATCAATAAATATGACGGCTACTTGGATCGTATTCTGTGCAATAACACCAAGTGCATAAATAAGACAAATATTAGTTAAATAAATATGAAACAGTAAATTAAACTGTTTAATACACCTTTCATTTTGGAGCAAGGTAGCTTGTAGCTGACAGCAAAGGTTTCAACTAGAGATGACGTGCAGGGATTTGTAGTCTTGCATGACTTTTATGCCAACAACATTTTCAAATCTGAGTAAATAAAACCGAATATACTGATGTCACATTGTCCAAGAGAGATTTACAGTTATCAAAACACAGCCCTTATTTGAAGTGTCTCAAATCCACAATGGATAAAATGGAGAGAAAAAAACAATTGGAACCATTTCATGTTTGACTGCGAGGTTTTATGACATCCACCATGACGCTAAATTGGCTGGAAAACAATGCTTCAAGAAGCTTTGTTTCCTCCTCACTACCCACTACCCAAATACCCATGAACCAAATCAAACAGGGAGACAAAATAAAATGCTTTGTATTCAAGCTCTGCAGCTCTTAAATTGGGGTGGGTATAATTTGTGGAACGTTCCAACAGGAATCTGTTCCTAAAAGTTTGTAAATAACAAGATTGCCAACAACGCATACAAAGTTGTATAGGGGCTGAATAAGAAATCAAATGTATTTATATAGACCTTCTTACATCAGCTGATATATCAAAGTGCTGTACAGAAACCGAGTCGAAAACCCCAAACAGCAAGCAATGCAGGTGGCTAGGAAAAACTCCCTAGAAAGGCCAAAACCTAGGAAGAAACCTAGAGAGGAACCAGGCTACGAGGGGTGGCCAGTCCTCTTCTGGCTGTGCCAGGTGGAGATTATAACAGAACATGGCTAAGATGTTCAAATGTTCATAAATGACCAGCATGGTCAAATAATAGTAATCACAGTGAACAGGTCAGGGTTCCATAGCCGCAGGCAGAACAGTTGAAACTGGAGCAGCAGCACGGCCAAGATACCGAGTAGGGAGTTGGCAAATGTCATTAAGTTCTCACTCAACACGTTAATTCCGAAAAATGTATCTGGTAGCTTATGAACAAACATTAAGAATAAACTACGTGGTGAGTTGATGCCTATTCGGCAGCTAGTAAGCTAGGTGAATTGATCATGCACATTTGTATGTGTTGCTTGTACTTTACAAAGTTTTTGGAAGAGATTCCTGTTGGAACGTTCCACAAATGATACCCACCCTTAAAAATCACCTCGACTAACGAGGTGACAGGTGCAACACATCCCGAGGATGATTCCAATCAGTGCTCTTCCACAACTAAATAGAACCAGCCTCGAAATCAAAAACCAAAGCCTGTCAGAATACACACTACTAGAGTAGAACCATAACTATACCATATGATTACACACAGAAAAATGCCATACCACACATAGGCTTAAAATTAAGCTTGCTGCAATTGAGAGACTGGCATATATAGCACACAATCAGAAACAGTCTGCACCAGTTTCCCAAACTCGGTCTTCAGGACCCCAACGGGTGTACGTTTTGGTTTTTGCCCTAGTACTACACAGCTGATTCAAATCAGCAAGTGTAACAGTATAAGTTTAGACCGTCCCCTCGCCCATACCCGGGCGCAAACTAGGGACCTTCTGCACACATCAACAACTGACACCCACGAAGCATCGTTACCCATCGCTCCACAAAAGCCGCGGCCCTTGCAGAGCAAGGGGAACAACTACTTCAAGGTCTCAGAGCAAGTGACGTCACTGATTGAAACGCTATTTAAATAGCGCACACCGCTAACTAAGCTAGCCGTTTCACATCCGTTACACTCACCGCCCTTTTGACCTCCTCCTTTTCCGCAGCAACCAGTAATCCGGGTCACGGCACCAATGTAACAGTATAAGTTTAGACCGTCCTCTCGCCCATACCCGGGCGCGAACCAGGGACCTTCTGCACACATCAACAACTGACACCCACGAAGCATCGTTACCCATCGCTCCACAAAAGCCGCGGCCCTTGCAGAGCAAGGGGAACCACTACTTCAAGGTCTCAGAGCAAGTGACGTCACTGATTGAAACGCTATTTAGCGCACACCGCTAACTAAGCTAGCCGTTTCACATCCATTACACAAGCTTACATTTTTTTAATCAGCTGTGTCGTGCTATGGCAAAAAAACAAATCTGCACCCCTTGTGGTCCCGACGCCAGACTTTGGGAAACACTGGTCTGCACATACAAATCGCAGTCGGTCTGTTACCATGGCAATGGCACCCCTTACCCGATCTGCAACCATGATGATATCCCAGAGACTACAGCCCAACATGGTGTGATGAAAGAAACATACAGGAACTCAAATCCTTCTGTTCACCTGATTTAGAATTCCTCACAATCAAATGTAGACCGCATTATCTACCAAGAGAATTCTCTTCGATTATAATCACAGCCGTATACATCCCCCCCCAAGCAGACACATCGATGGCTCTGAACGAACTTTATTTAACTCTTTGCAAACTGGAAACCATTCATCCGGAGGCTGCATTCATTGTAGCTGGGGATTTTAACAAGGCTAATCTGAAAACAAGACTCCCTAAATTTTATCAGCATATCGATTGCGCAACCAGGGGTGGAAAGACCTTGGATCATTGTTACTCTAACTTCCGCGACGCATATAAGGCCCTGCCCCGCCCCCCTTTCGGAAAAGCTGACCACGACTCCATTTTGTTGATCCCTGCCTACAGACAGAAACTAAAACAAGAGGCTCCCACGCTGAGGTCTGTCCAACGCTGGTCCGACCAAGCTGACTCCACACTCCAAGACTGCTTCCACCACGTGGACTGGGACATGTTTCGTATTGCGTCAGACAACAACATTGACGAATACGCTGATTCGGTGTGTGAGTTCATCAGAACGTGCGTTGAAGATGTCGTTCCCATAGCAACGATTAAAACATTCCCTAACCAGAAACCGTGGATTGATGGCAGCATTCGCGTGAAACTGAAAGCGCGAACCACTGCTTTTAATCAGGGGAAGGTGTCTGGTAACATGACCGAATACAAACAGTGCAGCTATTCCCTCCGCAAGGCTATCAAACAAGCTAAGCGTCAGTACAGAGACAAAGTAGAATCTCAATTCAACGGCTCAGACACAAGAGGCATGTGGCAGGGTCTACAGTCAATCACGGACTACAGGAAGAAATCCAGCCCAGTCACGGACCAGGATGTCCTGCTCCCAGGCAGACTAAACAACTTTTTTGCCCGCTTTGAGGACAATACAGTGCCACTGACACGGCCGGCAACGAAAACATGCGGTCTCTCCTTCACTGCAGCCGAGGTGAGTAAGACATTTAAACATGTTAACCCTCGCAAGGCTGCAGGCCCAGACGGCATCCCCAGCCGCGCCCTCAGAGCACGCGCAGACCAGCTGGCCGGTGTGTTTACGGACATATTCAATCAATCCCTATACCAGTCTGCTGTTCCCACATGCTTCAAGAGGGCCACCATTGTTCCTGTTCCCAAGAAAGCTAAGGTAACTGAGCTAAACGACTACCGCCCCGTAGCACTCACTTCCGTCATCATGAAGTGCTTTGAGAGACTAATCAAGGACCATATCACCTCCACCCTACCGGACACCCTAGACCCACTCCAATTTGCTTACCGCCCAAATAGGTCCACAGACGATGCAATCTCAACCACACTGCACACCGCCCTAACCCATCTGGACAAGAGGAATACCTATGTGAGAATGCTGTTCATTGACTACAGCTCGGCATTCAACACCATAGTACCCTCCAAGCTCGTCATCAAGCTCGAGACCCTGGGTCTCGACCCCGCCCTGTGCAACTGGGTACTGGACTTCCTGACGGGCCGCCCCCAGGTGGTGAGGGTAGGCAACAACATCTCCTCCCCGCTGATCCTCAACACTGGGGCCCCACAAGGGTGCGTTCTGAGCCCTCTCCTGTACTCCCTGTTCACCCACGACTGCGTGGCCACGCACGCCTCCAACTCAATCATCAAGTTTGCGGACGACACAACAGTGGTAGGCTTGATTACCAACAACGACGAGACGGCCTACAGGGAGGAGGTGAGGGCCCTCGGAGTGTGGTGTCAGGAAAATAACCTCACACTCAACGTCAACAAAACTAAGGAGATGATTGTGGACTTCAGGAAACAGCAGAGGGAACACCCCCCTATCCACATCGATGGAACAGTAGTGGAGAGGGTAGCAAGTTTTAAGTTCCTCAGCATACACATCACAGACAAACTGAATTGGTCCACTCACACAGACAGCATTGTGAAGAAGGCGCAGCAGCGCCTCTTCAACCTCAGGAGGCTGAAGAAATTTGGCTTGTCACCAAAAGCACTCAAACTTCTACAGATGCACAATCGAGAGCATCCTGGCGGGCTGTATCACCGCCTGGTACGGCAACTGCTCCGCCCTCAACCGTAAGGCTCTCCAGAGGGTGGTGAGGTCTGCACAACGCATCACCGGGGGCAAACTACCTGCCCTCCAGGACACCTACACCACCCGATGTCACAGGAAGGCCATAAAGATCATCAAGGACATCAACCACCCGAGCCACTGCCTGTTCACCCCGCTATCATCCAGAAGGCGAGGTCAGTACAGGTGCATCAAAGCTGGGACCGAGAGACTGAAAAACAGCTTCTATCTCAAGGCCATCAGACTGTTAAACAGCCACCACTAACATTGAGTGGCTGCTGCCAACACACTGACACTGACTCAACTCCAGCCACTTTAATAATGGGAATTGATGGGAAATTATGTAAATATATCACTAGCCACTTTAAACAATGCTACCTTATATAATGTTACTTACCCTACATTATTCATCTCATATGCATACGTATATACTGTACTCTATATCATCGACTGTATCCTTATGTAATACATGTATCACTAGCCACTTTAAACTATGCCACTTTGTTTACATACTCATCTCATTTGTACATACTGTACTCGATACCATCTACTGTATCTTGCCTATGCTGCTCTGTACCATCACTCATTCATATATCCTTATGTACATATTCTTTATCCCCTTACACTGTGTACAAGACAGTAGTTTTGGAATTGTTAGTTAGATTACTTGTTGGTTATTACTGCATTGTCGGAACTAGAAGCACAAGCATTTCGCTACACTCGCATTAACATCTGCTAACCATGTGTATGTGACAAATAAAATTTGATTTGATTTGATTTGATTTGAACATGAAGACTCACGATTTACCAGCATCAAAAGTGAGAAATAGGACACACCTCCCCGCTCCCTCTGGACTTCCTCCCTGGTCGATTCTCACCGGGTATGACGCAGTACGCTAACATTAGAGGGGAGATCCCAGGCAAGCATCACTGTATTTCTGTGCTCTTCTCTACCTTATGTGAAGGCCATGCTTCCCTCTTTCCCACTGTCTGTATGCTTCTCCCTCAAATGCTGCATAATAGCCTATGCCTCCCTTTGTTGTTTTTTTCACACACACAATCTGTCGTGACTTAATGTCATCTATACAGGCAGAAAACTGCAGGTGATCTAACACAGGGGGCTGATGCTTCCTGATACTCCTGCATCTATACTACGGAGATTGAACAACCCCCATCACTCACTCTGTAGACACACACACCATTCCTGCTTCAGTGCCCTTACCACCCTTTCGTCCTTACCACAGATAGGGTATTTTCCTCCATGCTAGATGGGTCATCTGTGTAGAAATAGCCCCCCCAACAGGTCTAGTCTGTAGCTGCAGGATACAGACAACAATGGCTCAGGATGACCTCCAGTTCTCACCAGTGGACAGGACAGACTTAGTAAGCATTTATATGCGTTCTTCAGATGTAAGACCATCTAGTAAGCATTTATATGCGTTCTTCAGATGTAAGACCATCTTCTCTTCATCTCTTAATCTTAACTTGAATGTTCAATTCCCTTTGGATTACAACAGGTTCAAATTTGTCTTGTAAAACAAGCTAAAGAACACGGATACAGAAAAAAATAGACTGATTAATAATTCACCCATCAATCACTTCCATTGTGATTTTGGCATAGAGACTATGAATATATGCATGAGGCATCACATGACTGTGGCACATGACTGGCTAAGTTATATGGGGCCATTTGAGGAAGTGGAAAATCCTAGTGTGGGGAAAGATTGGGATGTCCACTCAGAGTGTGTGTGTGTCTTGGTGGTTCATATGCTGTGCAAGACATACGGATTCACACACTCAGAGTCCGGTCTATAAAAAGCTAGATGAGTGAACTTGAATCCCTTGACACAAGTGTACTTGTCTGGTCTTATAGCAGCCACCTACAAAGCTCAAATCTCTGGTATGATGCAGGCAGAAGTTTCCCTTTAAAACAGATCTAGGACCAGCTTCATCTCCCTAAAGTTCCAACCTTTAAGGGGAAAAATATTAATGCCAGGGGTAGGGGAAGTATTCAGTGTAAAACCCAGACATGCTTCCAGGTTCTATGGACTCATTTTAAAATCGAGGATACACTCCCATCACAGGGTACTGCAATGTTAACGTAAACAATCCGTAGTAAGGAAGGTCTTTCTGTGAGTGTAAAGGTAATAAAACACAATGGACCTTTAGCCTAATAAAATTGTTTCCTTAAGCATAATCAGTCTCGTAATGCAACTAGAGCAAGTGGGGGTTCCAAATTGTTGCATAATCCTGCAAACCCAACAGCTCATACTGAACTTCCTGTTTGAGTTTTAAAATGTTACAAAATAGTGCTAATCCACTCAGTGCATCCCTTGTCACAATGGATTCACATATTTACCAACAACTCCCCACAGGCTGAGATCCTATGCCCCAAAGGGCAAGTCTAGGATCAAGTTCTCTGTTCTCAGTCCTAAAAGCTGAAACTAAAACTGGTCCTGAATCAACACTTGGGGACAATCATCCTCTTAACTATCTGTTATTTTTTAACTATTCTGTTATTTCTTTGTTGTTAAGATAGAATACACAAAGGGTGGATCTCATTCTCAATAGTCCTGAAGCTTCCTTTCCCTTCCTTGTTGCATCTGCTTCCTTTGATACTGCACTAATCTATAGCACTAGACAGGTGAAAGAAAAATCCTCAGTGGGATTCCACAATATTGCTTTACCCTATCCTCACTTCTCAGAAAAGTACATTAGATGGAGGGGGGGGGGGGGGGGATAATGGGAACTCACATTAGAATATTGAGATTCACCCAAAGAGGTCATATCCTATGAGCAGACACTTCTGATGAGAAATTCAACATCCAAGTAAGGATATGGTGGGGCCCTGATGCTATTTGCATTGAATTATTCTTCCTCCTCTGCACCATCTCCAGCTCATCCTCCTCTTCCGCCATCAAACAATCATTATCACATGCCAATCTGTCACGAGGAACAAACCAAGGGAATAAAGACCAGCATGGGAATAATAAGTGATTGTTTGATTTACAATACCACATCTCACATGCAGAGAGTATCTGGATTTGATAACATTTGTAGTATGCCTAATAGCTTATCTGCACTGCCCCAAAGATGTACGTCAAACATAATCACCTTGTAAACACCATCGCTCACGCGCTGTAGGTATCGCCGTTCTTTTAGTTAAATGACACGTCTATCCCTGGCCATGTCACAGAAAATAACGCGTTACATTGTAGCTAGTAAAAAAATGATCCATCGATCAAATGAAAGACAAATACATTACCTGCTGAGGCACGACTTCTACGCATTTTTTTGCGGAATAACACCCGACATTTGAGAAGCTACCCTGCCAGCGATGCAATGTATTTGATTAATCAACCCAATAATGCAAACATGTTTAATTAATATAATTAGCTGCAGTTAATCCATGTTATTTGTCATTTTGTTCATTTAAATAGGCCTACACTTGAATGAAACACCACGACCAGAAGTAAATGTATTTTCCAATTATTAAATTCATATGATAAACAATATCAGACTTAGTGAAATAACATGGTTGTTTATGCAATTTCATGGATAGCCATCGTTGGCTACATTGTAGGCGATTTAAAGCGTAGGTCATCGGTCAAAATCGCTTGCTCTGCCATTTTGATACATTTCAAAAATGACATTGCATTTAATCTGATATGATGACAATACAATGGGATAGCTACCTTCAGAAATGAAACGGTCCACCGTCTTGATCCTCTGCCTAGAGAAGATGTGAGTGTCGATCATGCGATAGCAAATGATCAGCTGACTTCATTCACAGCGCTTTGCAAAGCGCAGAAACTCTATGGCAAGACTCACAACCACTGCAAATGATTAATTCCACTGTGGTTCAATCCCACTGCGCTGTCAAAGACTATACAAGGAAAGACAATACTTTCTCTCGATATTCGTATATAGTTTGACATTTAAATAATCACCAACAATAGAACAGAACAGCTGATGAGCAGCATCACAGCATTTTATTCAGCAATTAGAAATGAGGCTCAGATCAAGAAAAGATGGAAGGCTCCACAATAGACGGAGGGCAGAAAAACAAACAGTAGAATTATGTGGTCTTTTTTGAGAACATATCTTTGCATTTGAGCCAAAATGGCGGTAGACCCATAATTTTGCTGTTGCGTGTAAAAAAGATGGATTGCACTGTGGGACACTGGAGATTTGCATGACGATAGTTTACAACAATACTATGAATTTAAATGAAATATCAAGTTGCGCCACAAATGATCAGAAATGGAATAATGAAAAACATGTGCAAAAATGACATTTAAAAATCTAACAAAAATGTCAAAGGTCAGCCCATACTTAAAGAACAAACATCCCGAAATGTTTCAATATTTCAAACACAAAACCTGCTTTATAATAAAAACAGTAATATGTATGTCATTTCATCAAACTGACTAATACAAATAACTGGATTAATAATAATATGTAGCCATATTAACGTTCTGCGCATGTGGGGTCAGAGTTGACCGTCTGCCGTGGAGGAGTGCGGTAGCTAAGCTAACAGCTAGCAACACATGTGGAGGGTACAACGGGAGGCAACCCTAACTCTGTCAAAATTCCCCCAACCGAACCGTAAACTACTCAGAACTTTAGTCACATTGAATTTAAGGAATAACAGTAGTTTACAATGAAAGGGTGAGTAAAGCCATTTAGAGACATGTCTGTGTTCTTATCACGAGTAAAGTTTTTTTCTTGTCTCTTTTTTCTTTTTTCTACAGGCGGGGAGGTGGTTGCAATGCTGCTGCTAGCTAAACCCTTTGCGCGGTTAGGGGTAAAATAATCTGCCAGTGATGGCACTACAGTGATTTTCGTTTCGCTAACCACCGTTTGTCATTGGCTGGCTAGCTAGCTAGTTAGCAAATAGCATCGTTAACCTGCTAAGTGTGACTAGTAGTGCCTGCATTACCCATCAAATGAACCATGCTTGAACAAAAGTCGGACAAGTTCGTAACCTGCCTGTTAGTTCGTGACGTGTAGCTAATTAGCTAACCTGAAATTCGATGTCCTACTTTGTCGCTAGCTATAGATAATTACTACTCGGCTACTTTACGCCACTCTCAACTCCAACCTTGTTCAACCAACTAGCTAGCTACTTTACTTAACTAGTGAACCACGCGGCTAGGTAGCTAACGCTAACTAGCTAACTTAAACATGGAACACATGATAACTGTCACTCCACCAATGCTCCTTCTATTTGTGGTCACACTACCTAACGTTAGCACAATGTTCACGTTTGTCAGCAGTTTATTTGAAGTATGTTTAACTAGTATCACTGATTTATGTGAAGCAGGACAACGTTGATTCGCTAGCTAACTAGGCTAACTAGCTAGCTTATTGGGCAACCTAGCTAAATGATTCAATAACCCAATGGTTCAACTGTACTGTTTGGGGCGTAAGCATCAACCATAAAACTAGGTGCTTTGTTCATCTTATGCAATTATCTGTCAAGCCTACAAAATATCAGTTCCCTCATTGCTGCTTTGCAAACACTAGGTACATTCTGCATCCCTTACTCATTCATGTAAGTAACACACAAGTAGCTAGTATAAGTGGAATGGTTAGAATTAGGAATTTAATAGGATCTTTATGGTGGAATGACACAAGGTAGCAAATGTTTACTACTGTATGTAGCCAACTACTTCGGGCATTTCTAGCTCTATTTTAAAGTGTCAACAGGAAAGGAATCAGTGGATCAACAAAGACTGATGTGTAGATTCTATGTTGAAACATTCAAACCAGTTTTTCAGCTTGATGTTTACTTAACAAGTTTTCCTAACATGACACCATCTTGTCTGCAAAGTCCAATGGGGTCTCATGATGTGGTGTCTCTGTTTTTTTTAATTCGCAGAGCAGATGTCTTAGGTTTGAATATCTGCAATGTTGCATGATCTCTGCTGCCGCTCTATTCTGACTGCTGGCGAACACGTGAGCAGCAGCTGTTGTCGGCCTAGAGGTTTTAACATAAGGAGCCGCCCTATAAATACATCTGTGCGCTCTCCGGGGGGAGGTCAATTTGAGGCAAACAGTCAAGACACGAAAACAAACTCTTGGTTGCAGAGATTGACATTTGCATCTTGACTAATCTTAAATGATCCATGCACACAGGAAAGTGTGTATACATACATAGATTTATTCTAGTTGCAACTAACATGTCATCCAGGCGCCATTGAATTTATGGTTTTGCGTTAGGGGGAAGATTTTGTCTGGCGTTGTGGTGTATGCGTGTTGGCCTTTTGGGATGAGAGGTGGCAGCTGTCAGTGCATCTGGGCTGGTAATGATGGCTCACAGTGGCAGGAAACTGGCTTCCCTGTCTGCTCCCTAGAAGTGGTCAAAGCACAGGCAGGACCATGTCCTCAAGCAAACTGTTAGACATCTCTAAGTTTATCAACATAGTTAATGAGTTGTCTACATAGGCCAATGTATGGGTACGTACTACGGACCTGTGTAGAATTCACTCTGAATAGGGGTGCCACATTATCTATCTTTGTTGCTTGGAGTCCACCCCCACCTGTGTCCCCAGCTGGTTGACCGTTCTGCTCTTGTTCCAGTAGCCGGATCGAGCTGGGGGACGTTACGCCCCACAACATTAAACAGTTGAAACGCCTCAACCAGGTCATCTTCCCAGTCAGCTACAATGACAAGTTCTACAAGGACGTGCTCGAAGTGGGAGAGCTCGCCAAGCTAGGTAAGACGAGACAGGCTTGCCCAACCACAGTCTTATGTTGTCTGATATTGACACATTTGTTTTGGTAGTGAACTAATGGTGTAATATGAGGAAAAACTGCAGCATGGCACTAATGTAATACGCCTGCCCTCTGATCCCTGTATTTGCAGCGTACTTCAATGACATTGCAGTGGGGGCAGTGTGCTGCAGAGTGGACCACTCTCAGAACCAGAAGAGACTGTACATCATGACACTGGGCTGCCTAGCGCCCTACCGCAGATTAGGCATAGGTACGGCTCAATCTTTTCTTGGTTTCATACACCAGCAATAGCCAGCGTCACACCATATTTCCTTATATCCTCTTACACTGTTTACACAGTATCAGGTCATGATAACCTGTGTGTATTGCATATTGTCAAACTCCTAGTCTTTTATTGTAACCAGGAACAAAGATGCTGAACCATGTGTTAAACATCTGTGAGAAGGATGGCACTTTTGACAACATTTACCTGTAAGTTTATAATCTCTTTTTTATGGCTTTCTCTCCTTGTGTCGATGTGCATTGATGTGAAAGATCTGGACAAAGAAAATGCCTGGTATGGGCATACACCATCTTGCTTAGCTCTCACCAGACCTATGTTTTCACATCAGTGCATATTAAGGAGGAAACCTTTTGTGATGGACCCTCAGTGTTCAGTTGAAAATGTCACCCACACATCCCTTCATCCCTGACCTTTAATTCACACGCTCCCTTTCTTCCTCCTGACAGTCATGTGCAGATCAGCAACGAGTCTGCAATCGACTTCTACCAGAAGTTTGGCTTTGAGATCATTGAGACGAAAAAGAACTACTACAAGAGGATAGAACCGGCAGATGCCCACGTGCTTCAAAAGAGCCTGCGCAGCACTTGTGCGCCCCCTGGGGGAGAGTTGCAGAAGGCAGAGTAGCCTCTGGAAAGAGCATGGTCGTGCCCCGCCTCCCCAAGAAACAGAACTGTGACAGATGCCCATGGGTCGACACATTCACCACTTTCTTCAAAGGACGTTAAAAAGTGAAAACAAATTCAAAGTTTAAAAAACAAAACATGGCTGCATTTTGATTTAGCAACAAAACAAACACATTTTGCATTTTATTTTTACTATTTTTCTTCATTTAGAAATTTGAAAACAAAATAAAGGATTCAGAATCCAAAAGTGCTCAGAAAAGCTGCCGACTTAAGACAGTTTAGATATGGTGGGGGGGTTCTGTGTTTGCAAATCATACTGTTTGAGTTGTTTTAAATGCGGTTTGTACTAAAAAACCCGATAGAACTGAATAGGGAATCTTTTACAGTAAGAGACTATCGTTGACAAAGGAAGTCCAACTGGCAACCATGGAGTGATGCTTCTTGTAATGGTGACACGTTTGGAACACTGAACTCATCCCCTTGTCACCTGAGCCCAGGGACTTATGGGAAGAGTTTTTACTGGTGGGTGAGACTTACTGTTTCTTCTTCTAGCAATATGCAAAGTGTGAGCCTTGCGCTGTGATGCAATGCCCCCTATTGACATCAAAGCTCTGATGCCAGTCCAGAGGGGGAAAGGAGCACCCCACAGTGCGGGCATGAGGAAGGATGAACGGTTTCAAGTTGTGGGGAGATTTGAGGAAGTGGATTCCACTCTTTGTTTCTGAATGGTTTTGTTTCTCAACCCATCTATTTAATCCCCCCTTTAGATATTTTTCTTTTCAGCTCTTTTTATATATATATATATTTATATATATATATATATATATATATTTTGATGCTGATTGGCTCAGGGCTTCTCCTGGGCTTGCCACAGATGCTGTGAGAGAGTCCCGGAAACCTTCAGAGAGATCAGGGTGTGAGATGGGCAAAGGTGTATGAGATCACAGGAAATAACTGGTTTATTACGATGTTGATGTTTTTGTCAAAGTACAAAGATGTGACAATGAACAAGATGTCGAGCAGGGATTGCTTGAGTACTTGGCAGTTCAGGAGGCGGGTCTCTGTTTTAAGGACTAGAGCAGTTCAATTGACTGGATAAGATGGCGTTCTCTCAGCCTGGGTGAAGTGCATGAGTGAGATTGTTGTGGATGCTTCTGTTTAGATTGGCACTTTATAGTTAGCTGGAGTACTGTCTGGTACTGAGGCTAACCTTTATTGGCCCCTGTAGTAGGAAGTAGGAACCCAGCCAACTAGATCTTTCCACATGTATCTGTAACCTTTTTGTGCGCTTCACTCATGACCATTGTGGGAAGGTTGCGTGTTGGTTTGGTAGTTTCCTCTGTCTGTGGGGCCCCTTACAACAGAACCTGAAGCCCAGGAGAAACCTGCTCCACTGCATGCTGGGAGAATACTGCCCTCTCCACTGTAGTAAAAGCATGTTTTGTTTTCTCCTTTTGAAAATGATCTTTTCTGGAGCTCTATATTGTAAGACTTTTTAACCTCTAAATAAAATAAATGCTATTTGCATTGTGGGTTCATTATTTATATTTCATGATGTAGATCAGACCATAAATGGTAATGTGTCTGTATATCCATCATAGTTTACAATCATACAGTACCTTGAAGTATTCAGATCCCTTGACTTTTACAGCCTTGTTCTAAAATGGATTAAATAAAAAATCCTCAGCAATCTACACATAATACCCCATAATGACAAAGCGGAAACAGGTTTTCAGAATTTCCTTGCGAATTTAGGAAAAATAAAACAAACCTTATTTATTTACATAAGTATTCAGGCCCTTTGCTATGAGACTCGAAATTGAGCTCGGGTGCATCCTGTTTCCATTGATCATCCTTGAGATGTTTCTCCACCTGTGGTAAATTCAATTGATTGGATATGATTTGGAAGGGCACACCTGTTTATATACGGTCCCACAGTTGACGGTGCATATCAGAAAAAAAACAAGCCATGGGGTCAAAATAATTTTCTGTAGAGCTCAGAGACAGGATTGTGTCGAGGTACAACATCTTGCAGCATGAAAGGTCCCCAAGAACACAGTGTCCTCCATCATTCATAAATGGAATAAGTTTGGAACCACCAAGACTCTTCCAAGAGCTGGCAACCAGGCCAACCTGAGCAATTGGGGAGAGGGGCCTTGGTCAGGGAGGTGACCAAGAACCCGATGGTCACTGACAGAGCTCCAGAGTTCCTCTGTAGAGATGGGAGAACCTTCCAGGAGGATGACCATCTCTGCAGCGCTCCACCAATCAGGCCTTTATGGTAGAGTGGCTAGATGGAATCCACTCTTCCGTAAAAGGCACATGACAGCTCGCTTGTAGTTTGCCAAAAGGCACCTAAAGGACTCACAGAACATGAGAAACAAGATTCTCTGGTCTGATGAAACCAAGATTGAACTCTGGCCTAAATGCCAAACGTCACGTCTGGAGGAAACACGGCACCATACCTACGATGAAGCATGGTGATGGCAGCATCATGCTGTGGGGATGTTTTTCAGTGGCAGGGTAGGGAGACTCGTCAGGATCGAGGGAAAGATGAACGAAGCGAGGTACAGGGGTCCTTGATGAAAACCTGCCCCAGAGTGCTCAGGTTCACCTTCCAACAGGAAAACGAACCTGAGCAAGAGTGGCTTCGGGACAAGCTGCTGAATGTCCCGGACTTGAACCCGATTGAACATCTCTGGAGAGACTTGTAAATGGCTATGCAGCAACGCTCCCCATCCAACCTGACAGCGCTTGAGAGGGTCTGCAGAGAAGAATGGGAGGAACTCCCTAAATACAAGTGTGCCAAGCTTGTATTGTTATCCCCAAAAGACGCGATGCTGTAATCGCTGCCAAATTTGCTTCAACAAAGTCCTGAGTGAAGGGTCTGAATACTTATGTAAATGTAATATTTCAGTTTATTTTTAATAAATTTGCAAACATTTCTTAGTCTGTTTTCGCTTTGTCATTGTAGGGTATTGTCTGTAGCTTGTTTTATTTTTTTATTTTTTTGGGGGGGGGGCGATTTAATCTGTTTTTAAAATAAGGCTGTAACGTAACAAAATGTGGGGGAAATGAAGGGGTCTGACTACTTTCCGAAGGGACTTTATAGTTATAGTCATAGTTCACAATGCACGGGCAGAGTACTGGAAGTAGAGGAGACTCAGCATATAATGTTTATCCCTGAGACGCAATTTGCTCTATAGTAGGAAGTGAAATATATACGAACGACATGGTGTAAAAAAAATTATAATACAATATTAAACAATGTCATACTTGACTGTTCAATTTGTGTACAATATGGATAAATTCTGCTTGATCCGTCAATCATTCAAATCACAATCCATGACTTCATCCCAGTACACCTTTTGATTGGATCATAGCTCGAATCTCTTGATTCCCGATCGTTCGTCTCAGTTTACTTACGCCCCTTTCTCCTTACCACTTGATTTTTGGGCTAGGTTGTGAGTGGAGTTTATTGACAGAGAGAACCAAAGTTTTGTCAGGAACGAAGTCCCATAATGGGGAAACTACAGGTAATTTGCTAGCTTATTATTTTTCCCAACTTTTCCAGGGGGTTTTCTGTTTGCAATTTTGTTCAGCAAGTCTAGCTAGCAAGCTTGACATGTACCCAAGCTACTACATGGTGATCTAGCTAGCGAGCTAACATCTAGCTGGCTGGGTGGCTGTTTGTTTAGCTAGCACAATATGGTTATACCATCATTTATTGTGAGTGTGAACTGTGTTTTACGTCATTGTCGCTTAAATTCACTACCAAAATAGGGCTTATCTTCTGTGAAACTACTCCAACACCAGGATAGCAGTGCTAATGAGATAGCTACGTAGTTCTCGGCCCCCTAGCTACTACGTAGCTAACGTTACTGGGAAAGTATAGGTTGAAAATGGGGATGTTAGTGGGTTAATTACATTTTAATTGCTTTCCAATAGAACGCTATCCATTGCCCCCGATATATTGTGTTCTAAACAATTTGTCAATATTAATTCATTATTTTCAGCTTACGTTTACTAACTGGGATAACCGATTAACACAGCGTTGGACTAAGCTCATTGTTTACATGAAACTTGGCAAAGGTCTGCGTGTCTTGTCCCATGTTGTTGTGATGAGTAAAGGCAGCACAACATGAGGCTACTTGAATTTGGAAGTTTTGTTGTTGCTCAACAGCCTTGTAATTTATGATCCGTTACTTATTTGTAATCGATGTTTTTTTTCTTCTATTGTCTAGTCATCATACCTCCTCACTCATTAGTCTCTTATGACTGTGTGGGTTGCAGGTCGGCCAGGGAAGATATTTAATGTTTGGCCTGCGAGCGTGGTGACTTGGCAGTACAGTAGGCCAGGATGCCAGAGATGACAGAGAACCAGACTCCTGGCCATAAACCACGGTAAGGACAAAACACGGATCCTTCTGACCATTACGTCTATGGGAAGGATCTCTTGGCGTATGTATTGTCAGCGCTTTACCACAGAAACGCATGCATTGTTGTGTGTCTGAAAACAATACCCATATCATTAGCTAACCTCTTCATTTTCTCTTGCAGGAAGAAAAAAAACAAGGAATCTCACAATGCAGGTGAGATGTTGTTTTAGTGTTTTTCTGTAGTTTCTCAGGATTTTGTGGGAATGACTCGCTAAGGTTTTGTTTTGGTCCTTTAGTTGAGAGACAGCGAAAAGAGAAGATCAACGCTGGAATTAACCGTATTGGGGACCTTCTACCCTGTTCCCAGGCACTGAAGCAGGTAGGCCTAATCCATAGACACACACCCACACACACACACACACCTTAGTGTGTTTTTGGACCAAACCATAGAACTTACAGGCTTGGTTTGCTTTTGAAGGAGTAGTATTTATCTTTTGGTCTGAAGCTATTAGTTGGTCTTGTCTGTGAAGATCCTGTTGTTATCCTGCCATCTGTTTTGACTTGTGTTTGTATACATGTAAATCCCATGCTGACATCCTCCCTCTTTAGAGTAAGAACATGATCCTGGACCAGGCCTACCGTTACATAATTGAGCTGCAGAAACAAAATGACGCCATGCTTCTCAAGGGAGGAGACCTAGTACAAGGTGAGATGAGAGTTTGTGACATTTACAGGTATGTTTTGACGGTGCAGAAGTATTTAATTCCTTTGGGTGCGTTTTCCTATGTGTTTGCTTGCATTTGACAGTGTTTGTGTGTACTTGTCTGAATGTTTGAGAGTCCTGTGTTGATGACCACTAGTCCTTGTTGTCTCCTATCTCTGCAGCTGAGGAGATCCGGCGACTGCGGCATCAGCTGGACGAGCTGCGGAAGGAGAGCGGCCATTACATTGAGCTGCTAAAAGCCCACGACATCAACTTCCTGGATGACCCCACTGTCCACTGGAAGGGCAAGTTGCGCTGTGCAAAGGTTGCCAAAGTAGCGCCCACTCACCAGCTCCCCAAAAGAATTATTGTCTACTCCAATGGAAATGTGATACGCCCAGCAGGAAAGGAACCTAGTCCAGCCTCCGATCAGGGGAAGCAACATGCTGAGGCTGTGATTGTTCAGTCATCTTGTGACATTACAGCAGGGCTAAGGGTGAACAGGGTTCTTAAGCACGTCAGCGTCCCTTCCTCTGCCCCTCCGCTCCTCCCCGGGGCAACCCTTGCCCCTACAGTGTCTATACCTGGCATCAGGCTGGTGGAACAGTGTGTAGCAGAGGCACCTTCAGCCCCAAAACTGCCGCCCTCTGTGTCCTACTTCACCCTCCAGGGTCTCTGCCCTCTCCCGACTGTCACCACCGCCTTGCCCCAGCCTGCCAACCCAGCCCCTAGTCTCAACGTCGCAGCCAGTCTGGCCACCCAACTCCCTCTCCAGCCTGTCCCCAGCCTTACAGCCCTTCCCCAGGTTATAACCACCCAGAACGCTGCCAGCAGGACGACTATCCCCAGCAGCTCAACCCTCCTCAGGGCCAGTGCAGCAGGGAGCACACAGACCACCTGGACTACCCTACAGCTGGCTGGGAACACAGTGCAACCTGTCTGCCAGTCTCTCTCCACACAGGAGACTACCACCACTGGGCAGCAGGTGTCTCTATGCCCCATGGGCACTAAACCATCAGTTCAACCCATTCATATTCAAATGAGGCCACAGGTACCCATACAGCTCCAGGCACCCATCACTGCCCATATCCAAGCCCAGCCCTCCATACAGAGGACACCCCAGCTTCGGCCAGCTATCCTTGCCCAGCACCAGCCTCAGCCAGTCATGGCCCCCAAGCCACAGTGTGCCATTCTCCCTCAGTCAGCCATAATTCCCCAGCCTGCTGTGGTAGCCCACTCAGCTATGATGTCACAACCTCAACCTGCTGTACTACAACCGGCAACAGTCCTCCCCCATCCACAGACTGCCCTGATGAATCAGCCCCAGCCCCACCCCCAGACATCTGTGATGCCCCTCCTCCAGACCATGCAAGTATTGCAAGTAAACCCTGCAGGGACAACAGTTGCTGGGGTAACGGCTCCTCAGAACACTAACAACCCGAATGTTGTCATCCTACAGCAGACCAATCCTTGCTCAGCCCAGTCGGTTGTCAGGGAGGACTTAACCAATCAGACGCCTTGCCAGCACATCGTCATCATCCAGGCCTCCAATCAGCCTCCACCTGCTCCTCCTCAGAACCCTCAGGTTGGCATGGTGCCCACTACAGCACCTGTCATGCCCAATCAGATTGTCGCAACCAGCTGCCCAACTTCCACCACTGGGCAACAGATATTTGGGGGTAAACAGTTGGTCCACATTCTACCCCGTCCTGTCCCTCAAACCCAGGCCCCCCCGGTTCCCCCGACCCCTCAGACCATCACTGTGAACGGCCAGGTGTTTTCCCTGCAGCCCATGAAGACCTCGGATAAGTATGGCTCTCAGGGTGGCCAGAGCAGTCTCCAGCTGATCCAGCCCACCACTGTTGAGGAGCCCACCACCAATGTGGCTCTGCACACCCTGGGAGCCCTCAGCAGTCTCAACCAGAGCATCTCACAGGGCATGCCGCCATGCATCTCCACCCAGAGTAACGTTCAGCTGACCCTTGCCCCACCATCCTACTCTATAGTGCCACAACAGCCATCTTCTGTCACGGTTTCAGCAGCTCCACACAGTACCCCTGTCAGTCAGATCTCGATCCCAAGTGTGACTCCACCCAGAACAGGTCTGGCAGTGGGTACAGGGAAGGCCTTGCGGAGACAGCCTGGCACAGCTTCAATGCCCAGAGCTAAGAGAGCCACCACCAAGAGGACCAAGTTGGTTAGGAAGAAGGAGCCGAAACGGGGGCAGACTAGTCGTACTGTCACCATTGCAGCCAAGCCAGTGGCTGTAACAGGGGACCGTCAGGAACAAGAGTCCACTGTGGTTCAGAGAATCCCATCCTCTGCTGCTGGGACAATACAGCCAAAGCCTGGCCCTGTCAGCACCACAGTGAACACATCCTCGGTTAGTAGTATTGAGGCAGCCACACATGGCAGACCTGTGAGTAGTGTTGGCTCTCCACAGTCCACACCTAAAGATGGTAGTGTCAATGCTGCTACACATAGTGGGCCAACTGTCTCCAGTGCATGCACAACACACAGTAGAACCTCTGTGGCAAATGCCACTAGTGTCACTCCGTGTACATCAACAGTCGGTATCAGCTCCACACAGAGTCAACTCATTATCACTAGTGTTGTGAGTCTATCTGCAGTCACCACTATCACGTGTGTAGCAGATACTCCTACAGTCAGTGCTATTGTTTCTTCCCAGAATAAACAACCTGCTGTCGCCCCTAGTGACAGCTCCACTCACCTTAGACCTATAGTCACACAGAACAGACAGCCTGTCACTACTACTGTCAACACTGTGCAAGCTAGATTAGCTGCCACGAATGGCAGTTCTAGACAGAGCAGATCTATGCTGACCAGTGCCTTTTCCACAGAGACTAGATCCACATCTATGGGTGTGACGTCGTCAGCAGCATGTCGACCCTCAGTCAGCACTGTAAGCTCAATAGAAAGTACACCAATGGTGTCTCTCCAGTCCGCTCAACTCACCTCATCAACGGGTCAGACCAAGCCAGCCAACAGCCAGGAGTCTCAGCCTACAACCCAGACCCAGTCCCAGCCTGTGGCTTTTCCCTCAGTCCCCTCCACACCAACCCCCTGCTCCGGTGCACTGTCTTTCTCTTCAACCTCTCTAACAGTTCCCATGACCATGCCATCAGAATACAGGAAGCGGGTCACCTGCAATAGACCCTCGAACCAGCAAATGACCATGCCCATTTCCACCCCCAAACCATCCCATCGTGCTGAGCTGAAAGTGACAGCGGTGTCAGGCAGGGAGAAGGAGCCTCAGGCAGAAGGCCACCCCAGTGCAGCGATGGAGAAAGGGAGTGTGAGGAATAATGCAGCGCCCTCTAGAAAGGACTCCACTCTCCCACAGCAGGTGTACACACTAGACAACGAGGCTCCGGATCAGCCTCAGGCTCCCAGCAGACAGACTGACTCACCCATGTCTGGTGGAGCAGGTGGCGGAATGGGCTTCTCTGTGGCGTCCATGCTTCCTACTGGCCACAGTGTCAGTTCCTCGCCGAGTCATTTTGGACCATTTACTTTTACCACAGAGCAGGCTGATATCCTGGCTATGTTGGAGCAGGACAGTCCTGGGAGGAGGGTGGGGGGCTGCACCATGGACAACCCCACCGGCTCCACAAACAACCCAACGCCTGCATGGGAACCCAAGTCCCAGCAAGCCTCCAGCAGCAAAGAGAGGGGGGCTGGACAACAGACGAAGCTCACCAAACAGATGGAAACTCCAGCGGCTAAACCCCCATCACAGTTGTCTGTCAGGGGCCAGGCTGGAGAAGTAGCAGGCAGTGCAGCCAGCGGAGTCAGACATCCGCAGAACCTCTCCTACTCCCAGTCCCAACCCCAGAGCCAAGCCCAGTCTGGTACTGCCAGCACCCTCAGTGTCAACAACCTGATCCGGCCCAGCTCCCGTCAGCAGCAGGCCTACCCAGGCTCCCCCAGTCTGGCTGGGCAGCAGGGCTCAGTCCCATCCCCTGCGGGGAACTCAGCCCATGTCTCCCAGCCCTCCACCCCTGGCCTTCCTCCCTGCTCGGGCTCAGTCCAACTGAACGAGTACACTCCCCTTAAGAGTGCCCAGATGAGGCCCCAGGTGGGGGTGGGTGAGCCACGACACATCAAGGACGTGTCCAAGCGGCCAGCCCAGGACGATGTGATGCTGTCCAGCAGTAACAAGCGACATAAGGCCTGCCCATCGGCCTCCAACGTGGGCTGCATGGAGGTCAAACCCCTGGACCACAGCCAGATGATGGTACCCCAACTTCCCCCTACCTCCTCATCCATCATGACCAGGATCAACCCTGATGGAGTTGGCACCCTGTTCTCAGGCAACACCTTCATGAGTACGGTGCTTAGACCCACCGAGAGCCACTGTACCCCCCAGCTGCCCGTACAGGAACACAACCAACCAGGTGTGCTCCACCTGCCTCAGGGCCACCCCCAGCATGGTGCACCCCAGCTGGGCCAACACCTCGGGGGGAACCCCTACCTGAAGCAGCAGCAGCAGCAACAGGAGCAGCAGAGGCACCACCTGTACCAGCTCCAGCACCACTTGACCCAGCCTGACCCTGCACAGCTCCACAGCCTCCACCAGAGGGCGCTGCAGCAGGAGCAGCACGTCCAGAAGAAGCGGGTGCTGGTTGGAGGGGGTCATGGCGGCCCTCCTGTGGGCCTGCAACAGAAACAACACCATCTGGAGAAGACTGGAGTTCAACAGCAGCAGCATCATCAACAATCACACCAACAACACCAACAACAGTCTCAACAACAGCACCAACAGCAAACACACCAACAGCAGCAGCACCAACAACAGTCACAACATCAACAGTCTCATCAACAACAGCACCAACAGCAAACACAACAGCAACACCAACAACAAGCCCAGTCACAGCAACATCATCAACAACACCCTCAACAGCAGAGCTCCCACTCCAGACACCAGCACCTCCAGCAGCAACAGATCCAGCAGCAGCAACAGCAGCAGCACTTTGGGTCGCGGCACCAGGAGAAGAGCTGTGAGGGCCAGCCAGGACCAGCAGGACCCAGAGCTCACCACAGCAGCCACCTGGCCCAGCAGGAACACCTCAAGGTACAGGAACTACTGAGGTGGTCTTGAATGATAGCCATAAAATGATAGGATTACATTTACTTTGAGTACGTACTCTTGCTATTCTATGGTAGTATATTGGTGCTATAAATTGTATGCATATGCATGATAAAGCATGTTTTTGTATTTCATGTGTTATCTAATTAAGCAATAAAGCCTGAGGAGGTGTGGTATATGGCTAATATACCACGGCTAAGGGCTGTTCTTATGCACGATGCAACGGGGAGTCCCTGGATACAGCTCTTAGCCATGGTATATTGGCCATGTACCACAAACCCCTGAGGTGCCTTATTGCTATTATAAACTGGTTACCAATGTAATTAGAGCAGTACAAATACATGTTTTGTCATAACCATGGTATACGGTCTGATATACCACAGCTGTCAGCCAATCAGCATTTAGGGCTCAAAACACCCAGTTTATAATATCAAATCATTTATTCTCTCCTATCCCCTCCCTTCAGTCTGGTCAGGACCACAGTACCATGCAGAGGCTGATGAGCTCTAGGAACCTGGAGCAGCAACTGACTTCCCAGCCCAGCAACCCTGCCTCTCGGCCCTCCGACCTGGGCTGTGCCCCCTCGCGCCAGGAGCGCCACCGGGTCTCCAGCTACTCAGCAGAGGCTCTCATTGGGAAGAGTTCCTCCACTGGTGAGCAGCAGCAACAGCAGCGCATGGGGCTCCATCTCCAGGCCACCCGCGGTACTACACAGGAGCAACCAGACCTACGGGGCTACCTGGACACATCCAGAGTGAAGGGCAATGTCGCACATAACCCTCAGAGCAGGCTGCCCCCAGACCACCCTGGTTCTGCAGACGTCCAGAGGATTTCTGAGTGTCCTCCGTTTAAAACGCTGAGCGGTGCTGGAGGGGGGCATCAACTGGGGGGCTTCGAGGTCCAGGTGTCCCGTGGCGGGGACATGACACCTAAATCAGGTCCTTCCTCTCAGAGAGGCCCTCAGGGGCAGCAGGGGGGATTCCGAATGGGACTGGGGCCTCCAGGGGATGGGCGACCCCGTGGTGGGTACAGTGGACCCCATCCTGGGACACAGGGGGTGCATATTGGTGCTCCAGGGCTTCCTCTGGACCAGGAGGGGTGTCAACAGAGCTTCATGCAGAGTCTCCTGGAGCAGACCAACCACCAGAGGGCAGTCCAGTGCTGTCCTCCGGTCAGTATGGAGTACGGCTGTGTGCCTGGCAGC
Organism: Oncorhynchus mykiss; assembly: GCF_013265735.2. Classification (NCBI taxonomy): domain Eukaryota; kingdom Metazoa; phylum Chordata; class Actinopteri; order Salmoniformes; family Salmonidae; genus Oncorhynchus; species Oncorhynchus mykiss. The sequence continues at coordinate 15,802,355 of NC_048575.1, read as the reverse complement.
TCTGCAGGGGACATGCAGGCTAAAGCATCCAGCCCCAGTGTTCCTCCCACACAGAAGGCCTCAGCTATGAGGCTTGGGGAGGGCAACAAGGGCCACATCCCTCAGGGTAGTGGTAACATGGGTGCCCACCCAGGGGTACGGGCAGGCCTCCCCCACCCTCCTACCCCCCACAGCAGCTCCGAGCCAGGCCGCACCCCTGCCCCCCCCAGACCCCCCACCTCAGTCAGCCAGCGCTCCCGCCACATCACCCAGGAGGCCCAGAGCGGGAAGCTGAGGCCTGGAGAGCGACCACGGTCAGGCAGCCTGAGACCTGGGAATCCCTTTGAGCCTGACGTCCACCTGCTGGGTCGACCACAGTCAGGGGGTGAGGCACGGCGCAGCAGTATCGTCCGCTTTATGGCAGACAATGCCCAGGTTGCTGGGGACAACAACCTTGTGCCTGACCAACACCTGGCCCAGAACTTTGGCTTCCCCTTCATCCCAGAAGGAGGGATGAATCCCCCTCCTCCTATCAACGCCAACTCTACCTTTATCCCTCCTGTCAGCCAGCCCAACTCCTCACGCCCCTCGGCCCTGCTACCTGTAGAGCCCCAGAACACCTTACCCTCCTTCTACCCCTCCTACCCCTCTGCCGCCCACCCCAGCGACATACCCCTCCAGTACTTCTCCAACCAGATGTTCACCAGCCCCGGCACCGACAAGAGCAGCTCTGCCCCCCTCAACAACCGCTTCGGCTCCATCCTGTCCCCCCCGCGTCCCGTAGGGTTCGCCCAGGCCAGCTTCCCCCTACTCTCAGACATGCCCCCTATGCCCATCAGCAACTCCTCTGGCATTACCCCACACCTGTCCAACTTCAGCCTCACCTCGCTGTTCCCAGAGATCGCCACAGCAATGCAGCCTGATGGTTCTGCGATGCCCATGTCCCCCCTGTTGTCCCTCTCCAACACTTCCTCTGCAGACTCGGGCAAACAGCCCAACCGCCCCGCCCACAACATCAGTCATATCCTAGGGCATGATGGGAGCTCTGCCGTGTAGGTGAGAGGACTTGAGGTGCCAACGTGGTTAGTCAGGAATGTTCTGTCTCCATTCCATTTCAGTGAGAAATGTGTTCAATTGAATTACGTGAAGAAATGTCATGGCCAATTGAATTGACAGGAGTTCCAACTCTTGTGTGTGGATTGAAGCGGTTGTAAGGGCTGCTGATCGGTTCTGTATGTTAGCTGACTTGGTTGGTATCATGTTATTATTCATGGTTAGTGAACCTACTCTCACATTCAAGTGTTTTCTACTTTGACAGCCTGTCAGTTCAATTGATACCTAAACATGGCATCGGATGCCCGAGTTACTGAAGTCATAGCATTTCACTGAGCATTCCCCTCCTATACATCTATGATGGGGGAAATAAAGCTTCTAAACATGTCTGACGTGACGACATATCTGCTTGTAACATGCTATGAAGAGTTTTGTACTTCCATTGACTGTGACGTTAAAATTGCACAACATTCTAAATGTAACTTAATCATGGTGGCTGTACAGAACCCATTTGTGTAAAGCTATTTTGTAAATATATTTCTTATGACAATTGTTAGTAAAATATGTATCTGTACATAAATAAAGTTGATTTATTAACCTTTATTTATTGTTAAACTTGGTTTGTTTCAGAAACAGGATGTCCTCCAGATATCACTAGTTTCCCAATAACAGTACTTTATGTGCCTTCAGTTGAGTGAGGGACAAATCAAAGCAAGCTATCTGAAATGGCTTCTTGCGATTATACCTGCTTTATTTCAATTCCCTACAAACCATTTAACAGGGTTAAAAATTAAACGTGAAAACCAAGGTGATTTCATTATAAGCTTTATTTACATGCAATAGTGCTCCAGCCTGTGTAACCATGACAACAGCTACACACAGATGGATTACAGATTCAGGAACTCCTTCATTTTGATCTCCGATGCCTCACAGGGAAGGCTAATACTGATGCACCAATGTGTGGGGGAAGGATAATATTGACGCAGACGTCAAAGATCCCCTCACAAGGCACAGTCATTTGGAGTAGTGACCAGCAGAAACAGACTGTTATTTCAGTCTCAAATTTAAATCGGCTTGGGTGTGACTGGGTAACAAAACTTCCAGAATCTTCCCCTCCTAAAAATAAATAACTATACAATATATCTCTTTGTACTCTAAACTACTGAAGGCAGAATGATTTTAAGTTGCATACATTTAATACTTTTGATGAAAAATTCATATTTCTTTAGGAAACGGCGGACACTTGTACCATTATGACATCACTGAACAGAAGAGGGAGTATATACAACACGGGGGGTGTATACAATGCATTTTCATTGAACACAGAGGTAGTGCTCCCTCAAAAAGCTTGCTCTCTGTTCCTCTACTGAGCAGCACAACCCTGTCCATTTTTTCTGACATGCGACTATCAGGATCGTATAATAACCAGATGTCTGTTTAAGTTGGAAATAAGGGGAACATAGGAGTTCTACAGGGAATGACTTAAAGCAGACTGGTAGACGTGCTGCTGGTGCCTAGTCAGAGAAACAGTGGCATGCCAGTCAGATGAAACCTTCAACAGAATGCGCTGACTGACTTAAATCAACACCAGGATTAGAATCCCCCTCCTTTCCTCAAGGTGTGCAGACATGAATATACAATCACATAGCAGGATTACATCACAGAAAGTGACATACAGATACATGTATTTTTCAATATGAACATATCCTTATATACAGCATAACAAAACAATGTTTATGTACAAAAGCATAAATATATAAATATCTGTGATACAAAAATAAAGACTTTTGTTTTCTGTTTTTCTGAGTGTTTTTCAAGCATCTGTTGAGTCTGACGTCTCTGTTTCACTCTGGAGTGGAAGTGCATCTTGGGATTCTGGCGTTGTAGCTGTTGATGTTGTCGCCGTGGAGTTCTCCTCCAGTGATAGCAGAGGAGAGGGAGAGCAGGGTAGAAGGTCTACACAGACAGACAGGGGAAGAAAATACATGGTTATTTGACATCTGCAGTGGGCATAAACGCATTCATAGCTGAAGTGTGAGGTGAATGCATAAGTTTTCCTAATGTTAAAGTTTTGAGAGAACAGACACGTACCTAGATTGATGTCCCCATTGTGAAAATGGGCATTGCCCGTCAGCTCCTGAGTGCTGATTGGCTGTTCAGAGGTGTTGAGGAGCTGGAGGGTGGAGTCATCGGGCAGACAGCAGTCCTCACCGTCTCCAGGCTCACTGAGAGGGAGAGAGAGATGTTTGGGTGAGAATGATTATATATACACATGTAAACCCAACAGGTGGCTTTTTGACTTTAGGCCGTCATTGTAAATAAGAATTTGTTCTTAACTGATTTGCCTAGCTAAATAAAGGTTACATAAATACATACAATTAAAATAAACACAGATGGACTGAAAAACTATCTGGATGACTGACAAATTGAAGATATGTGAGAACAGTCCTGTGCCTACCTGTTAGAGTAGTGGTAGCCTGGGGCGTGTCCATTTGACATGGTCTGTGCTAGCAGCGTGTCACACTCCATATCATACTCCACATCCTCCTGCAATAGGAACAAGAGACATCTGTTAGACTTCTGTTACACATGAAAAACAAATTAATAAGGTGCCCAAAACTAATACACTCCCAACAGAGATTTATTGGGCAGATGCACAAGACATGACCTTGACATGTTGACATGTTTGGAACTCACCTGGCGTAGTCCTGGCAGACGGTGTGTGGGGTAATGGTGTTTCCCATTGGGCGTGCACTCTCTGTTAGGGGGGTAGATGGCATGCGGTGGGGGCAAATGGGGGTCCAGCGGGCAGTGGCCAACCAGAGCCAGGCCCTGCAGAGGCACCATGGTATACTGGCATGAGGAGACAGGGTGTGCCACGGCTGGGAAACACAGGTCTGATGTTTGCTCTGGAGAGGAGAAAACACAATCACTGTTGTTAGATATGGACAAGACTGACACGCGACAAGAATGTGGATATGAGAGAAGAATTGAGGGAATTATGAATTACTAGTCAATTCAAAATTGCAGATTGGTCAATTCAGATGGACAACTGTTCATCACAACAATTGTGATGACTAAGGGCTCTACTCAATCTGTAGCGCTGAAGAGCCACTTTATAGCTCAATTGACAATTAAAGGCGATGTTCCCGTGGTCGCTGAGACCGAATTCACAGTAAACGCTGCATATGACGGCTCAATCAGAAATGATCTTTACATTTAAATGCTGATCTTCCGCAATACATTGGCGATACGGATTGAATCCAGCCCAAAATTGTAATTGATCCAACAACTACAACCACTGCCCTCCCATTATCATCATCATCATAACTACTAACTCTGTTTGGCCCAGGCTCTCCACAGGCAGAAGGGGATGAAGGCTACAATGATGAAGACGAGGGCCCCCAGGACCACACCCACTATGAGGTAGGGGAGGTCGCTGGGGCGGGGCACAGGCCCCCCGGGGTGCTCTGGTCTCTGGGATGACGCCTCCGATGGAGAGGGCCGCTGGTTCAGTCGAGCTGGGGGTAGAGAGGGGTTTGTTTACTTGATATTACAACATGTATTACAGTCAGGCTATCAAATTAATGATATGAAGAATTATACTTTTGTTGTTTATTGGATAGGATAGCAAGAGAGACAAGTTAGAGGAGGCTGGTGGGAGGAGCTGTAGGAGGACGGGCTCATTGTAATGGCTGGAACTGAATTGATGGAACGGAGTCAAATATGGTTTCCATGTGTTTGATACTGTTCCATTTATGTCATTCCAGCCATTACAATGAGCCCGTTCTCCTACAGCTCCTCCCACCAGCCTCCTCTGGCTGCAGCAGTATGTGTGTTCTGGAGGCTTAGACTGCTGGACCACCCTAGCCACGTATGATGTTTTTTAACCAGCATGCTATAGTGTTCCTCGCCTCACCTCGACCCCCCTCAAAAAATTAAATCTATAAAACTTGACACATGCCTGTGATGTGTGGTTGTCCCACCTGGCTGTCTTAAGATGAATGTAAGTCTCTCTGGATAAGAGCGTCTGCTAAATGACTAAATGTTAATGTAAACATAAGTCTCTCTGCTTAATGACTAAATGTTAATATAAATGTAAGTCTCTACTAAATGACTAAATGTTAATGTAAACATAAGTCTCTCTGCTTAATGACTAAAAGTTAATATAAATGTAAGTCTCTACTAAATAACTAAATGTTAATGTAAACATAAGTCTCTCTGCTTAATGATTAAATGTTAATATAAATGTAAGTCTCTACTAAATGACTAAATGTTAATATAAATGTAAGTCTCTACTAAATGACTAAATGTTAATATAAATGTAAGTCTCTCTGCTAAATTACTAAATGTTCATATAAATGTAAGTCTCTACTAAATGACTAAATGTTAATATAAATGTAAGTCTCTCTGCTAATGACTAAATGTTCATATAAATGTAAGTATCTCTGCTATATGACTAAATGTTAATATAAATGTAAGTCTCTACTAAATGACTAAATGTTAATATAAATGTAAGTCTCTACTAAATGACTAAATGTTAATATAAATGTAAGTCTCTACTAAATGACTAAATGTTAATATAAATGTAAGTCTCTGTGAATAAGAGCATCTGCTAAATGACTAAATGTTAATATAAATGTAAGTCTCTACTAAATGACTAAATGTTAATATAAATGTAAGTCTCTACTAAATGACTAAATGTTAATATAAATGTAAGTCTCTCTGCTAATGACTAAATGTTAATATAAATGTAAGTCTCTACTAAATGACTAAATGTTAATATAAATGTAAGTCTCTACTAAATGACTAAATGTTAATATAAATGTAAGTCTCTACTAAATGACTAAATGTTAATATAAATGTAAGTCTCTGCTAAATGACTAAATGTAAATATAAATGTAAGTCTCTACTAAATGACTAAATGTTAATATAAATGTAAGTCTCTCTGCTAAATTACTAAATGTTAATATAAATGTAAGTCTCTACTAAATGACTAAATGTTAATATAAATGTAAGTCTCTCTGCTAATGACTAAATGTTCATATAAATGTAAGTATCTCTGCTATATGACTAAATGTTAATATAAATGTAAGTATCTACTAAATGACTAAATGTTAATATAAATGTAAGTCTCTGTGAATAAGAGCATCTGCTAAATGACTAAATGTTAATATAAATGTAAGTCTCTACTAAATGACTAAATGTTAATATAAATGTAAGTCTCTACTAAATGACTAAATGTTAATATAAATGTAAGTCTCTCTGCTAATGACTAAATGTTAATATAAATGTAAGTCTCTACTAAATGACTAAATGTTAATATAAATGTAAGTCTCTACTAAATGACTAAATGTTAATATAAATGTAAGTCTCTACTAAATGACTAAATGTTAATATAAATGTAAGTCTCTGCTAAATGACTAAATGTAAATATAAATGTAAGTCTCTACTAAATGACTAAATGTTAATATAAATGTAAGTCTCTCTGCTAAATTACTAAATGTTAATATAAATGTAAGTCTCTACTAAATGACTAAATGTTAATATAAATGTAAGTCTCTGCTAAATGACTAAATGTAAATATAAATGTAAGTCTCTACTAAATGACTAAATGTTAATATAAATGTAAGTCTCTCTGCTAAATGACTAAATGTTAATATAAATGTAAGTCTCTACTAAATGACTAAATGTTAATATAAATGTAAGTCTCTGCTAAATGACTAAATGTTAATATAAATGTAAGTCTCTACTAAATGACTAAATGTTAATATAAATGTAAGTCTCTCTGCTAAATGACTAAATGTTAATATAAATGTAAGTCTCTCTGCTAAATGACTAAATGTTAATATAAATGTAAGTCTCTCTGCTAAATGACTAAAATGTTAATATAAATGTAAGTCTCTCTGCTTAATGACTAAATGTTAATATAAATGTAAGTCTCTACTAAATGACTAAATGTTAATATAAATGTAAGTCTCTCTGCTAAATGACTAAATGTTAATATAAATGTAAGTCTCTCTGCTAAATGACTAAATGTTAATATAAATGTAAGTCTCTCTGCTAAATGACTAAAATGTTAATATAAATGTAAGTCTCTCTGCTTAATGACTAAAATGTTAATATAAATGTAAGTCTCTCTGCTTAATGACTAAATAATATAACTGTAAGCGTGTGTCACCAAGATGACTATGAGATCTATGAGATCTGCTCACCTTTAGTTTCTAAGATAACCACGTTGCCAAACTCGCTCTCTCCCCCCTCGTTGAAGCTCTGCATCTTGATGTCGTAGGCCGTCTCAGGCTGCAGGTCAGTGATAGAGTGCCAGTAACGGTCACCCTCCACCACGTCCTTCTTATAGTCACTGTCGTTGTCACTGTCTGTCGGCCGGTAGAAGATGTAGAAACCGTAGACAGGGGTGTTGTTGACGGCAGTGTACTGTGGAGAGAAAGAATATGAACGGTTTAATGTTAGCATAACAACAGTAACAAGAGTTATAGCCATACTTATATCACGATAACACACACACACACACACACACACACACACACACAGCTCCACTCACCGTCCATTTTAGGATGATGGTGGTCTCGTTGATAGCTTCATTATAAGTGATGTAGGGTCCGTCTACAGGGCGTTCGTTGGGCCTGCCACCCCCCACCACCGTGTAGGCCTTAGAGGGGGCACTGGGGGGGCTGGCGCCAATCACATTTACCGCCAACACACGGAACTTATAGGACATGCCTACAGGGAAACAGAAAGCCCACGCGGGTTAAACTAACTAAACACCAGTTACACAGCCTCTCTGTTTCTCCATTCACACTAATGGTTACCATCTGGTCACCATGTTGATTACAGTCATTATTAAAATAGCTAGGATTATGATGATGACTGATAGTGTAATGTCCATGATAATGAGAGTCATGCTAATGATGATGACGCCATTTGTCATAATGAGGAATAACATTATGATGGGAACGACGATGATGATGGTGATGAAGCTCACCTTTCTCCAGGCCAGTGATCTCCACAGACAGTCGCTGGGGGGGGATGTTAGTGACGGCCTCCTCCCACTCCCCACCTCCCTTCCCCTTCAGCTTCTTAAACTCCACTCTGAAAGACTGGATGGGGAAACCACGGTTACCGCGGGGGATCCATGTCACGTACGCAGATGTCTCAGTCGCCATGGAGATGGTGGGCTTATCAGGGGCCTCAGGAGCTGTGGGAAAGTGATAGGGGTTAAACGGACATCAAATCTAATATTGTTCCCATATTAAGGCACACAAGGACAGACACTCTCAGAAACACAAAAGCCCAAACATGAACAGACACGAACAGGTACAGTAACAAACTTACAAAGACTTACTGTGAGCTCATCCTTGGGTGTTAAAAGTGAAAGAGAGATCAAGACAGGTCACATGTTAGTACAGAGTAGAAAGGTGGGGGGGTTAACAGCTAGTCAAACAGCTTGATAAGGGCTCGGTCAGGACGTTAGAGATCTAACTGTGTGGCATCTATGGAACAACCACACTGGTTAGTTAGAGTGACAGTAGGTGAGGGGCAGGGGACTTACGAGAGAGGCGAGGTGATGGTACTGGAGGAGTTTTAGGGAGCTCGTTCTGACCTCCTGGACCCCTACGACCTGTTGGCATGGAAAAAACAAGAGGCGTTTGCAAAAAGACACAAATACGGTAGTGGGATATATGATAATCATTGTGATGATAGATAAATGAATGGATGTACCTTTGCCTGTCCTGAAGGTCATCATGGCGGGTTGTCCCAGGCCAGCACAGTTCTTAGCAGACATCTCTACCTCGTACAGACTGGCTGGCTGCAGCTTGGCCAGGGTCAGCTTGTGGAGAAACCCAGAGATACTGCTGCTGGTCCACTCACCTGGAGGGTCCTCTATCTGTGTGTGTGTGTGTGTGTGTGTGTGTGTGTGTGTGTGTGTGTGAGAGAGAGAAAGATCAGTCAGTGTGTGAGGATGATGTGAGAATGAGTCATGTCTGTAGTTGTAGACAAATATCAATCTACACTGAATGAGTGTAACATTGTGTGTAGAATATGTGTGTGTCCATGAGTTAACTAGCCTGTACCTTTCTGTACTTGACGATGTACTCCATCACAGGAGAGCCTCCATCGTGGCGAGGTTTCCAGGTCAGATCATAGAAGTCAGCCTTGACGGTCCTGGGCTGGCTGAGGATGACAGGGGCCTCTGCCACAGAGATCTGCCCAGTCAGCTCAGAGCAGTCCAGGGTCAGCACGCTACCCGTGGCCCCGGGCTTCACTGGGACCTGCTCCCGCAGCACCTTGTCTGGGCTCAGTGGACGCAGGATGGAGGGCAGCTTCCCTGGCCGAGACGGAACACCGGTTGGTAAGGTGACCAGCCTGGCGGCAGCCTGCGAGCTACCCACACCATTCTCAGCCATGCACTGGTACAAGCCGTTGTCCTGCGGGCCCACGTTGATGACACGCAGCACGCGGGCAGACAGGCGGTGGCGTGGTGACGAGGCCAGGGGGCGGGCGTTGTGGAGCCATACCACAGAGGGGGTGGGTTTACCCCTGGCCAGGCAGCTGAAGCGCACACTCTCCCCCCACGACACCTCCTGCTGCTGGAGCTCCATGGTTACTTGGGGAGGCTCTGCAGAGAGAGAATAGAGAGGGAGAGTTAGTCTGTGTGTGTGTCAGTGAGCGAGTACACTGTAAGGTAATGTCTAGCATATAAGCTTGAGTAACGGTTGATTGTGAGTGATGGTTGGTTGTGAGTGATGGCTGGTTGTGTGGGAGTGAGCTTGATTAAGTATGTCTGTATCGGTGTGCGTGCCAGCATGTGTATGTGTGTGTGTGTGTGTGGGGCTGTGCCGTGCGGAGACAGGCCAGTCAGTTGATGGTTGGCTGGTCGTGACAAGCCAGAGCTCATTAACGCTACAGCAGCACACACTTTAATTAGGGGCTGCTGCTGAGAGGAGACTCACTGGAAAAACAGTCATCCATAACTGAGTCCTGCTCTATAAAGTCCTCCACACACACTCTAAAATAACCCTCTATACTATATATATACCAACAGGGCTCTGCCAAGCTCACACACACACACACACACACCTCTCGCTCCACCAAACGTGAGTCAGTCTAATCATCAAGTCTATGATGCAGACAAAACCAGAAAATCCCCTAAAATGGAGCAACTCCATAAGTTTCAAATCCTTTCAGAACTCTTAATTTTGTACCCATCATACAGGAAGGAGTGTTAGCACAGTGTTTCTCCAACCTCTCCCCCGGGATTTCCAGCCGTTCCATGTATTTCATCTATTCCACAGCTAGCACACCTGATTCAACTTGTCAACTAATCATCAAGCCCTTGACTAGGTGAACCAGGTGAGCTAGTTCAGAGTTAAAACAAAATGGTGAAATGTCTGTCGGTCCCCGATGAGAAGTTAGAAGACCACTGTTTTAGAGGAACAGAAACATACATAACACCTCATCCTAGTATCATCCTACTGAACCCATATCATCCTACTGAACCCCTCCTAGTATTATCCTACTCAACCCAACCTAGTATCATCCTACTTAACCCATATCATCCTACTGAACCCCTCCTAGTATTATCCTACTCAACCCATCCTAGTATCCTCCTACTCAACCCATATCATCCTACTGAACCATCCTAGTATCATCCTACTGAACCCATATCATCCTACTGAACCCATCCTAGTATTATCCTACTCAACCCATCCTAGTATCATCCTACTGAACCCATATCATCCTACTGAACCCCTCCTAGTATTACCCTACTCAACCATCCTAGTATCATCCTACTGAACCCATATCATCCTACTGAACCCCTCCTAGTATTATCCTACTCAACCCATCCTAGTATCATCCTACTGAACCCCTCCTAGTATTATCCTACTCAACCCATCCTAGTATCATCCTACTGAACCCATATCATCCTACTGAACCATCCTAGTATCATCCTACTGAACACAACCTAGTATCATCCTACTGAACCTATATCATCCTACTGGACCACTCCTAGTATTATCCTACTCAACCCATCCTAGTATCATCCTATTGAACCCATATCATCCTACTGAACCCCTCATAGTATCATCCTACTGAACCCATATCATCCTACTGAACCCCTCCTAGTATCATCCTACTGAACCCCTCTTAGTATCATCCTACTGAACCCAATCTAGTATCATCCTACTGAACCCATATCATCCTACTGAACCCCCCTAGTATTATCCTACTCAACCCATCCTAGTATCATCCTACTGAACCCACATCTTCCTACTGAACCCTTCCTAGTATTATCCTACTCAACCCATCCTAGTATCATCCTACCTGAACCCATATCATCCTACTGAACCCCTCCTAGTATCATCCTACTGAACCCATATCTTCCTACTGAATCCCTCCTAGTATCATCCTACTGAACCCAATCTAGTATCATCCTACTGAACCCATATCATCCTTCTGAACCCCCCTAGTATTATCCTACTCAACCCATCCTAGCATCATCCTACTGAACCCACATCTTCCTACTGAACCCCTCCTAGTATTATCCTACTCAACCCATCCTAGTATCATCCTACTGAACCCATATCATCCTACTGAACCCCTCCTAGTATTATCCTACTCAACCCCTCCCAGTATCATCCTACTGAACCCCTCCTAGTATCATCCTACTCAACCCCTCCTAGTATCATCCTACTCAACCCCTCCTAGTATCATCCTACTCAACCCATCCTAGTACCATCCTACTCAACCCCTCCTAGTATCATCCTACTGAACCCAACCTAGTATCATCCTACTGAACCCATATCATCCTACTGAACCCCCCTAGTATTATCCGACTCAACCCATCATAGTATCTTCCTACTGAACCCACATCTTCCTACTGAACCCCTCCTAGTATTATCCTACTCAACCCATCCTAGTATCATCCTACTGAACCCATATCATCCTACTGAACCCCTCATAGTATTATCCTACTCAACCCCTCCTAGTATCATCCTACTCAAACCATCCTAGTACCATCCTACTGAACCCCTCCTAGTATCATCTTACTGTACCCATATCATCCTACTGAACCCCTCCTAGTATTATCCTACTCAACCCATAAGTGAGGACCAAAGTTTGGGGATATATATATTTTTTTACACTCACAGGTTGGCACTACTCACCGAACACCTGCACGTTGTAGAGCACAGTAGCGGCGCTCTCTGATCCGATGCCGTTGTCAGCGTGACACTTGTACGTCCCTGAGTCGCCCTCGCCCGCTGCGTCGATCAGCAGGTTGCTGAGCAGGAAGCGCGTGTTGTTATGGAAACGCAGGTCCTGACCGTCCTTGGCCCATGTAACCTGCGGGGTCGGGATGCCGCTGGCCACACACTCCAGGACCAGACGCTGTCCCTTAGTGACCATGATGGTGCGAGACACTGGGGGGTAGATGATACGGGCCGCCTCCGACGTCGAACCTAGAGAGAGAGATGGAAGGAGGGGGAGAGGAACTGTGTTTATGCAATGGGTTGTTTTTCAGTAAAGCATCTCACTGGCCTTGTTATAATCTTATTAAGAGGTATTTGAAAGTTACAAATCACATTACTTAGAAACAAATCAAATTAGCTAATAAAATGACTCAATTTGCCTGGGGGGTTTCTATGCTAACATATGGAATTGTTTTAAAGTGGTCATACCAAGGATCATTTATCTATTTGATTTAGAATGTTAAGACCTCTTAAGGTATCACATTTATTTATTTATTATTATTGCTATTAGCCAATAGAAACACACTGAATAGCAGATTCACTACATGGAGCCACAGATAGTAAGAGATTGTTCTTTAGTGTCTGTCAGATATCTTAGAGATAAAAGACAGATCAGGAAATTATATATATATTTTTTACATGTATTTATCCCCTTATTTTAGGTACTAAACTATCTCAATATACAGTACCAGTCAAAAGTTTGGACACAGCTACTAAGGGTTTTTCTTTATTTTTACTATTTTCTACATTATAGAATAATAGTGGCGACATCAAAACTATGTAGGCCAAGAATTAAATGATCTAAATGACTTTGTCAATTAGACATTTACAGAGGTAGGTGTGTATGCTGTATCTTTGACGCTATCATGTTCATGGTCAGTGTTTGGTCAGTATTTAGTCGTGTTTGGTCAGTGTTTGGTCAGCGTTTGGTCGTGTTTGGTCAGTGTTTGGTCAGCGTTTGGTCAGTGTTTGGTCAGTGTTTAGTCGTGTTTGGTCAGTGTTTAGTCGTGTTTGGTCGTGTTTGGTCGTGTTTGGTCAGTGTTTGGTCGTGTTTAGTCAGTGTTTGGTCAGTGTTTGGTCGTGTTTAGTCAGTGTTTGGTCAGTGTTTGGTCAGTGTTTGGTCAGTGTTTGGTCGTGTTTGGTCATGTTTAGTCGTGTTTAGTCGTGTTTGGTCAGTGTTTAGTCGTGTTTGGTCAGTGTTTGGTAGTGTTTAGTCGTGTTTGGTCGTGTTTAGTCGTGTTTGGTCAGTGTTTAGTCGTGTTTGGTCAGTGTTTAGTCGTGTTTGGTCGTGTTTAGTCAGTGTTTGGTCAGTGTTTAGTCGTGTTTGGTAAGTGTTTAGTCGTGTTTAGTCAGTGTTTAGTCAGTGTTTGGTCGTGTTTAGTCAGTGTTTGGTCGTGTTTAGTCAGTGTTTGGTCGTGTTTAGTCAGTGTTTAGTCAGTGTTTGGTCGTGTTTAGTCAGTGTTTGGTCGTGTTTGGTCGTGTTTGGTCAGTGTTTAGTTGTGTTTAGTCGTGTTTGGTCGTGTTTGGTCAGTGTTTAGTCAGTGTTTGGTCGTGTTTAGTCGTGTTTGGTCGTGTTTAGTCGTGTTTGGTCAGTGTTTAGTCAGTGTTTAGTCAGTGTTTGGTCGTGTTTGGTCAGTGTTTGGTCAGTGTTTAGTCGTGTTTGGTCGTGTTTAGTCAGTGTTTGGTCAGTGTTTGGTCAGTGTTTAGTCGTGTTTGGTCAGTGTTTAGTCGTGTTTAGTCAGTGTTTGGTCGTGTTTGGTCAGTGTTTGGTCAGTGTTTAGTCGTGTTTGGTCGTGTTTAGTCAGTGTTTGGTCGTGTTTAGTCAGTGTTTAGTCAGTGTTTGGTCGTGTTTAGTCAGTGTTTGGTCGTGTTTAGTCAGTGTTTGGTCGTGTTTAGTCAGTGTTTAGTCAGTGTTTGGTCGTGTTTAGTCGTGTTTGGTCGTGTTTGGTCAGTGTTTAGTTGTGTTTAGTCGTGTTTGGTCGTGTTTGGTCAGTGTTTGGTCGTGTTTAGTCGTGTTTGGTCGTGTTTAGTCGTGTTTGGTCAGTGTTTAGTCAGTGTTTAGTCAGTGTTTGGTCGTGTTTGGTCAGTGTTTGGTCAGTGTTTAGTCGTGTTTGGTCGTGTTTAGTCAGTGTTTGGTCAGTGTTTGGTCAGTGTTTAGTCGTGTTTGGTCAGTGTTTAGTCGTGTTTGGTCGTGTTTAGTCAGTGTTTGGTCAGTGTTTGGTCAGTGTTTAGTCGTGTTTGGTCAGTGTTTAGTCGTGTTTAGTCAGTGTTTGGTCAGTGTTTGGTCAGTGTTTAGTCGTGTTTGGTCGTGTTTAGTCAGTGTTTGGTCGTGTTTAGTCAGTGTTTAGTCAGTGTTTGGTCGTGTTTAGTCAGTGTTTGGTCGTGTTTAGTCAGTGTTTGGTCGTGTTTAGTCAGTGTTTAGTCAGTGTTTGGTCGTGTTTAGTCAGTGTTTGGTCGTGTTTGGTCGTGTTTGGTCAGTGTTTAGTTGTGTTTAGTCGTGTTTGGTCGTGTTTGGTCAGTGTTTGGTCGTGTTTAGTCGTGTTTGGTCGTGTTTAGTCGTGTTTGGTCAGTGTTTAGTCAGTGTTTAGTCAGTGTTTGGTCGTGTTTGGTCAGTGTTTGGTCAGTGTTTAGTCGTGTTTGGTCGTGTTTAGTCAGTGTTTGGTCAGTGTTTGGTCAGTGTTTAGTCGTGTTTGGTCAGTGTTTAGTCGTGTTTAGTCAGTGTTTGGTCAGTGTTTGGTCAGTGTTTAGTCGTGTTTGGTCGTGTTTAGTCAGTGTTTGGTCAGTGTTTAGTCGTGTTTGGTCAGTGTTTAGTCGTGTTTAGTCGTGTTTGGTCGTGTTTGGTCGTGTTTGGTCAGTGTTTGGTCAGTGTTTGGTCGTGTTTGGTCGTGTTTGGTCAGTGTTTGGTCAGTGTTTGGTCAGTGTTTGGTCAGCGTTTAGTCAGCGTTTGGTAGTGTTTGGTCGTGTTTGGTCAGTGTTTGGTCATGATGCGCTCACTCACGGCGTATGCGCAGGCGGTCAGTGGAGGTGGAGGTCTTGACCTCTTGTGTGACAGGGTTGTAAGCAGCACACTTGTAGGGCCCCTCGTCGTCCAGAGTGGCGTTGGCTATCTGCAGGTTCCCTGAAGGCATGATCAGGTAGTTCCCTGTTGACACAGACAGACAGTAGGTGGCTTTAATCATCGAGACTGGGCTGGCTGGGTATTGGTACTGGTCATTAGAACTGATCCGAGAGACAATTCTGTGGTTGTTATCCTTGGGCATGGACATGTATATAATATAAAATAGTTTTTAAAGTCCCAGATCAGTTTTTTTAGGAAAGATAGTAAGTTGAGTAACCTGAGCAGGCTTTAGCATTAGGCCTATGCAGTCTCTTTCAACAGCAGAGTGCACTGTTAGCACCAGCCACATGGAGGCGCCCTGGAGTTTTACTGAGAGCCAGTGAACTCTCCTCAATGTGGTTATCATTTCCCGCTCTCTGATAAGCCACACAGCCCTGCCTACAGCCCTGCCTACAGCCCTGCCTACAGCCCTGCATACAGCCCAACATACAGCCCTACCTACAGCCCTACCTATAGCCCTACCTATAGCCCTACCTACAGCCCAACATACAGCCCCACCTACAGACCCACCTACAGCCCTACATACAGCCCTACCTACAGCCCTACCTAAAGCCCAACATACAGCCCCACCTACAGCCCCACCTACAGCCCTACATACAGCCCTACCTACAGCCCTACCTAAAGCCCAACATACAGCCCTACCTACAGCCCTACATACAGCCCAACATACAGCCCTACCTACAGCCCCACATACAGCCCCACATACAGCCCAACATACAGCCCTACCTACAGCCCCACATACAGCCCTACCTATAGCCCTACCTACAGCCCTACCTACAGCCCTACCTACAGCCCCACATACAGCCCCACATACAGCCCTACCTACAGCCCTACCTACAGCCCTACCTACAGCCCTACATACAGCCCTACATACAGCCCCACATACAGCCCCACATACAGCCCCACATACAGCCCTACCTACAGCCCTACCTACAGCCCTACCTACAGCCCTACCTACAGCCCCACATACAGCCCAACATACAGCGCTACCTACAGCCCTACCTACAGCCCAACATACAGCCCTACCTACAGCCCTACCTACAGCCCCACATACAGCCCAACATACAGCCCTACCTACAGCCCTATACATACAGCCCAACATACAGCCCTACCTACAGCCCCACATACAGCCCTACCTACAGCCCTACATACAGCCCTACCTACAGCCCTACCTACAGCCCTACATACAGCCCTACCTACAGCCCCACATACAGCCCTACCTACAGCCCTACCTACAGCCCTACCTACAGCCCTACCTACAGCCCTACCTACAGCCCCACATACAGCTTCCAGCAATCTATATACCCGCCACAGAGGAGTGGGGATTTTTTCTCAAAGAGCTCAAGAAATAAATGGTTGCAAAACAAACAACAGTATTCCCATGTTTCAACATTCCCCAGATAGAGCTGCCTTATCTGCAGTTTTATGATGGGCCAGATAGCAGGATAGATTCCAGGAATCCAGGGAAAGAGATAGTAAAAGAGCGAGAGAGAAATTACTAATGAGAAGGACAGAGGAAGAAAGAGGGGGGAGCGAAAGAGAAAGAATGACAGAGAGAGAGAAAGTACTAATGACAATATCAGAGAGAGTAAGAGGAGAGAGAGCGAGAAAGTGAGAGAGAGGGATAGAGAGGGATAGAATGCTAATTGAGAGGTAGAGAACATAGGCCTGTAACAGAATGATAGATCCATACCTTTGGAGGTCTCGAGCCACTCCTGTTTGACACTGTAGCGAACCTGTGCCTTGGGCTGGCTCTCAGGGAGGTGACACTGGATCACAGCCGTGTTCCCCTCGTCCACCTCAATGTCCTGCTGGTTGTCTTGCTCAAAGTCTCGCAGCTCTGAGGTACACAGAGAGAGAGAGAGGAGGTCAGGGCAGACATTAATACACGCAGATACTGGGTCGGCAGGGTAGCCTAGTGGTTAGAGCGTAACTGGAAGGTTGGAAGTTCAAACCCCCGAGCTGACAAGGTACAAATCTGTCGTTCTGCCCCTGAACAGGCAGTTAACCCACTGTTCCTAGGCCGTCATTGAAAATAAGAATTTGTTCTTAACTGACTTGCCTAGTTAAAAAAAGATACAAAATATAAATAATACAAAAATAAACATGCAACCAACAGATTGGTTAGTGGTTGGTTACTGTGTTAGTGGTTGGTTACTGTGGGACAGAGACTGAGGGCCTGACTGGTTAGTGGTTGGTTACTGTGTTAGTGGTTGGTTACTGTGGGACAGGGACTGAGGGCCTGACTGGTTAGTGGTTGGTTACTGTGTTAGTGGTTGGTTACTGTGGGACAGAGACTGAGGGCCTGACTGGTTAGTGGTTGGTTACTGTGTTAGTGGTTGGTTACTGTGTTAGTGGTTGGTTACTGTGGGACAGAGACTGAGGGCCTGACTGGTTAGTGGTTGGTTACTGTGTTAGTGGTTGGTTACTGTGTTAGTGGTTGGTTACTGTGGGACAGGGACTGAGGGCCTGACTGGTTAGTGGTTGGTTACTGTGTTAGTGGTTGGTTACTGTGTTAGTGGTTGGTTACTGTGGGACAGAGACTGAGGGCCTGACTGGTTAGTGGTTGGTTACTGTGTTAGTGGTTGATTACTGTGGGACAGAGACTGAGGGCCTGACTGGTTAGTGGTTGGTTACTGTGTTAGTGGTTGGTTACTGTGGGACAGAGACTGAGGGCCTGACTGGTTAGTGGTTGGTTACTGTGTTAGTGGTTGGTTACTGTGGGACAGAGACTGAGGGCCTGACTGGTTAGTGGTTGGTTACTGTGTTAGTGGTTGGTTACTGTGGGACAGAGACTGAGGGCCTGACTGGTTAGTGGTTGGTTACTGTGTTAGTGGTTGGTTACTGTGGGACAGAGACTGAGGGCCTGACTGGTTAGTGGTTGGTTACTGTGTTAGTGGTTGGTTACTGTGTTAGTGGTTGGTTACTGTGGGACAGAGACTGAGGGCCTGACTGGTTAGTGGTTGGTTACTGTGTTAGTGGTTGGTTACTGTGGGACAGAGACTGAGGGCCTGACTGGTTAGTGGTTGGTTACTGTGTTAGTGGTTGGTTACTGTGTTAGTGGTTGGTTACTGTGGGACAGAGACTGAGGGCCTGACTGGTTAGTGGTTGGTTACTGTGTTAGTGGTTGGTTACTGTGTTAGTGGTTGGTTACTGTGGGACAGGGACTGAGGGCCTGACTGGTTAGTGGTTGGTTACTGTGTTAGTGGTTGGTTACTGTGTTAGTGGTTGGTTACTGTGGGACAGAGACTGAGGGCCTGACTGGTTAGTGGTTGGTTACTGTGGGAAACTGGAGAGGGATTACTGGAGGGCCATGTGCTCCCACTCTGTTCCGCACACAGTCTGCATAGAACAGACACTGGGCTGACCCCTGACCTCTCATCCCCCTCCGAGGGGGCTACAAGGGCTGGGCCAGGGTTAGAGGTGCCTCTAGAGTTTCAAGGAAAGAACAACCAGCGTAGATTGGGAGGAAATAGCATTGCTAGACTTTAGAACACTAAGTGGGGGAGTAGAGTAAAGGACGTTAAGGTTTAGGGGGGGGGGGGGGGGGGGGGGGGGGTAGAGAGAGAGGGGGGTAGAGAGAGAGAGGGGGTAGAGAGAGAGAGGGGGTAGAGAGAGAGAGGGGGTAGAGAGAGAGAGGGGGTAGAGAGAGAGGGGGTAGAGAGAGAGAGGGGGGTAGAGAGAGAGGGGGTAGAGAGAGAGAGGGGGGTAGAGAGAGAGGGGGGTAGAGAGAGAGACAAATAAGGTAGAGAAAGAACGTTTAAAAAGAAAGTGAGAGAAAAAGAGAGAACCCAAAAGACAGAGGGGGGAAAGGGGGAACATTCAACATAACAAATGATCAGAGCTGTAGTGTATGCTGGAGGCAGGGAGTCCATCAGTGAAATGAAACACAAATACAACTCCCTAACCTAATTAAATGTCTACCAGTCTCTGTTGATTTATTATGTTTCACAAAGATGGAGGCACTCCATTATTTTCAGAGGTGCACGGCTGGTTGTTATTCTAGGACTGCTCGACTCTTTGGCAAAACAGACGTAACCAAGCCACTCATACACAGTGAACTGACTAGACAACCAGATACGTTATATACATTTCTAAGTAGATGCTTTGAAGTGTATATTCACTTTAGATGCTGAACATACCAACTTTACCATGGGTGACAGACAGTGTGGGAGGTTTTTCATATCTGATATATTCCCCCTGCAGGCAGTGTGGGCTGTCTGGGGAAGTTTTAATGGTAGAGGGGAGCTACAGGGGTTGGCCTTGACAGGTGCCCCCCCACCTCCATCCGACCTGCTACCAACCCCTATACCAAGAGATATGAGAAACACAAGACATGTCATGCTGGGTACTGTGTGTGTGTGTGTGTGTGTGTGTGTCTGGACAAGGGGGTGGAGTCTCGAAGAGACACTGTGTGATGCTCCATTTGCTAAATCAATCAGGCCCTGTTTTTCCAGCTACCCCCTCCCTCCCTCCCTACTCCCCCTCTTCCCCACACCTCTACCCTTGCATTCTTCCACTGAAAAGCCCCCTATGTGCCTCTCAGGTGTGTGACAGAAAGAAGAAATACAAAGAAAGAGAAACAACTATATAGGAATAACTGTCGAACAACTATATAGGAATATCTGTCGAACAACTATATAGGAATATCTGTCGAACAACTATATAGGAATATCTGTCGAACAACTATATAGGAATATCTGTCGAACAACTATATAGGAATATCTGTCGAACAACTATATAGGAATATCTGTCGAACAACTATATAGGAATAACTGTCGAACAACTATATAGGAATATCTGTCGAACAACTATATAGGAATATCTGTCGAACAACTATATAGGAATATCTGTCGAACAACTATATAGGAATAACTGTAGAACAACTATATAGGAATAACCGTTGAACAACTATATAGGAATAACTGTCAAACAACTATATGGGAATAACTGTAGAACAACTATATGGGAATAACTGTAGAACAACTATATGGGAATAACTGTAGAACAACTATATAGGAATAACTGTAGAACAACTATATAGGGATAACTGTAGAGCAACTATATGGGAATAACTGTAGAACAACTATATAGGAATAACTGTAGAACAACTATATAGGGATAACTGTAGAGCAACTATATATGTGTTGGTGCGTGACCATAAGGTGGGTTGGTGGTCAGTGTCAGAGAGAATGTGTGTGAGTGCAGTCTCAGCACAGTCATCATTTGTTTAGGTTAAGTGTGTTCACATGTATGTATGTTTGTATGGGTTACTGTTTGGGTGTGTGTATGTGTCTGTGCCCTTCCTGTATATGTACACACGTTTGTGTGTGTTCCCGCATGCGTGTGCATGTGTACTGCTGTCCCTGTGTGAGTGGGATGCTGGTCTAGCAGGATGAATGGTATTTATAAAGTGGAGCTGGACTGCTCCAGGACTACTTGGCAATGGCAGTTTAAATACTTTAAGACAGACTTCGCATACATCATCTCCATGTGCAGGGGGGGGGGGGGGGGGGGGGGGGGGTAGTGGCTAGTAGAGATACAGATGTTTTATTTGATTGTATTTAACCTTGATTTAACTGCAACACTACATAAAGAGAGACCACCACAACCTACATAAAGAGAGACACCACCACAACACTACATAAAGAGAGACACCACCACAACACTACATAAAGAGACACCACCACAACACTACATAAAGAGAGACACCACCACAACGCTACATAAAGAGAGACACCACCACAACACTACATAAAGAGAGACCACCACAACCTACATAAAGAGAGACACCACCACAACACTACATAAAGAGACACCACCACAACACTACATAAAGAGACGCCACCACAACACTACATAAAGAGACACCACCACAACACTACATAAAGAGAGACACCACCACAACACTACATAAAGAGAGACACCACCACAACACTACATAAAGAGAGACACCACCACGACACTACATAAAGAGACACCACCACAACACTACATAAAGAGAGACACCACCACAACACTACATAAAGAGAGACCACCACAACACTACATAAAGAGAGACACCACAACCTACATAAAGAGAGACACCACCACAACCTACATAAAGAGAGACACCACCACAACACTACATAAAGAGACACCACCACAACCTACATAAAGAGAGACACCACCACGACACTACATAAAGAGAGACACCACCACAACACTACATAAAGAGAGACACCACCACAACACTACATAAAGAGACACCACCACAACACTACATAAAGAGAGACCACCACAACCTACATAAAGAGAGACACCACCAAAACACTACATAAAGAGAGACACCACCACAACACTACATAAAGAGAGACACCACCACAACACTACATAAAGAGACACCACCACAACGCTACATAAAGAGACACCACCACAACGCTACATAAAGAGAGACACCACCACAACACTACATAAAGAGAGACACCACCACAACACTACATAAAGAGAGACACCACCACAACACTACATAAAGAGACACCACCACAACACTACATAAAGAGACGCCACCACAACACTACATAAAGAGACACCACCACAACACTACATAAAGAGAGACCACCACAACACTACATAAAGAGAGACACCACCACAACACTACATAAAGAGAGACACCACCACAACACTACATAAAGAGACACCGCCACAACACTACATAAAGAGACGCCACCACAACACTACATAAAGAGACACCACCACAACACTACATAAAGAGACACCACCACAACACTACATAAAGAGACACCACCACAACACTACATAAAGAGACACCACCACAACCTACATAAAGAGAGACACCACCACAACACTACATAAAGAGACACCACCACAACACTACATAAAGAGAGACACCACCACAACACTACATAAAGAGAGACACCACCACAACACTACATAAAGAGACACACCACCACAACACTACATAAAGAGAGACACCACCACAACACTACATAAAGAGAGACCACCACCACAACACTACATAAAGAGAGACCACCACCACAACACTACATAAAGAGAGACACCACCACAACACTACATAAAGAGAGACACCACCACAACACTACACAAAGAGACACCACCACAACACTACATAAAGAGAGACACCACAACACTACATAAAGAGACACCACCACAACACTACATAAAGAGACACCACCACAACACTACATAAAGAGACACCACAACACTACATAAAGAGAGACACCACCACAACACTACATAAAGAGACACACCACCACAACACTACATAAAGAGAGACCACCACAACCTACATAAAGAGACACCACAACATTACATAAAGAGAGACACCACCACAACACTACATAAAGAGAGACACCACCACAACACTACATAAAGAGAGACACCACCACAACATTACATAAAGAGAGACACCACAACATTACATAAAGAGAGACTCCACCACAACACTACATAAAGAGAGACACCACCACAACACTACATAAAGAGAGACCACCACAACACTACATAAAGAGAGACCACCACAACCTACATAAAGAGACACCACAACATTACATAAAGAGAGACACCACCACAACACTACATAAAGAGAGACAGCACCACAACACTACATAAAGAGAGACACCACCACAACACTACATAAAGAGAGACACCACCACAACACTACATAAAGAGACACCACCACAACACTACATAAAGAGAGACACCACCACAACACTACATAAAGAGAGACACCACCACAACACTACATAAAGAGAGACACCACCACAACACTACATAAAGAGAGACACCACAACACTACATAAAGAGACACCACCACAACACTACATAAAGAGAGACCACCACAACACTACATAAAGAGAGACCACCACAACACTACATAAAGAGAGACACCACCACAACACTACATAAAGAGAGACACCACCACAACACTACATAAAGAGACACCACCACAACACTACATAAAGAGAGACCACCACAACACTACATAAAGAGAGACACCACCACAACACTACATAAAGAGACACCACCACAACACTACATAAAGAGACACCACCACAACCTACATAAAGAGAGACACCACCACAACACTACATAAAGAGACACCACCACAACACTACATAAAGAGAGACACCACCACAACACTACATAAAGAGAGACACCACCACAACACTACATAAAGAGAGACACCACCACAACACTACATAAAGAGAGACACCACCACAACCTACATAAAGAGAGACACCACCACAACACTACATAAAGAGACACCACCACAACACTACATAAAGAGAGACACCACCACAACACTACATAAAGAGAGACACCACCACAACACTACATAAAGAGAGACACCACCACAACACTACATAAAGAGACACACCACCACAACACTACATAAAGAGAGACACCACCACAACACTACATAAAGAGAGACCACCACCACAACACTACATAAAGAGAGACCACCACAACACTACATAAAGAGAGACCACCACAACACTACATAAAGAGAGACACCACAACACTACATAAAGAGACACCACCACAACACTACATAAAGAGACACCACCACAACACTACATAAAGAGACACCACAACACTACATAAAGAGACACCACCACAACACTACATAAAGAGAGAGCTAAGACAACACAGCATGGCTGTGTGTTCTAGGGACCTGTCCGTCTGTCTGTTAGGAGGAGGTTGGTTGTCTACTAAGGAATTCAAACAGGGAGTTTTAAATAATGTGAAAACAGCTTGGTTCCAGTGGGAGAGAGCTCAGAAAGACTCTTCAGAGTGAGATAGCAGGAGGGCCAGAGCCCAAACACACACCAGGAGGAAAAGAGCTATGGACTACAAGGATGGAGCCATGAGACAATGTTTTCCTTCCTACACACACACACACACACACACAAAAGACAGCGTCTGTCTGTCTGGCTCCACAAGAACATACATCCTTATGAAGTTTGAGCATGAAGTTACACACACACACAGCCCCCCCCCCCCCTACACACACACAGCCCCCCCCCCCCCCACACACACAACCCCCACCCCTCACACACAGCCCCCCCCCCCCCCCCCCCCACACACACACAGCCCCCCCCCCCCCCACACACACACAGTCCCCCCCCCCCCTCCCCCCCCACACACACACACACACACAAACACATAGTTGCACATGCACACACACAAACACACAGAGACACACAGAGACACACAGAGACACACTGATATACACTGCCTGATATCCAACAATGAGAATGAGAACAAATAAAAGAATACAGGAAACAAGCGAAAGTGAGAAATGAGTGAGAGAATGAGAGGATGAAGAGACAGAATGAAAGAGAGAGAGAGAATGTAAGGAGGGTGAGTGAGGTGGAGAGAGGGAGACTGTGACATCATGTCTCATCTTGTGAGGGGATTCTGTCTCAACTGGCCTAAAAACACCTCCTGTTTCTCAACAGCTACACTACACTCTAAAAACACCTCCTGTTTCTCAACACAGCTACACTACACTCTAAAGACACTACACACCCCCTAAAAACACTACACACACACTCTCTGAAACACTACACACACACTCTAAAGACACTACACACACGCACTCTGTAAAAACACTACACACACTCTCTCTACAAACACTACACACACAATACAGTCTCTGTAAAAACACTACACACCCTCTAAAAACACTACATACACACACTCTGTAAAACACTACACACACACACACACACACTCTGTAAAACACTACACAGACACTCTCTCTACAAACACTACACACACAATACAGTCTCTGTAAAAACACTACACACCCTCTAAAGACACTACACCCACACACTCTGTAAAACACTACACACACACACACTATCTCTAAAAACACTACATACACACACACTCTCTAAAACACTACACACACACTCTCTAAAAACACTACACACACACACTCTCTAAAAACACTACACACACACTCTCTAAAAACACTACACATACACACACTCTAAAAACACTACACACACACTCTCTAAAAACACTACACACACACACTCTCTAAAAACACTACACACACTCTCTCTAAAAACACTACACACACACACACTCTGTAAAAACACTACACACACACACACACTCTCTACAAACACTACACACACAATACAGTCTCTGTAAAAACACTACACACCCTCTAAAAACACTACATACACACACTCTGTAAAACACTACACACACACACACACACACTCTGTAAAAACACTACACACACACTCTGTAAAAACACTACACACACACTCTGTAAAAACACTACACACACACTCTCTAAAAACACTACACACACACACTCTAAAAACACTACACACACACACTCTAAAAACACAATACACTCTAAAAACACTACACACACTCTCTAAAAACACTACACACACAGTCACACACTTACAAAATACCAGAGACAACCTCACAAAACATCACACACAGATACAAACACAGGTCTAACACACAACCTCACACACAATCACACACCCTCACAAAAAAGCAGCCCTCTCCCTAAATTACGGAGCCATAACTCCCCCGTTAGAGGAATGTGGTGTGGTGGGGAGATGGGAGGTGGGGAGCACTGAGATATAACAGACCTAGAGACTGTGTCCAAGATGTCCAACCTTTGTTTTCAATGTAATCTACTCACGTTCGCGTACGGCGATTCATGGACCGTCTATATTTTCGGGTTGCTCCCGGTTTACATGTTTTTTATTTCACTTTTATTTAACCAGGTAGGCTAGTTGAGAACAAGTTCTCATTTGCAACTGCAACCTGGCCAAGATAAAGCAAAGCAGTGTGATGCAGACAACACAGAGTTACACATGGAGTAAACAATTAACAAGCCAACAACACAATAAACAAATCAATGACACAGTAGAAAAAATAAACTCTATATACAGTGTGTGCGAAAGGCATGAGGAGGTAGGCAATAAATAGGCCATAGGAGTGAATAATTACAATTTAGCAGATTAACACTGGAGTGATAAATGAGCAGATGATGATGTGCAAGTAGAGATACTGGTGTGCAAAAGAGCAGAAAAGGAAATCAAATAAAAACAGTATGGGGATGAGGTAGGTAGATTGGATGGGCTATTTACAGATGGACTATGTACAGCTGCAGCGATCGGTTAGCTGCTCAGATAGTTGATGTTTAAAGTTGGTGAGGGAAATAAAAGTCTCCACCTTCAGAGATTTTTGCAGTTCGTTCCAGTCACTGGCAGCAGAGAACTGGAAGGAAAGGCGGCCACATGAGGTGTTGGCTTTGGGGATGATAAGTGAGATATACCTGCTGGAACGTGTGCTACGGGTGGGTGTTGTTATCGTGACCAGTGAACTGAGATAAGGCGGAGCTTTACCTAGCATAGACATATAGATGACCTGGAGCCAATGGGTCTGGCGACGAATATGTAACGAGGGCCAGACGACTAGAGCATACAGGTCGCAGTGGTGGGTGGTATAAGGTGATTTGGTAACAAAACGGATGGCACTGTGATAGACTGCATCCAGTTTGCTGAGTAGAGTGTTGAAAGCTATTTTGTAGACAACATCGCCAAAGTCGAGGATCGGTAGGATAGTTAGTTTTACTAGGGTAAGTTTGGCGGTGTGAGTGAAGGAGGCTTTGTTGTGAAATAGAAAGATGATTCTAGATTAGATTTTTGATTGGAGATGTTTAATATGAGTCTGGAAGGAGAGTTTACAGTCTAACCAGACACCTAGGTATTTATAGTTGTCCACATATTCTAGGTCGGAACCGTCCAGGGTGGTGATGCTAGTCGGGCAGGCGGGTGAGGGCAGCGAATGGTTGAAAAGCATGCATTTGGTTTTACTAGCGTTTAAGAGCAGTTGGAGGCGACGGAAGGAGTGTTGTATGGCATTGAAGCTCGTTTGGAGGTTAGATAGCACAGTGTCCAAGGAAGGGCCAGAAGTATACAGAATGGTGTCGTCTGCGTAGAGGTGGATCAGGGAATCGCCCGCAGCAAGAGCGACATCATTGATATATACAGAGAAAAGAGTCGGCCCGAGAATTGAACCCTGTGGTACCCCCATAGAGACTGCCAGAGGTCCGGACAACATGCCCTCCGATTTGACACACTGAACTCTGTCTTCAAAGTAGTTGGTGAAGCAGGCGAGGCACTCATCAGAAAAACCAAGGCTATTGAGTCTGCCGATAAGAATACTGTGATTGACAGAGTCGAAAGCCTTGGCCAGGTCGATGAAGACGGCTGCACAGTACTGTCTTCTATCGATGGCGGTTATGATATCGTTTACCTTTGAAGAGGGGGATGACCGCTGCAGCTTTCCAATCTTTAGGGATCTTGGACGATACGAAAGAGAGGTTGAACAGGCTGGTAATAGGGGTTGCAACAATGGCGGCGGATAGTTTCAGAAAGAGATTGGACATAGCAGACATTGGATGAACATAACATGTTAATATCTTCGACGATTCAATGGATGCTTTGTGCACAGAGGTGATGACTAAAGTGTCTTATTACAATTTTTTTTAAATATCGGACTTCTCCATGTCTTTCTGGGCCGGGCATCAGTTAAACTGCAGTACCGAAGCAGGCCTATAGGAACAGTCAAAACCGTGCTTCTAGACCAAAACCCTGGCCCCTTGTTGGAGAGGTTGTGTCCTGGGGAGCTGGGGAGAAGAGTTGAGAGCCAGGGAGGAGGTCCCATTCACAACGACCCCAGGGTCTCCTTCCCTCCCCTGGCCACCTGGCTTCAGGGTCACATTACACTGATCCAGGCAGACCCCCTCTCAGTCCCCTGACAGACACTACCACTTCTCTACCATTATAGTACCACTACACACCACTAGATGACCAAGCACTACACTACTACACTACACACCACTAGATGGCCAAGCACTACACCTCTACACTAAACTACACCACTACACTACACTACTATTCTACTACACCACACTACTACACCACACTACTATTCTACTACACCACACTACACTACCACACTACTACACCACACTACTACACCACACTACTACACCACACTACTACACCACACTACTACACCACACTACACTACCACACTACTACACCACACTACTACACCACACTACTACACCACACTACTACACCACACTACTACACCACACTACTATTCTACTACACCACACTACACTACCACACTACTACACCACACTACTACACCACACTACTACACCACACTACTACACCACACTACTACACCACACTACTACACAACATTACTACACCACACTACTACACCACACTACTACACCACACTACTACACCACACTACTATTCTACTACACTACCACACTACTACACCACACTACTACACCACACTACACTACCACACTACTACACCACACTACTACACCACACTACACTACCACACTACTACACCACACTACTACACCACACTACACTACCACACTACTACACCACACTACTACACCACACTACTATTCTACTACACTACCACACTACTACACCACACTACTACACCACACTACTATTCTACTACACTACCACACTACTACACCACACTACTACACCACACTACTACACCACACTACTACACCACACTACTACACCACACTACTACACCACACTACTACACCACACTACTATTCTACTACACTACCACACTACTACACCACACTACTACACCACACTACTATTCTACTACACTACCACACTACTACACCACACTACTACACCACACTACTACACCACACTACTACACCACACTACTATTCTACTACACTACCACACTACTACACCACACTACTACACCACACTACTATTCTACTACACTACCACACTACTACACCACACTACTACACCACACTACTACACCACACTACTACACCACACTACTATTCTACTACACTACCACACTACTACACCACACTACTACACCACACTACTATTCTACTACACTACCACACTACTACACCACACTACTACACCACACTACTACACCACACTACTACACCACACTACTACACCACACTACACTACCACACTACTACACCACACTACACTACCACACTACTACACCACACTACTATTCTACTACACTACCACACTACACTACCACACTACTACACCACACTACTACACCACACTACACTACCACACTACTACACCACACTACTACACCACACTACACTACCACACTACTACACCACACTACTACACCACACTACTACACCACACTACTACACCACACTACACTACCACACTACTACACCACACTACTACACCACACTACTACACCACACTACTACACCACACTACTACACCACACTACTACACCACACTACTACACCACACTACTACACCACACTACACTACCACACTACTACACCACACTACTACACCACACTACTACACCACACTACTACACCACACTACTATTCTACTACACCACACTACTACACCACACTACTACACCACACTACTACACTACACTACTATTCTACTACACCACACCACACTACACTACTATTCTACTACACCACACTACTACACCACACTACTACACCACACTACTACACCACACTACTACACCACACTACACTACCACACTACTACACCACACTACTACACCACACTACTACACCACACCACACTACACTACCACACTACACTACCACACTACTACACCACACTACTACACCACACTACACTACCACACTACTACACCACACTACTACACCACACTACACTACCACACTACTACACCACACTACTACACCACACTACACTACCACACTACACTACCACACTACTACACCACACTACTACACCACACTACTACACCACACTACTACACCACACTACTACACCACACTACACTACCACACTACTACACCACACTACTACACCACACTACTACACCACACTACTACACCACACTACTACACCACACTACTACACCACACTACTACACCACACTACTACACCACACTACTACACAACATTATTATTCCCGTCTCCCCACTATGGAGTCAGATGACACTACCATACAAAGGTCTTGCTGACTAATCTACATCTACACACTAAACAACACAATGTTCTTTCCCAAACAGTTTTATTATGACTGATTGTTTGTAAGATACATGACGCTGATTGACGCTGATTAACAGCTAATTGACGCTGTTTTTCCAAAAGGCCTAAAATGAAGAGAAAAAAACACTACCAGACTCACTCACTATTCAAATAAACCAGAAATGCATAAACAGCTACTCACTGGCAGCGGTGACGTTGGCTGGCACACTGGCCAGTCCCCCTGCATTGGTGCTGGCCACACACTGGTACCTGCCCAGGGTGAGGTTGGTGAGGGCTGGGATGAGCAGCGTGCCAGGCTCCAGTACCACCCCCAGTTCCCCACCAGCCCCGGCAACCAGCTCACGCCCGTTCAGCCGCCAGCTGATGTTGGCCGAGGGGGGTCGGGCGCTGCATCTCAGGGTCACGCTACCACCTAACTTCTGCACCACCGACAGAGGCTCCTCTGTGAACACTGGCACTTCATCTGGGAGAAGAGAGGTATGGGAGAGAGGGAGAGATGGGAGAGAGGGAGAGATAGGAGCGAGGGAGGGATGGGAGAGAGGGAGAAATAGAAGAGACAGAAAGATAGGAGAGAGAGAGGGAGGGATGGGAGAGAGATGGGAGAGAGGGAGGGATGGGAGAGATAGGAGAGAGGGAGGGAAGAGAGGGGAGAGAGATGGAGTGATGGGAGAGAGATGGAGGGATGGGAGAGAGATGGGAGGGAGAGGTAGGGGTGGGAGAGGGAGGGATGGGAGAGAAGGAGAGATGGGAGAGAGAGGGAGGGGAGAGAGAGGTAGGGAGGGGAGAGAGAGGCAGGGTTGGGGGAGAGAGTGAGGGATGGGAAAAAGAGAGAGGGGGATGGTAGAGAGAGGGATGGGAGAGAGGGATGGATGGAGAGAGGGAGGGATGGAGAGAGGGAGGGATGGGAGAGAGGGATAGGATGGTAGAGAGAGGGATGGGAGAGAGGGGGGGGTGGGAGAGAGGGATAGATGGGAGAGAGGGATGGATGGATGGAGAGAGGGATGGATGGATGGAGAGAGGGATGGATGGAGAGGGAGGGATGGGAGAGAGGGAGGGGAGAGATAGGAGAGAGGGAGGGAAGAGATGGGAGAGAGATGGTGGGATGGGAGAGAGATGGGAGGGAGAGGTAGGGGTGGGAGAGGGAGGGATGGGAGAGAAGGAGAGATGGGAGAGAGAGGGAGGGGAGAGAGAGGTAGGGAGGGGAGAGAGAGGCAGGGTTGGGGGAGAGAGTGAGGGATGGGAAAAAGAGAGAGGGGGATGGTAGAGAGAGGGATGGGAGAGAGGGATGGATGGAGAGAGGGAGGGATGGAGAGAGGGAGGGAGGGATGGAGAGAGGGAGGGATGGGAGAGAGGGATAGGATGGT
This sequence comes from Oncorhynchus mykiss, assembly GCF_013265735.2. Classification (NCBI taxonomy): domain Eukaryota; kingdom Metazoa; phylum Chordata; class Actinopteri; order Salmoniformes; family Salmonidae; genus Oncorhynchus; species Oncorhynchus mykiss. The sequence continues at coordinate 15,770,446 of NC_048575.1, read as the reverse complement.
AGAGAGAGGGATGGGAGAGAGGGGGGGATGGGAGAGAGGGATAGATGGGAGAGAGGGATGGATGGATGGAGAGAGGGATGGATGGAGAGAGGGATGGATGGATGGAGAGGGAGGGATGGGAGAGAGGGAGGGATGGGAGAGAGGGATGGATGGGAGAGAGGGATGGATGGGAGAGAGGGAGGGATGGAGAGAGAGGGATGGGAGAGAGGGAGGGATGGGAGAGAGGGAGGGATGGGAGAGAGGGATGGATGGATGGAGAGAGGGATGGATGGAGAGGGAGGGATGGGAGAGAGGGAGGGATGGGAGAGAGGGATGGATGGGAGAGAGGGAGGGATGGGAGAGAGAGGGATGGGAGAGAGGGATGGATGGAGAGAGGGAGGGATGGAGAGAGAGGGAGTGATAAGTCCCACTGCCATTCACATGTTTAAGACAAACTGTGAAGATAGCTTATTCTCCTTCCACCCACATAGGATTTAATCCTTACTTTTGATGTATGCAAAACAACTTGGTGTAAACCTCCATCTTTAATAACACATTAGTTGAGATAGATCCCTGTTATCTCAGACATCCCAGTATCTCTATGACAATCCCTGGTTTCCTGTTATCTCAGACATGTTATTATCTCTATGACTATCCCTGGTTCACTGTTATCTCATACACATATTAGTATCTCTATGACAATCCCTGGTTCCCTGTTGGGATGCTGTGACATGACCAGCGCTCTACTCACCAGTGACAGTGGCGCCGCCCTGTAGGCAGCACAGTAGCACAGCACCCAGAGCACACAGCACTCGCACCCGTCGCTTTTTCATCCACGGAGTCCAGTCTGTTCCAGACATCTTCCATACACTACCCCCTGATGGAGAGAGAGAGAGAGGGGGTCAAATGTCATACACTACCTACCCCCTGATGGAGAGAGAGAGAGGGGTCAAATGTTATACACTACCCACTGATGGAGAGAGAGAGGGGGAGGTCAAATGTCATACACTACCCCCTGATGGAGAGAGAGAGGGGGGTCAAATGTTATACAATACCCCCTGATGGAGAGAGAGAGGGGGAGGTCAAATGTCATACACTACCCCCTGATGGAGAGAGAGGGGGGGGGTCAAATGTCATACACTACCCCCTGATGGAGAGAGAGAGATGGGGTCAAATGTCATACACATATTTACAACACTCAAAACAAACAATATGAATCCACTCATTCCCACACACATTCTGTCACTAAACCAACAACCACTCCTACCATACCACTGACAGATCCCATGGCAACGTCATAAACAAACCTCCACACACAGTGGAAAACACTTAGACACATACAAACACCCCACTGAAAGGTAGAGACCAGGTGAGGGTCCTAGTCACAGCAGAGGCCCGCCCTCAGAAACACAACTCCAGCCCAGACACAAACAAAACCTTTCTTTTCCGTCAGCCCCCATCCTCCTTTCCTCCCGCACCCATCAGCCTCTCCCTTCATCATTCTGCGCCTCTCCCCCCTTTCAGGTGGAGCAGATACAGGTAGAGGAAGGGGATACACAGAGCAGTACAAAGAACAACTGACTACAAGGAGGAGAGGGGTGGGGGTTTCTAGTAGTGCAGCAGTGGGTGTGTGAGCAGGAGCTCATATGAATATCCGTGTGTAGATTGTGTGTATGAGATATGAGAGAGGGAGAAATAAGGCAAGAAATCAGGGGAGAGAGAGAGAGAGAGAAAAAAAAGGAAAAGAGAGAGGGGTAATGGTCAGTCTATTAACAGTTAATGCCGAGCGGGGAGATTTTCTCTCTCCCTTGTGGCTCTCTGCCAAGTTTCCCAAATTCTTCCCTGTCAGGTTAAACTAACAACTTCCTGTCAGGATGAGGAGGGTGGTCCACACAGCTCCCGGACTGGAAATCTCTCTCTCTCTCTTTTTTCTCTCTCTCTCTCTCTAACACACATGCACTCACACAGCAAACTTACATGCACCCACACAGCAAACACACATGCACTCACACAGCAAACTTACATGCACTCACTAAGCAAACTTACATGCACCCACACAGCAAACACACATGCACCCACACAGCAAACACACATGCACTCACACAGCAAACTTACATGCACCCACACAGCAAACACACATGCACCCACTCAGCAAACACACATGCACCCACACAGCAAACACACATGCAAACACACATGCACCCACACAGCAAACACACATGCACTCACACAGCAAACTTACATGCACCCACACAGCAAACACACATGCACCCACACAGCAAACACACATGCACCCACACAGCAAACACACATGCACTCACACAGCAAACGTACATGCACCCACACAGCAAACACACATGCACTCACACAGCAAACTTACATGCAAACACACATGCACGCACACAGAAAACACACATGCACACACACAGAAAACACACATGCACGCACACAGAAAACACACATGCACTCACACAGAAAACACACATGCACGCACACAGAAAACACACATGCACGCACACAGAAAACACACATGCACGCACACAGAAAACACACATGCACGCACACAGAAATCACACATACACGCACACAGAAAACACACATGCACCCACACAGCAAACACACATGCACGCACACAGAAAACACACATGCACTCACGCAGAGGCAGTGCTGGACAGGGGAGAGAGTGGTTGGTGGGAACACGGTTCTAAGCAAAAAATATTCTGTAGTTGTTCACTATTATTACTATCCTACCCTTCTCTCTCCACCCAGAACCCCCTGGCCTTCTTTCCTTATCTCCTACCCTTCTCTCTCCACCCAGAACCCCCTGGCCTTCTTTCCTTATATCCTACCCTTCTCTCTCCACCCAGAACCCCCTGGCCTTCTTTCCTTATCTCCTACCCTTCTCTCTCCACCCAGAACCCCCTGGCCTTCTTTCCTTATCTCCTACCCTTCTCTCTCCACCCAGAACCCTCTGGCCTTCTTTCCTTATCTCCTACCCTTCTCTCTCCACCCAGAACCAGCTGGCCTTCTTTCCTTATCTCTTACCCTTCTCTCTCCACCCAGAACCCCCTGGCCTTCTTTCCTTATCTCTTACCCTTCTCTCTCCAACCAGAACCCCCTGGCCTTCTTTCCTTATCTCCTACCCTACTCTCTCCACCCAGAACCCCCTGGCCTTCTTTCCTTATCTCCTACCCTTCTCTCTCCACTCAGAACCCCCTGGCCTTCTTTCCTTATCTCCTACCCTTATCTCTCCACCCAGAACCCCCTGGCCTTCTTTCCTTATCTCTTACCATTCTCTCTCCACCCAGAACCCCCTGGCCTTCTTTCCTTATCTCTTACCCTTCTCTCTCCACCCAGAACCCCCCTGGATTTATTTCCCTCCTTTCTTTGATCGAAATGAGCTGGCTGGATCACATGAGCTCTGTCTAGAACATGTACTTTAACACTGAGTCTGGACACATCAAGAGCTTCCTAACAAACACACACAAAGCACAAGCACGCACACCTAGGGGCTAGACAACCAAAACTGGATTTGGCTAACTAAGACTAATACCATAACCACATGGATATAGCTAGGCTACACAGTAACTGATGGACATAGCTAGGCTACGCAGTAACCGGTGGACATAGCTAGGTTACACAGTAACCGATGGACATAGCTAGGTTACACAGTAACTGATGGAGATAGCTAGGTTACACAGTAACCGATGGACATAGCTAGGCTACACAGTAACCGATGGACATAGCTAGGTTACACAGTAACCGGTGGACATAGCTAGGCTACACAGTAACCGATGGACATAGCTAGGCTACACAGTAACCGGTGGACATAGCTAGGCTACACAGTAACCGATGGACATAGCTAGGCTACACAGTAACCGATGGACATAGCTAGGTTACACAGTAACCAATGGACATAGCTAGGTTACACAGTAACCGATGGACATAGCTATGTTACACAGTAACCGATGGACATAGCTAGGCTACACAGTAACCGATGGACATAGCTAGGTTACACAGTAACCGGTGGACATAGCTAGGCTACACAGTAACCGATGGACATAGCTAGGCTACACAGTAACCGGTGGACATAGCTAGGTTACACAGTAACCGATGGACATAGCTAGGTTACACAGTAACCGATGGACATAGCTAGGTTACACAGTAACCGGTGGACATAGCTAGGTTACACAGTAACCAATGGACATAGCTAGGCTACACAGTAACCGGTGGACATAGCTATGTTACACAGTAACCGATGGACATAGCTAGGCTACACAGTAACCGATGGACATAGCTAGGTTACACAGTAACCGGTGGACATAGCTAGGCTACACAGTAACCGATGGACATAGCTAGGCTACACAGTAACCGGTGGACATAGCTAGGTTACACAGTAACCGATGGACATAGCTAGGTTACACAGTAACCGATGGACATAGCTAGGTTACACAGTAACCAATGGACATAGCTAGGTTACACAGTACCCGACAGACATAGCTAGGTTACACAGTAACCGATGGACATAGCTAGGTTACACACACGCGCACACACACACGCACGCACACACACACACACACGGCAAGGAAAGAGACACACCCCTGTCTCATCTAGTGAACCAACCACCTGTGGGTCCCAATGGGAGGTACGAATCCTCAAAAACAAAGTAGTAGAAAGACACACACACAGCAACATGTCCACAACAGACTAACGAAACTCACACTTGTGACTAACAAACTTGTACACACACACACACACTAGTGTTTCACATGCTTTATCATGGCTTTACAAACACTCTTGTTATTTCATGAGAACCTCTCCCACGTCAAGCCTCCCTAAACGCAGCCTCATCTTTGGCTCGGTCTCTAGATCCATTAATCAGACTGGATTTGCTTAGCAGATACCCTGCCTCATGACAAGCTGGCCTCAACACAACTTTTTCCATCAATCCATTCCAGCAGAGACACAGAGAGAGACAGGGGGAGAGAGAGAGAGAGAGAGAGGGGGGGAGAGATACTAATCCATCCTTCTTCTTCTTCTTTCCTCTCCTCCCCCTGTCTCTCTCTCCATCGCATCACAGAGCAGATGGTGGCTGATGAAGACCAGAGACACACAGAGACAGCTCCTCTGATTTAGGACAGACACACAGAGACAGCTCCTCTGATTTAGGACAGACACACAGAGACAGCTCCTCTGATTTAGGACAGACACACAGAGACAGCTCCTCTGGTTTAGGACAGACACACAGAGACAGCTCCTCTGATTTAGAACAGAGACACACAGAGACAGCTCCTCTGATTTAGGACAGACACACAGAGACAGCTCCTCTGATTTAGGACAGACACATAGAGGCAGCTCCTCTGATTTAGGACAGACACACAGAGACAGCTCCTCTGATTTAGGACAGACACACAGAGACAGCTCCTCTGATTTAGGACAGACACATAGAGACAGCTCCTCTGATTTAGGACAGACACACAGAGACAGCTCCTCTGATTTAGGACAGACACACAGAGACAGCTCCTCTGATTTAGGACAGACACACAGAGACAGCTCCTCTGATTTAGGACAGACACACAGAGACAGCTCCTCTGATTTAGGACAGACACACAGAGACAGCTCCTCTGATTTAGGACAGACACACAGAGACAGCTCCTCTGATTTAGGACAGAGACACACAGAGACAGCTCCTCTGATTTAGGACAGACACACAGAGACAGCTCCTCTGATTTAGGACAGAGACACACAGAGACAGCTCCTCTGATTTAGGACAGAGATGCAGAGTATGTTTCTCCGCTCATACAGGAGTAATAAAGGCCTAGATCACACATTTAGTAGAATTACTGTTTTATTTATAAAAACATATAATACAACTATTTATCAGGGGGTGCTGCAGCACCCTCATCACTCCTACTTCCCGCGGCTATGCTGCAGTAGTTTGTGTGTGTCTATACGCATGACTTGTGAGTATGTGTGTATAGGTCGGGCTGGCCTATAATATGTGTACATCGGTATGTACGTGTGTTGGGTGCATGTGTATGACTGAGTATGTTGTTTGCTCTTGTATGAGATGGGGAGATTGCAAAGAGTGTGTATGAGTCTTGGATGTTGCATTAGTACTATGGGCATACGTTCAGTATGGGGTTTAGTAGTATGACATGGTGAAAGGTATTAGGAGTGTGTTGATAAAGCCTCTTTGTGGTGCAGGCAGGGTTCCTGGGTTCCCTATTGTCCCCCTGCCTCCCAGGATAAATTCATTTGACAAGCCTGCTAATTGGATAAAACTAGGCTGGAGCCTCCTCCCTGAGCACTCACATTCCATCTGCTTTCTGGCATGGAGAGAGAGGACACAGGAGGGGTGGAGGAGAGAGGAGAGAGAGGACACAGGAGGGGTGGGAGAGAGAGGAGAGAAGGGACACAGGAGGGGTGGGAGAGAGAGGAGAGAGGGGACACAGGAAGGGTGGGAGAGAGGACACAGGAGGGGTGGAGGAGAGAGGAGAGAGAGGACACAGGAGGGGTGGGAGAGAGAGGAGAGAGGGGACACAGGAGGGGTGGGAGAGAGGACACAGGAGGGGTGGGAGAGAGGACACAGGAGGGGTGGGAGAGAGGACACAGGAGGGGTGGGAGAGTGGACACAGGAGGGGTGGGAGAGTGGACACAGGAGGGGTGGGAGAGTGGACACAGGAGGGGTGGAGGAGAGAGTAGAGAGAGGACACAGGAGGGGTGGGAGAGAGTGGACACAGGAGAGGTGGGAGAGAGGACACAGGAGGGGTGGGAGAGAAGACACAGGAGGGGTGGGAGAGAAGACACAGGAGGGGTGGGAGAGAGGAGAGAGGACACAGGATGGGTGGGAGAGAGAGGACACAGGAGGTATGGGAGAGAGAGGACACAGGAGGTGTGGGAGAGAGGAGAGAGAGGACACAGGAGGGGTGGGAGAGAAGACACAGGAGGGGTGGGAGAGAAGACACAGGAGGGGTGGGAGAGAGGAGAGAGGACACAGGATGGGTGGGAGAGAGAGGACACAGGAGGTATGGGAGAGAGAGGACACAGGAGGTGTGGGAGAGAGGAGAGAGAGGACACAGGAGGGGTGGGAGAGAAGACACAGGAGGGGTGGGAGAGAGGAGAGAGGACACAGGATGGGTGGGAGAGAGAGGACACAGGAGGTATGGGAGAGAGAGGACACAGGAGGTGTGGGAGAGAGGAGAGAGAGGACACAGGAGGGGTGGGAGAGAGGACACAGGAGGGTTGAGGAAGAGAGGAGAGAGAGGACACAGTTGGGTGGGAGAGAGGAGAGAGGGGACACAGGAGGGTGGGAGAGAGGAGAGAGAGGACACAGGAGGGTGGGAGAGAGGACACAGGAGGGTTGAGGAAGAGAGAAGAGAGGACACAGGAGGGTTGAGGAAGAGAGGAGAGAGGGGACACAGGAGGGTTGAGGAAGAGAGGAGAGAGAGGACACAGTTGGGTGGGGGAGAGAGAGGAAACCGGAGGGTTGAGGAAGAGAGGAGAGAGAGGACACAGTTGGGTGGGGGAGAGAGGAGAGAGAGGACACAGTTGGGTGGGGGAGAGAGGAAACAGGAGGGTTGAGGAAGAGAGGAGAGAGAGGACACAGGAGGGTGGGGGAGAGAGGAGACAGGAGGGTTGAGGAAGAGAGGAGAGAGAGGACACAGGAGGGTGGGGGAGAGAGGAGAGGGGGCTAGGGTTGTTGGGTAGGCAACTCCTTCTGAGGAGCTGAACTGTTGAATATTTATCACCGCCCTCCTCGTCCATCTCTCTCTTCCTACCCACCATTTTACGTCCTTCACTACCCCCCATCCAAACATCACAATGGCCCCCCTTTAGATAAACACATGCGGTGTCAAGTGTGAGGAGTACTGGGTTCAACTGCTCTGCTCGGGCCCGCCGGCCCTCAATGCCGCGCTGCATAGCTGCCATGCGGGAGGCCGGTTGCCCCTGGCGACGCTAACAGGCAGAACGCACCTTAATAGAGTGGAGCGTCATTGTGAAGCAGTGGGCCGGTGGGCAGACAAAGACCCCGCAGACTCCCAGAGAGAAAGGAGAGATACTACTCTGAAGGGCCCCAGGAAGAGCTGATGATGGGGGCCGCTCAACGGAGGAGAGGAGAAGTGTGTGTGTGAGAGGGATGGGGGGGGGGGGGGGGGGGGGGGGGGGGTTGATAGTAGTGTGGAGAGGTGAGTGGGGTGGTGGTGTGGTTCAGTCTTAGATGGGTGAGGGTTGGGGGTGAAGGGGCTGGAGAGGGGTTGACTGAGAAGCAGAATGGGGTCTAAATGAATAGAGGGGATGTCAACTGGCAGGCGAGCAGGAGGACACAGGGTCTTGTCAATGAGAGGGTGTGTGAGTGTGTGAGCGCGTGTGAGAGCGTTGTTTGAATGTGTCCAACATATTTTCCCCTCACTCAGTCAATCTGGTTGCTGGCCCTTTGGTCAGGCTGGGGCTGAGTGGAGAAGACAAGACGAAAACAACAGCTACAGCTCTGCTCTCAAGTGGAAAATGGATCCCATAGTTGTAAAGAATTTGAGATGAATTACTTAGCCCGTTCCCTCAGCTGTTTACCAAAACAAGTGGAGAGGTGAGTGGGGTGGTGGTGTGGTTCAGTCTTAGATGGGTGAGGGTTGGGGGTGAAGGGGCTGCCGTTTTGTTTTTGTTTTTCATCCTAGACTGTAGCTTTAAAAGCATAGACTTTACCTAAACAACCATAGCTCTAGTCAACAGGAAACAGTTTCTCCCAGGTCCCCATGCTATGGCTAGGCCTCAGCATTCTGGAGAGTTCTGGGTCCTGTTCCATGTGCTACAACCAATGTTATAAAACGTTCAGATAGAAATGCATTAGGTACATAGGACACACACAAGTCTATGTCATGTAGATTATAGGACACACACAAGTCTATGTCATGTAGATTAGGGAGTCCATAAGTTCACTACACTTTACAAGGCATTTCCATCAGAACGTTCTGCCTTCCTGAACATGCCCCCCAGCGAGGTCTGAGGTTGGCAGATGATCCCGCTCCAGCAGGTGGAACCCAGCCGACCACGCCCCATTCATACCCCTCTCTCTCTTAGCTGAGCACCCACAACCCCCCTCTCAACATCTCTAGACATCAACCGCTCCTATGCCCCAAAAATTACACATCAAAAGCATCATCTAACGAGGTTGGGACCCCCCCCCCCACACCCTTCACAAAGTATTAGTGAGCTACCCCCCGCCACAGCCCATCCACTCCATCCACGCTAACGAGCACCAGGCCGTCTCGGGGATTAACAAGTGAGATCAAGCCAGGCCCAGGGGGGGCTCTAATCAATTAGGCACCACGGCATTTGCATATTTTATATAACAAGGCAGAATTAACCAGCCAATGCTAATTATGGGGCTACTGCAGCATTCACAATGCCATGGCTAACTAACACATACTGTCACGGCCACATTCCTTCCTGGTCCTGGCGGACACTGGATGGATGTCTTCCTGTGTGTCCTCCCGGGCCATGGGAACTAGCACCACCTGACTGAGCCCTACCCACTACCCCCCTGGGCATTACTTCCTCTACAATCAAACACAGTTTATAAGCAGGCAACAGGTTGGGATGAGAGGATGGATGTTTCATAAAGACTTTACTAGGCCGATATATGTTAAAGGGGCAATCTGCAGTTCAAACAACAACGACACTGCCACTGTTTTGGTAAAAAGGGGAGGGAAGGAGCAGGAGAAATGTATCCACTATCAAATCATAGACACAGCTATGGATGTAAGGAGTGACCTTCCATGTTATCAAAATTATACATTTTACCATGTTTTGAGGTTATACAGTGTTTGTTTATGGAAGGTCTGATGCAATTGGGGCTACCGACTGGCGCAGCGGTCTAAGGCACTGCATCTCAGTGCTTGAGGCGTCACAACAGACACCCTGGTTCGAATCCAGGCTGGAGCAAAACCGGCCGTGATTTGGAGCCCCATAGGGTGGCCCAGCGCCGTCCGGGTTAGAGTTTGGTCGGTGTAGGCCGTCATTGTAAATATAGATTTGTTCTTAACCAACTTGAGTGGTTAAATAAAGGTTACATTTAAAAATGTAAGAGCCTATAATATGTGTGTGTGTGTGAGAGAAGACACCAAACTAATGCCCATTATCAGTCACACACACACTGTTAGAAAAAGTATACTCACAGAGGCATCAAAAAATTCAAACCCTTGAAGCTAACTCCAGAAATGTTTCCATATAGACTATAAAAAACGAAGACCACTCCAACCCTCCACAAACTCACCTAACAAACATACAAGGATCTTAATTTGATCACTCTTTTGTTGCTGAGCATTTTCATGCACAGCAGGAAATGCAAGCTTATAGTGTATTCAAGGTTTAAAAAGGCTTCTAAAGTTTGTAATTTCCACTTTAAAATGTCAGACTTGATTCACCCTAAAGATGAATGTATCAACCCCTACAAAAAATGTAAATTAATTATAATCCACAGAATACTAAAAATAACACTAATACTAATAATAACGATAATAGTAATAATAATAATTCACATTTCCTGTTCCTGTATGATTATTTTCCTGCTGTAGGAAATTGGATCAAATAAAGATCCTACATATGTACAGCCATGTACATGGATTATAGGGCTGGGAATTGCCAGGGACCTCACGATACCATATTATCAACATACTTAGGTGCCAATACGATATGTATTGCGATTCTATATGTATTGCGATTCGATACTGTGATTTTATTGTGATTTGATGTTGTTTCAAACATATTGCTCACCATAATATTGCAATAGTCAAAACAATACGAGATATAATTTAAAAAAATATCCCGATGTGTATTGACTCCGGCGTTGAGTTGCGTGTCAATTCATAAACCACGTGCCATGGAATCTGTACATTGAAAATCTCTTCCCAACTATTTTTGCAATTTAAATGGCACAGCTGTCAGTTTTTTGGTCCTTAAATGAAATTGGTATGTTTTTATTTATCACACTTTTCTTTAACCATTTATGGTCTTTAATACAGGGCCGACATACAAGTACCATACTTTTTTCCCCTTCTACTTGCCTCTTCCATTGTGGTAATGCTGCAATTAGTTGGTTGTAATTTGGGGTAGAGCAGACATTTCCATGTGTCTGTGTTAGCTGCATGTGTGAGATAACTCCACCAGTCCTATTTATATCATTCACAAAAATATCATTTTTTTTTATTTTTTACATTTTATCGAAAAATATGTTTGTTTAAATCGATTAGTATATATGAGTTCAACCACAATATTTGTTGTATTATTTGTTCTGTCTTTTCAGATGGATTAAACTGAAATTGCAACCAACTTTCTAAGGCTTGTTTAATAAATAACGACATTTTGGAGATTATTTCCTTTTCAAAACAACCGAAAGTGAGCAGGTGTAATCTGAATAAAGGGGAAAAGGCCATTCTTGAACATAGGATGAGACATTCCTACCAATTTACTAGAGAACCAGTTTGGATTTAAGTATAACTTTTGTATAACTGATGCCTTTAGTGAGAGGTCTAATGCTTTAATATTTAATCATTTCTGCCCTCCAAATTCATATTCCTTATATAAATAGGCCCGTTTAATTTTGTCTGATTTGCCATTCCAAATCAAATGTAATATTTCTTGTTCATATAATTTAAAAAGCAGGTCACTAGGTTTAGGCAAAACCATAAGCAAATAGGTAAACTGTGATATGACTAAAGAGTTAATCAGGGTGATTTTTCCACAAATAGACAGGTATTTTCATTTCCATGGTAGCAAGATTTTATATATTTTTGCTAACTTTCTATAAAAATGTATTGGAGTGAGATCATTTCTATCTTTCGGGATTTGTATACCGAGTATGTCCACATCCCCGTCAGACCATTTTATTAGTAAACGACATGATAATGTAAAAGTTCTATTTTTTTAGTGATCCAATACATAATACAGTACACTTATCATAATTTGGTTTTAATCCAGAGAGGTTAGCAAATGTATCTAGATCCTCTATGAGGCTGTGGAGGGATTTTAATGGTGGTATTAAAAGAAAACATGAATCATCAGTGTACAATGACACCTTTGTTTTTAAGTCATGGATTTCTAATCCCTTAATATTATTGTTTGATCTCATTTTAACAGCTAACATTTCAATGGCAATAATAAATAGATATGCCGATAGTGGACAACCTTGTTTTACTCCTCTTGACAGCTTAAAACTTTCTGAGATGTAGCCATTATTTACTATTTTACACCTAGGCTTACTATACATAACTTTAACCCATTTTAAAAGAGATTCTCCAAAAATCAAATATTCTAAGCATTTATATATAAAATTCAGTCGCACTTTATCAAAAGTATTTTCAAAATCAGCTATGAAAACCAGGCTGGTGTCCCCGATATTAATATATCCACATGATTATCCTCCCTCATGATGCCATCTATTTTGTTAAGGGCACCAGTTCCTCCTGCAGCAAAGCACACCCACAACATGACGCTGCCACCCCCGTGCTTCACGGTTGGGATGGTGTTCTTCAGCTTGCAAGCCTCCCCCTTTTTCCTCCAAACATAACTATGGTCATTATGGCCAAACAGTTCTATTTTTGTTTCATCAGACCAGAGGACATTTCTCCAAAAAAGTACGATCCCCATGTGCAGTTGTAAACCGTAGTCTGGCTTTTATAATGGCGGTTTTAGAGCAGTGGCTTCTTCCTTGCTGAGTGGCCTTTCAGGTTATGGTGATATAGGACTTGTTTTACTGTGAATATAGATACTTTTGTACCTGTTTCCTCCAGCATCTTCACAGGGTGCTTTGCTGTTGTTCTGGGATTGATTTGCACTTTTCGCACCAAAGTACGTTCATCTCTAGAAGACAGAATGCATCTCCTTCCTGAGCGGTATGACGGCTGCGTGGTCCCATGGTGTTTATACTTGCGTACTATTGTTTGTACAGATGAACGTGGTACCTTCAGGCGTTTGGAAATGTCTCCCAAGGATGAACCAGACTAGTGGAGGTCTACAAAAATGTTGACTGATTTCTTTTGATTTTCCCATGATGTCAAGCAAAGAGGCACTGAGTTTGAAGGTAGACATTGAAATATATCCACAAGTGTACCTACAATTGACTCAAATGATGTCAAATGTCTATCAGAAGCTTCTAAAGCCATGACATCATTTTCTGGAATTTTCCAAGCTGCTTAAATGCACAGTCAACTTAGTGTATGTAAACTTCTGACCCACTAGAATTGTGATACAGTGAATTATAAGTGAAATAATCTGTCTGTAAACAATTGTTGGAAAAATTACTTGTGTCATGCACAAAGTAGATGTCCTAACCGATTTGCCAAAACTATAGTTTGTTAACAAGAAATGTGTGGAGTGGTTGAGAAACAAGTTTTAATGACTCCAACCTAAGTGTGTGTAAACTTCCGACTTAACTTTAGCTACGTTCAGTTCGCCATCTTGCCACTTCCGAAAGTTTGTCATTCTTACAGATGTAGGATCTTAATTTGAGCCAGTTTGCTACAACAGGAAAAAAATAATCCTGCATCCACAGGAAATTGGATTATAATTAATAAACATTTTTGTAGGGGTTGATATAATTTTGTTAGGGCAAGTCAAGTCTGAAAGTTTAAAGTGGAAATGACAAACTGTAGAACATTTTATAAAACTTAAATATACTACAAGTCTGCATTTCCTGCTGTGCAGGGGAATTGGCAGCAACAACAGAGTCATAAAACACATGTGCATACACCCATGTACATTTGCACATACATACAACCTACTCCCTGTGAGTTCTTCCAAGGCTGCAGTGGAGGGAGTGAGTGAGTGAGTGAGGGAGGGAGGGAGGGAGGGAGGGAGGAATGAGAGAAGACGGAGGGGAATGGAAGGGGCCCCTAGCTCCTTTGGCAGCTCATACATCAGAGTGAATAGAACCAATTATAAATCAAGAGACATTTCTCCCTATTATTCAGTAGGAACCAGGAGAGCTCTGCCCAGCCCATCCTGCCTCCTCCTATACTGCTCTCTCTAAGGAGGCAGGGAGACACGACAGAGAAAGAGAGAAATTGAGAGAGAGAAAGAAAGATACATATAGAACAAGGCAAAATTAAACATTGCGTCCCCCTTGAACAATCCAGTGCCCCTCTTGGGCCGATCAGTGCAATTTTGTAAATGACGCATCTCTATGGCAAGACCCATCATTCACCCAAATCTCATCACAATCGGGCCAGTGGTGTTTGAGATATAGTCTAGGTTAGCTTGACTCATATCCCTGAGCATGTGTGCCAAATTTCATCACTGAGTCAAACAGATCAAGTTATAGCGCCACCGTGAGGTCAATATGAATGTTCTTGCCTATGTTAAGTCTTGACAGTGTTTGCAACATGCATACCAAATTTAGCTGCATCATTCAACCAAGTTTTATCAAAATCAGGCCAGTGCTGTCTGAGATATCGCGTGTGACTAATGTACGAACAAGCATACTAACGGACGGAGACCACAGTCCCTTCCCTGATTTCATCATGGGGGACAACAAGGGGGCATCTAGCACAGAGGTGATAGAACGTAGATATAAGAAACAGCCTTGGGAAAAATAGGAGAAAATAAGGGAGGGAGAAAATATAGGGCTATGGCATAGAGAAAGGAGAGAGATGGCTAAGAGATAGGGGTCATGTACTATAGAGAACTACTAGAATGCTTAATTACATAGTCATAAAGTTCAGGTGTGTGTGTGTGTGTGTGTGTGTGTGTGTGTGTGTGTGTGTGTGTGTGTGTGTCGCCTTGAGCCCTAACTGCCACAGGAACATATGATGGAGGCTCATTTCAAAAGGAGCGTTGAGTGTCAGAAGCTGGATTACAGCTGTGTGTGTGTGTGTGTGTGTGCGCGCGCGCGCGCGCGTGTGTGTTTGAGACTCTCTGACAGAGAGTTCCATGTGTCCTGTCACTCAAACGATATTGATGTCGTTCCGGACTAAAAGAGAAGCAGGCCAAAACGCAGGACTGCACATGTGCAGACAGACAATACACAGACCTGTGCCAATAGCAATAGACAAACGAACACAGGCAGAAACTGGGATAATCTGCACAGGAAGACCTGTGCAGCTCGCTGTCACACCAGGACAAGATAGCATCACAAACTACTGTGCTACTACTGTGCTGCTGTTCTCAGACCAGTTCTTCTGATTTATGAATGAAGCAACAGAAATAGACTAGTGGTATTATCCCAGGCCAGGGAAAGACGTCATACTCCATCCATCCAGTTAAGAGACAGGTTTCCACATGTCTGGGAATAATGATGACGTGCAGTCCTGAGAAATAGATCAGTTTTATCACCTTTGCCTATGATGGTAGTATGACCCATATCACCATCCCCTTTCTCCCTGATACTAACTGAAAAATCAAATCACCATCACCTTTCTTCCTGATACTAACTGAAAAATCAAATCACCATCACCTTTCTTCCTGATACTAACTGAAAAATCAAATCACCATCACCTTTCTTCCTGATACTAACTGAAAAATCAAATCACCATCACCTTTCTTCCTGATACTAACTGAAAAATCAAATCACCATCACCTTTCTTCCTGATACTAACTGAAAAATCAAATCACCATCACCTTTCTTCCTGATACTAACTGAAAAATCAAATCACCATCACCTTTCTTCCTGATACTAACTGAAAAATCAAATCACCATCACCTTTCTTCCTGATACTAACTGAAAAATCAAATCACCATCACCTTTCTTCCTGATACTAACTGAAAAATCAAATCACTATCACCTTTCTTCCTGATACTAACTGAAAAATCAAATCACTATCACCTTTCTTCCTGATACTAACTGAAAAATCAAATCACTATCCCCTTTCTCCCTGATACTAACTGAAAAATCAAATCACCATCACCTTTCTTCCTGATACTAACTGAAAAATCAAATCACTATCACCTTTCTTCCTGATACTAACTGAAAAATCAAATCACCATCACCTTTCTTCCTGATACTAACTGAAAAATCAAATCACTATCACCTTTCTTCCTGATACTAACTGAAAAATCAAATCACCATCACCTTTCTTCCTGATACTAACTGAAAAATCAAATCACTATCACCTTTCTTCCTGATACTAACTGAAAAATCAAATCACGATCACCTTTCTTCCTGATACTAACTGAAAAATCAAATCACTATCACCTTTCTTCCTGATACTAACTGAAAAATCAAATCACTATCACCTTTCTTCCTGATACTAACTGAAAAATCAAATCACTATCACCTTTCTTCCTGATACTAACTGAAAAATAGTTGAGTGACAAATTGCACGTCTTTTGAATTAGAGAACAAACTCAACAACCCCGGACCCTGAAATACTACTGCAGGGTTGGTAGGTTACTTTCTAAATGTAATCTGTTACAGTTACTAGTTACCTGTCCAAAATTGTAATTTGTCACGTAACTTTTGGATTACCTAAACTCATGAATGTAATCCGATTACTTTCCCCCTAAGAGGCATTAGAAGAAGACAAAAAGGATCCATCAAACACATTTGGTGTGTCATCACAGTGGTCTCTGACTTGTGGTCAGACTCGCTCACGTGGAATAAACTTAAACTTGCGCCTTTTTTCAATGCTGATTAAATGTCATTGAGAAAATAGAAAAGTGCCATAATGTATTTTTTCACAAGCATCCTTTCTAAATTTTAATGTAATCCAATAAGTAATCATCTAGTTTCTCAAAATAATCTGTAATCGGATTACAATATTTTTGCTGGTAACGTAACTGCTACGTTTTTTTTTATAATCAGTTACTCCCTTTTCAACTACTGGACAGAGAAAAGTGACTCCTAGCCACAGAAACAACCAGATATGCAAACAATAACCAATGAAAAAGTACTTTGAGCGTAACTGAAGAGTAAGACATTGGTTGATCCCTCCCTAGAGCAGACATTCCACTGTCTGTCATAAACAACAGTAACATTCCGAGAACTGTCCCCGAGAAAGTGATGGATTATTCAGTTAGAACTCAGTCACAACACATTGGCACAAGATGGTGTGCAAGAATGGAGGGAGAATAAATCATTGGGAACCAAAATAAGTTGATGGCTCCATGGGGTTCTGTTCTCACAAACTGTTCAGCAGTGTGTGTGTGTGTGTGTGTGTGTGTGTGGAGAGAGAGAGAGAGAGAAAGAGCAAGGGGGAGAAAGCGAGAGAGCGTGAGGAGAGAGAGTGAGTGAGAGAGAGAAAGAGCAAGGAGGAGAAAGAGAGAGAGCGTGAGGAGAGAGAGTGAGTGAGAGAGAGAAAGAGCAAGGTGGAGAAAGAGAGAGAGCGTGAGGAGAGAGAGTGAGTGAGAGAGAGAAAGAGCAAGGGGGAGAAAGAGAGAGAGCGTGAGGAGAGAGAGTGAGAGAGAGAGAGAGAAAGAGCAAGGGGGAGAAAGAGAGAGAGCGTGAGGAGGGTGAGTGAGAGAGAGAAAGAGCGAAGGAGGAGAAAGAGAGAGAGCGTGAGGAGAGAGCGTGAGGAGAGAGAGTGAGTGAGAGAGAAAGAGCAAGGGGGAGAAAGAGAGAGAGCGTGAGGAGAGAGTGTGAGGAGAGAGAGTGAGTGAGAGAGAAAGAGCAAGGGGGAGAAAGAGAGAGAGCGTGAGGAGAAAGTGTGAGGAGAGAGAGTGAGAGAGAGAGAAAGAGCAAGGGGGAGAAAGAGAGAGAGCGTGAGGAGAAAGTGTGAGGAGAGAGAGTGAGAGAGAGAGAAAGAGCAAGGGGGAGAAAGAGAGAGAGCGTGAGGAGAGAGTGAGAGAGAAAGAGCGAAGGGGGAGAAAATGAGAGCGTGAGGAGAGTGAGAGAGAGAGAAAGAGCAAGGTGGAGAAAGAGAGAGAGCATGGGAGAGAGAGTGAGAGAGAGAAAGAGCGAAGGGGGGAGAGAGAGAGAGACAAACAAGACAGAAACAGGGAGAGGGTACTACTGTACTGAGCGTTTCAGTCAGAGTGCTGCCGTGCTAGGTGGTGCTCATGGAGAATGGCCTTTGAGAGGGTGAACAAATATCTACCTAGTCTCTGGAGTTTATCAATGATCTGACAACACTAGTCTCTCACAAACAGCAGAGTGTGCGTCAACTCAACTAGGGGTCACTAATGCTGGAGATCACACATGCATTTATTCAAACATACGGGTGACTTCTAGTCAAGTGACTCAGTGCGGTACTGTACTCTCACTGTGACAGGTCTCAAGTAAGAGACATACATTCAACACCTCTAAAAGGCCAAAAGCACATATAGCTCCAGACACCGTCTACACCTCTCAAACTATGCTGACTTTTCACTCCTCCGTGGCTACCGCTCTCCTTTATATCTGTCCTCCCCTTTTTAAATGTTTTTTAATGTACTCTTTATTTAACTAGGCAACTCAGTTAAGAATAAATTCTTATTTACAATGACGGAGGAACAGTGGGTTAACTGCGTTGTTCAGGGGCAGAACGACAGATTTTTACCTTGTCAGCTCAGGGATTCGATCCAGCAACCTTTCGATTAGTGGCAAGGTCTGGCCGGGGAGGCAGGGCGGCTCGGAGCCCCAGGGGAAGGTACTGCACCCTGGCCACCTGCCGCTCCAGGCTGGACACCTAAAACCTTCAGGACAAGAGCAACCTGACCCTACAACCCCTATAACCTTAAAGCACAATATGTCAACTACACAGCCAGAACGCCCTGTATGGAAAACTACAGAGCAATAGGTAGGATCTCTGGGAGAATGTTAAACTACAGCACTCCTTTATTGTTGGCTATGTGTGTGTATATAATCACTCTATTACACTACAACACTAGTAGAACCAGCTGATATGGATAGACTCCATGTAATGACAGATACACACACCCTACTACAGCCTAAAGCAGGGATGTGCAACTGGCGGACCCACCAATCAATCCCACCACCAAATGTTGTTTTTTTATCTACATTTTTGGGAACTCAGTGGGAGTCTTACTGTTGAGAGATAGAATCATAGAACACACAAGGTGAAATGTCTAAATGTGGTTGTGCATCAGACGTTTTTATCTTGTTATGTCAGTCACTGACAGTCAATGAAATGTAGATTGGTAAATGAGTCTAGCGGACAGATATCTAAACTTGTAGAAATCATGGTGGAATTACCTACCGTGGGGCCCCCATTGATTTTGTTTATCGGTCTCACCATGTTAAAAACTGCTAAAACGTCTTCCCACCTTATGGCAACGTGTAGAATTGCATGAAATGAACTCTAAAACGTATATTTGGTTATCTCCGCTGTCAAGCGGGGGGGGGGCTAAAATGTTTTGCTCACAATTGGGGGGGACCCTCTTTTTTTTTTTTACTTAGGGCCCCTAAAAGGCTAGGGCTGGCTCTGACTGCATTTGTGGGTATGGATGTGAGTATGCAAGCCCACAAGCCACTGCTGCCCCTCATGATGAATTCAGATTTTTTTGTGGCCCCTAACTCCATCAATGTGGCCCATTCCTGGCCTAAAGTATCTCTCTTTCACACACTCCACAGTGCACGCTACGAGAAATACACATCCTATCATACACTGTGATCTGACTTCACTGGAACATGCAGGTCATCATGAGAGGGAAATGTTCAAGACGAGAGTGACAAGCTGCACATTCCTGTGTAAAGACATAATCCTGATTGGAGAACCATCATGCACACACACACACGCGCGCACACACAGTCAGGCACACACGCACACAGAGTCAGACACACACACACACAGAGTCAGGCACACACACACACAGAGTCAGGCACAAACACACACACAGAGTCAGGCACACACACACACACAGAGTCAGGCACACACACACACACACACCCGCATGACTGCTATGACTGCATGATTGTACCTGCTGTAGAACAGATGAAAGCCTACCCTCAGCAGGTTGTCTCCTCTTGTCAATTAACAGAAATGTTACACCCTCTAAGAAAACAATAAACCTTTCCACAGTCAGAACTTCAAAAGTCCCACATCTAGAATAAGAACTATACACCCAGAGTCATAGCCAGAACAAAAACTATCCATGGACTCAGTGCCAATCTATATCCATGGCTTCAGAAGCAGAACAAGACACAGCAACCAGAACCTACTCAGTGTAACCACTAACCATGGACTCATAGCCAGAACATAGCCAGTACAAGAGCTCTCCTACCCAATGTTACTATAGCCAGAACCAGATCTATCCAAGAAGACATACCCAGACAGGGCTAGATCAATCCAATGAGTCCTAGCCAAGCTTCCAATGGACAGATGAAAACATACCCAGACCGGGCTAGATCTATCCAATGAGTCCTAACCAAGCTTCCAATGGACAGATGAAGACATACCCAGACAGCGCTAGATCTATCCAATGAGTCCTAGCCAAGCTTCCAATGGACAGATGAAGACATACCCAGACAGGGCTAGATCTATCCAATGAGTCCTAGCCAAGCTTCCAATGGACAGATGAAGACATACCTACTGAGAGTGGACCAAAACAATGTCAAACACACACCTATTAAGGCAACAAAAAATAAGGACCTGCCATGTGTTTTTAACAACTCACAGTACTTCAAGGCCTGATGTTATCTTTCCAAAATAGGCATATGGACTAACCCTTATCTTTAACCCTGTTGTTACCAACGAGTGGTTAATGTTGGGCTGGCATGGAAATGGAATGGTAAAATGTGTGCGTTCATCAGCGCATAGCTAATGACTGTTCATAACTGCGCCACCAAATAAGGTCAGAAGACTGGGAAAGGAGAGAAACCCAGGCAGACTGGAATCAATTAGAGAATAGCTTTGATCCACCCGTCCGCCGATGATCAACAACAAGCTCTACCGCACCATAGCCACCAAACAAGAGGTTCCTTATATTCAGACAGAGGCACAGCAGCCAACGCCAAACATACATAGCCTCTTTTTAAACCAATTCACTTATTCAGTTTAATTGAAGAGATAACTCTTCTCGACCTTTAATCTAACTAACATCATGGATTGAGCTGAAAGAATCTCTTCTCTCCAACTGACATGGTGTCTTGTCAGTTCAATCGTGGTGTTTTTTCTATGCGAGTGAGTCAGGCTAAATGTAATCGAAATAACAAAACGACACCTGGAGGTATGAAACCCGAGCCCCCCCCCCCCCCCCCCCCCCCCCCCCGAGGACTCGCCAAGAGCTCATTAGTGCCACTGGATTAGAAAAAAAAAATCTCATTAAATCATTCCCCAGCAAAGGGATGATATCCCACTTGGCAAAAACTGGTTGAATCAACGTTGTTTCCATGTCATTTCAACTAAATAATTCAACTGTGATGAAGTTGAATCAACGCAGAAAACTTGCAAAAAGTCATCAATGTAAGGGAATTTCCTATTTTCTGAAGTGGTGGAAGAAGTACCCAATTGTTATTCTTGAGTAAATGTATAGAAACCTTAATAGAAAGTTACTCAAGTAAACGTGGAAGTCACCCAGTAAAACACTACTTGAGTAAAAGTCTAAAAGTATTTGATAAATATTCTTAATTAAGTATCAAATAGTAAAAGTATAAATAATTTCAAATTCCTTATATTAAGCAAAGCAGACAGCACCATTTATAAAATGCATTTGTGTTTAGTGAGTCCGCCAGATCAGATGCAGTAGGTGTTCTCTTGATGATGTTCTCTTGATAAGTGTGTGAACAGGACCATTTTCCTGTCCTGCTAAGCATGCAACATGTAACGAGGACTTTTGTGTGTCAGGGAAAATGTGTGGAGTAAAAAGTACATTATTTTCCTTAGGAATGTACCTAACCCTAACCCTAAGTAGAGATACCCAAAAGAACTACTGAAGTAGTACTTTAAAATATTTTTACTTAAGTAGTTTACACCCGTTTTTTTCATCCAACTTTTAACCTAAATTCAATGTCATATGTCATATTTTATTTTGATTTCACGTTTGTTGAAAACTCAACCAAATGTTAATCAAAAATAGACGTTGAACTGACATCTGTGCCCAGTGGGATGAGACGCCGTTGACAGCTTGCAGCTAAAATACATTTAGGCACCATTCCACCACATTGATGGTTCAGAAGAGTTGACCAGCTGTCAATTTATTGTAATAAGGTTATTCTTGCACAGTGGAAGTTTGGTTTAATGATGAGGGGAGTGGGTTATTAAAAGCACGCAATTAGTGATGTTAAAGCTTTGCGTCATGAGAAACAAAATGTGTTCAGGCCATTTTATGGTGAATCAGGCTAATAAATAAGATGTAGGCATGGAACCAATAATATGAGGATGGAATTTGGCAGTGCTTGCGGTGCCTGTTTTATGTTACTCTCTATGGGAACAACTACAGGCTAAGGCCTGCAAAAATCGACACACTATTGGTCTTAAAATGAGAACTTTGAATCACAAATCAAATATATTTATATCACGAACATAATAAAAAAAAACGTATTCACACACCAAAATGAAAAGTTAGAGAAACGATTTTTGCAAAAAAGGAAGCAATTCCGAAAACTGAAGGCAGAAATGATAGCGCAGCCAAAAGCTACCACCATCACTCAATGAGTCCCAAAACTATATTTTACAACCGTTCTAAAATAACATTTCAAAATTCGTATTTTTCATGACCGTTTCGTTCCATATCCCAAATATTACGCGCAGTCTTTGTTTCTATTGAGTTGGCCTGAAATGGAACGCAATTAAATAAAGACCTGGAAACAAAACAATTGTTGCTCACAAAGTTAGTAAGGTACCCGTATCCACATAAGAACATGGGAAACACTAAACTTAAACCAATTATGTTATCACACATACGTGCGTAAAATATGATACCTCGATTGCACCCGTTATTCCACGAATACAAGTATATTGTTAACTTGTAACGCATGTGTTATTACTTCGTGTAGTAGTAGTGCAAAACATGGATCACTTGTAGAAGTAAAAACTTACCAAAACGTGCTTTATTTGGAATTCACTCCTCACGACACCACTTGATCTCCTTCTCCGCTTTTTACTTCAGTAAATTTTCAGGGAAAAAACACTTTTCACTTTTTCTTTTCCCTCTAAAGCTACTGCTTTAGTAATTTACTGCGATGCCACCGACATTTTCTTCGGCTCCCCAAGTTCTCACATTGAAAGGCCGTTTTTGGATGACTGAGCTTGCAAACAATTCTCTCTTTTGCAACGCCTTTTCGGGTCCTCCCACTTCCCAAGAAGGGGGAGGGATTTGAACAATAGGGACTCGCTCCTAAATCCCAACGTTTGGTAAAGCCGTCTAGTTTCCCCCAAGAAACACTCTAGTTTCACCGCACCGTGGATCTTACCGCCGTGCGCGATGATAAAGTGTTGTTTCAACTCATGTACGTACTTGTGCGTAAAGGAGTTTAATAAGATAAGTACATGAGCTAAAAAAAACAAGTTCACAAAAGTTAAATGTGGTGTGGGGAGAAAAAGACGCCCCCCCCCCCCCCCTAGACTGGTGTGTTCCCCTGATTTGGTATGCGTTGTTCCCAAAGAGTTTTTATTGACCCCTGTCCATTGAAGCCCGCAGGCCTCTCTCTCTCTCTAGCGCAGCTGTGGCGTGTTGTGTGCAGGAGGCAGACGCAGTCAGAGGCATCTCACTACTCTCTCACACAGTTCTCTGTCTCATACCACAGTGATCACAGCAAAGAACCCCCGCTCGCTCGCCTCTGGAATTCTCTACTTCACTTCAATCAGCACACTTTGAAATGAGGGGGCCAAACGGAGCCATTCCTGTCCAGTTCATTAGTAACTGAATATTCTGACTAAGATCACAGGGGTTTGATACGGCCAGTTGGTGGTGGTGGTGGTGGTGGGGGGGGTTGGTTGGTGGGAATCTGGCAACCTTGTCCCCTGGCTGAATGGAGGAACTCCCACCATGTACCTGAGCGGTTATTGCACCACAGCAGGGGTGTCATTGGCATACAAAGCCGTGCTGGTTTGTGACACCTGTTGCTCTTGTTCAGGTGAAAGTGTGTGAAGTGTGTGTGTGATGTGTTTGGGTGGTGTGTGTGTGTGTGTGTGTGTGTGTGTGTGTGTGTGCATGTCCATGTGTTAGTGCCAGTGTGCGGTTGGTCCAGCCTATCCTTTATGCACCCCCTGCTAGTTACTATCCAAATGCTATTGGTATTCCTCTCTGGGTTTCTTCCTAGGTTTTGGCCTTTCTAGGGAGTTTTTCCTAGCCACAGTGCTTCTACACCTGCATTGCTTGCTATTTGGGGTTTTAGGCTGTGTTTCTGTACAGCACTTTGAGATATCAGCTGATGTACGAAGGGCTATATAAATAAATTTGATTTGATTTGATTTTGATTTATGCATGGGACTGATGATATTATAGGCGAAATGATCACACTCACTGTTCGTTCGACTAATACACTAAACAGTGCCCATAATTAGCCATGCTCACTCATAAAATAAGGATACACCCCCAGCACGCATGGATGAACTGTACACACACACACACACACACACACACACAAATCCATCGTTGTACATGTTTTTGAGAGTCATAAACACTATTTGAGGGTGTTTTCCAATGCTGCTGCGTGGTTGGCCAGAATTCTGTGTGCTTGGCTAGTGTTTGAGTCTTGTTGTTGTTACTGCTACTTCTGTTTCTGCTCTGGACTCCTCAGTGGCCACCAGGAGCACAGAAAGAGAAAGAGGGAGAGGGTCCCAAACAAACTCTCAACCAACCCCTCCATACTGCTCCTTCCCCCTCCCCTCTCCTCTGCTCTCCTGTGCTCTTCTCTCTGTGCTGGGCAGGCTGAATTAGACCTGGACAAAAGGCTTTGTAGCCCGGCCATGAAAGGCCCATTAACCATGCTGCAGCTCCCAGAGGCCCTGCCTGCAGGAGACCACCTCCCAGAATGCCCCTCTCTCAGCAGGCTGCTGTCCCAGCATGCAACGCTTCCTTTCAGCTAGGCTGTCGCTATTCAGGGTCCTTGGTACGTCCCTACCCTAAACCCCTAAACCACACCTTAACCCTTACCCATACCCTAACTTTAACCATAAACCTTACCTAGCCCTAACCTTAACCCCTACCCATACCCTAACTTTAACCATAAACCTTACCTAACCCTAACCTTAACCTAACTTTAACCATAATCCTTACCTAACCCTAACCTTAACCCGTACCATTTTAAATGTGAACTTCAATGGGGGTATGCACGTCCCAAGGATCCCTGGTAGCATGAATCCTACTAGCCTCACCCCTGTCCACAGCCACCCTATTATGGACCAAGACACAGATTGTCATGTAGATTGTTATGAATGCTGTTATTAGAGTGATAGAGAAGGAGGGAGAAGTTTGGGAAAATAGTGGGAAAGTGGACTGTTTGTATTGAGATGAGTCTGTGTTTTGAATGTTCCATGTGTATGCATACAGAGTGTATAGCCTAAGTTGTATAGGTGGAAGGTACCCATTAACTATGAATGAAAAATATTAGCTAACTACAGCACAACTACGTCTCATTACATCAATGTTAATCATTGTGTGAGCGTTGAATGTGAGTCAAGTCCTGTGTCTGCAGGTGGGTTTTGGGTACTGTATGCATCAGTGTTGAGTGTGATGTTGAGTGTGGGGTGCTCCTAACCCTGCCCACAGTCTCTTCAGTCTTCACTGAGCACCAATGTTCCCTCAAAAAATGTCGGAGCTGAGCAAAATTTCAGGTCTGCTGAGCGCAAACTTGAACTTCCATAGTGCGTTTACTGTGAACACAGAGGCTGTACTTGCTTTAAGTTACAGTTTTACTGTGAACACTGAGGCTGTACCTGCTTTAAGTTACAGTTTTACTGTGAACACAGAGGCTGTACCTGCTTTAAGTTACAGTTTTACTGTGAACACTGAGGCTGTACCTGCTTTAAGTTACAGTTTTACTGTGAACACAGAGGCTGTACCTGCTTTAAGTTACAGTTTTACTGTGAACACAGAGGCTGTACCTGCTTTAAGTTACAGTTTTACTGTGAACACAGAGGCTGTACCTGCTTTAAGTTACAGTTTTACTGAGAACACAGAGGCTGTACCCGCTTTAAGTTACAGTTTTACTGTGAACACAGAGGCTGTACCTGCTTTAAGTTACAGTTTTACTGTGAACACTGAGGCTGTACCTGCTTTAAGTTATAGTTTTACTGTGAACACTGAGGCTGTACCTGCTTTAAGTTATAGTTTTACTGTGAACACTGAGGCTGTACCTGCTTTAAGTTATAGTTTTACTGTGAACACTGAGGCTGTACCTGCTTTAAGTTATAGTTTTACTGTGAACACTGAGTCTGTACCTGCTTTAAGTTGCAGTTTTACTGTGAACACAGAGGCTGTACCTGCTTTAAGTTGCAGTTTTACTGTGAACACAGAGGCTGTACCTGCTTTAAGTTACAGTTTTACTGTGAACACAGAGGCTGTACCTGCTTTAAGTTACAGTTTTACTGTGAACAAAGAGGCTGTACCTGCTTTAAGTTACAGTTTTACTGTGAACACAGAGACTGTACCTGCTTTAAGTTACAGTTTTACTGTGAACACAGAGGCTGTACCTGCTTTAAGTTACAGTTTGACTGTGAACACAGAGGCTGTACCTGCTTTAAGTTACAGTTTGACTGTGAACACAGAGGCTGTACCTGCTTTAAGTTACAGTTTGACTGTGAACACAGAGGCTGTACCTGCTTTAAGTTACAGTTTGACTGTGAACACAGAGGCTGTACCTGCTTTAAGTTACAGTTTGACTGTGAACACAGAGGCTGTACCTGCTTTAAGTTACAGTTTGACTGTGAACACAGAGGCTGTACCTGCTTTAAGTTACAGTTTTACTGTAGCCATGTAAGCTATTGTGGCTATTTGATGATAATGTATACCTACCAGAGTGGCCTACCAGAGTGGCCTACCAGAGTGGCCTACCATCAAAAACAATGGAGAAAATGCATCCCATAACATTTTAACATGGAAATAGCTGTTCTATCACTCAGCCTACAGTATCAGCTAATGTGTGCTGTTCAATGTAGGCCAACATTCCATGAGACTTTTGACAAAAACATACATGGTGTGACATTAACCTGTTAATCCACTTGTCCTTCAGACAAAGCGGTGACAAAAAATGTTGTTGTGTTGTAAGAAACCAATTTACAAAATAAAATGCATTATTATTCCCATACCCTTATTACAGAGAATCAGACAAATGATGCTACCCTCTGCCTATTGGCTACTTAGCTAAGGAAGAACGTGCATTTTATGGGTTATAAAAGTGTTGAATACAAAGTGTTGACAGTGCTGAGTAAGAACTTAAACATGAACTCAGTCATAAAAACAGCAGCTCTTTACTGCATTCGTTGATAGTCTCTCTCTAGTCATGGTTTTAAACTTTTTGAAATCTCACAGTATCAATTTTTCCGTAGCTTTATTTTATGTCTGCTACGTTACTGCAGACTCGGTGAACTGAGCAATCTGATTGGCCCGCGGTAGGCTTATAGTGCACTTGATTTTCTCTCCGGGCCCACCGGGAAGGCAAAATGGCAACAGTTTCCCTACCCCGCGAGCAGGGCAGCTGAATTGGCTGCACCTACCACCAACAGCAGAAGACAAATAAAACAAATAGGAACACAAGGCTTTATCGTTGGGTTTTTTACAGAAATGTTTGGCGATCGACTACAAATACCTTGGATATCGACAAGTCGATCGACTGGTTGGTGACCACTGATCTAGAAAGTTGAGTAATGTTCAATCGAGGGCTTCTCTCTGTGGGCTGATATTTCTTCTGAGCTACAGTCCTGGGGGGAGCTGCACGGTAGTCTCGGGGCTACTACGAGCTGCCCGCACACAGTTTAGAGGGAACATTGTTGAGCACCCTCCTCTATTATTCCTGTGGGCGCCATGACAACGACCCCCTCACTCGGTGTCTCCTCCTGACCTTAGCAGCTGTGTCATTTCTTCACTGTACGAATCACACACACTTGCTAATGCACACGATGACACAAACTCTTTAGAACTGAGAACATTTTCAACATGTTCGGAACCATGTAAAGATATCAACCTATCTGAAAATTTAGCACACACACACACACACACACACACACACACACACACACACCAGGACTGCTGTGCCCCTCTCTGCCTCAGGGACTGTTAATTTCCTGGGCTTTTATAGGTCTTTCTCTCTCTCACTGTGCTGGGGCTCACTACGTGTGTGTGTGTGTGCATGTATTTGCGTGTTTCTTTGTGTGTGATTTGCTGAGTGTGTATGTATGTGTATGTATCCATTTGCATGTATGTGTGTGTGTGTTTCTGTGTGTGTACTAGTGTTTATTTATTATTTTGTGTGTCTGTCTGAGCCAGGGATATGGTGTGTAATGTGCTGTTATTGGTTCTCATTCCTGTGTGATCAAGCCTGTAGCCGGTGGAGCAAAGGATCAGGTGGGCTCGGGGTCAGTTACAGTGTGTCATACACCGTAATGTCTCTCTGTTACGATCTGGGCTTGTTTGCCTGTAGGGAGATGTGTGTTTCTCTACTGTCAGTGTGATGAGTATGAATGTTTTCTATTCTGATGTTTGGGTGGAGTGTGTGATGTGTTTTTATAATTCTTATCATCATTATTTGGTTAGGGCTCATTTGTGTAAGAATAACTGTATCAAGGAGGGATTTATATAGTTGGACCCTCCACCGCTAACTATAATGCTGTGGTCTGTGTAAGATGTTCACTAGCGTTGAAAAAGTTGTGACTGACGTTAACTCTATTCTTATTGGCTGTAGTTTGAGTTACAACTCCATTCCTAGAGGGGTGTAGAAGGGTGATTTGTAACTCTAGTGTAGTTGTAACTCCATTCCTAGAGGGGTGTGGAAGGGTGAGTTGTGACTCTAGTGTGGTTGTACCTCCATTCCTAGAGGGGTGTAGAAGGGTGATTTGTAACTCTAGTGTAGTTGTAACTCCATTCCTAGAGGGGTGTGGAAGGGTGAGTTGTGACTCTAGTGTGGTTGTACCTCCATTCCTAGAGGGGTGTAGAAGGGTGATTTGTAACTCTAGTGTAGTTGTAACTCCATTCCTAGAGGGGTGTGGAAGGGTGAGTTGTGACTCTAGTGTGGTTGTACCTCCATTCCTAGAGGGGTGTGGAAGGGTGAGTTGTGACTCTAGTGTAGTTGAAACTCCATTCCTAGAGGGGTGTGGAAGGGCAAGTTGTGACTAGTGTAGTTGTAACTCAATTCCTAGAGGGGTGTGGAAGGGTGAGTTGTGACTCTAGTGTAGTTGAAACTCCACTCCTAGAGGGGTGTAGAAGGGCAAGTTGTGACTAGTGTAGTTGTAACTCAATTCCTAGTGGGATGCAGAATGAGTTGGAACTCTATTCCTAGAGGGCTTTAATGTAATTTTTGACAGCAGCTTTAACTCAAGTGGGCTGTAGTTGTAGTGACTACTATTCTTAGTAGGGTGTAGTGTGGGGCAGTGTAGTGTGGGCCAGTGTAGTGTGGGCAGTGTAGTGTGGGCAGTGTAGTGTGGGGCAGTGTAGTGTGGGGCAGTGTAGTGTGGGGCAGTGTAGTTTGGGACAGTGCAGTGTGGGCCAGTGTAGTGTGGGGCAGTGTAGTGTGGGGCAGTGTAGTGTGGGGCAGTGTAGTGTGGGCAGTGTAGTGTGGGCAGTGTAGTGTGGGGCAGTGTAGTGTGGGGCAGTGTAGTGTGGGGCAGTGTAGTTTGGGACAGTGCAGTGTGGGCCAGTGTAGTGTGGGGCAGTGTAGTGTGGGGCAGTGTAGTGTGGGGCAGTGTAGTGTGGGCAGTGTAGTGTGGGCAGTGTAGTGTGGGGCAGTGTAGTGTGGGGCAGTGTAGTGTGGGGCATTGTAGTGTGGGGCAGTGTAGTGTGGGCCAGGGTATTGTGGGGCAGTGTAGTTTGGGCCAGTGTAGTGTGGGGAAGTGTAGTGTGGGGCAGTGTAGTGTGGGGCATTGTAGTGTGGGGCAGTGTAGTTTGGGGCAGTGTAGTGTGGGGCAGTGTAGTGTGGGCAGTGTAGTGTGGGCAGTGTAGTGTGGGGCAGTGTAGTGTGGGCAGTGTAGTGTGGGGCAGTGTAGTGTGGGCAGTGTAGTGGGGGCAGTGTAGTGTGGGCAGTGTAGTGTGGGGCATTGTAGTGTGGGCATTGTAGTGTGGGGCAGTGTAGTTTGGGCCAGTGTAGTGTGGGGCAGTGTGGTGTGGGGCAGTGTAGTGTGGGGCAGTGTAGTGTGGGGCAGTGTCGTGTGGGGTGCACTGTAGCCTAATTTTTGCCTCCAACTTTAGTGAGTTGAATGATACATTGTGACTAGTTGTAGTAGTGTGGGCCTGGGGTGTAGTGTATGTTTTGACCACAGCTCAGGGTTCCAAAAGGTGGGGATATTATTGGTAACTTTCAAAGTTTACCAGTGATCTACCAGCATTTTAGTAACTTTCAAGAATTTGATGGAATTTTCATCAAATGACATCTATTGGCCTTTTTGGGTAATTCAGATTATCACAGGTGTCTGTAATTATCTACACATTTAAAATATATAAAATAATAAAATTAGATGAAAAAAAATACAAAAATGGAATGACAAAGCTGTAAAACATAATCCTAAATTTAACCCATCAGTGAATATCATTGGTGTTTAATACGAGGCTTTCAGCATGAAATATAAATATAAACATATATATAACAAAATATTTACACACTGTTATTTATCTTAATATGTGTTTGTTGTAAATGTTTTGGTCCCAAACTTGTGGCAGTTGTGGGGGGAAAAAGTCAATAGTTGGAAGAGTTGTATAGTTAATTGAAACTAATGCCATTTGTTGATTAGATGCTTTTTTAATTAATTAGGCTATTTTCTCTTTAACCATATGGTCGATCTACTAGGAACTAATGGATAATATGAACAAGGATATAAAAAATGAATACTATATACTGTATATGAACACTTTCTAAAAGTTATTAAAGTATAAATGACCAAAGTTACCATAGATTGCCATAGATCATCTGCTAATTACCAAAATTACAGAACATTCTGGTAACTTTGGTAAATTATCGGTAGTTTTGCAACCCGACTCCAGCTCTAATTGGGTGAATGAAAAGTTGTGAGTCTAGCTCTAGACCAGGTATTCCATTAGCCGGTAAATGCCGGCTTTTGGCCCCCCAAAAAATGAAGAGGCGATAAATAAAATTGTTGCCGGTCAAATTGATTGAAATACCAGCCGGGAAAAAATGCTTTTTATTCATTGATGGAAATACCAGTCGATGTGTTCCAACTTCAAAGGCAAATATACTTCATAGGCTAATAAATCCTGAAGCTGCTTGAAAATTTGTGTCGGGTATTTGTGTTTCTATTTTTACTCAAGCAAGAGATGTGAGGTCCTCATAAAGGACTTCAGCTAAATGTGGGCAACTGGGCAAAATTGGCAAAGATTGAGATGATTATCCCCGCAGAGAGGGGATTCTTCCTCCAAAACAGAGTGAAGACGTCTTCAAGATCGCTCCTTCTTGAGGACAAAGTAACGAGGCTGATGTGCATCAAGCTAATCCAAGGAATTGGACAGTTTTCACTTCCCAACAGCAGCGGCTCAGGTGCGCTGCAAACAAGCAAATTAAAGGCAAATGATTGTGTTTGTCAGGTCCGGTCCTAGCAGTTCTGCTGCCGCCCTAGGCAAGATCAACTTTGCAAGCTAAACATTTTAGCGGCCCCCCTTGTGACGGCAAAGATAATTTTTGCATTTAAAAAAATATATACATAATTTCCTGCAATTCTGCACATTTTGCCATGGGGCGTAGAGAAAATGTTTACGTTCTGAAGCAATTTTGTTAAATGAAGTCGATTTATTTAGCTTTTTAGCTAACTCTAACCGTTTTCCTAACCGTAACCTAATTCTCCTAACCTGCTTTGTTAATTCTCCTAACCTGCTGTGTAAATTCTCCTGACCGGCTACGAAAAGTCAAATCTGACATTAATTTGACAAAAGCTGGATCCCGTCTAGCCATGACCGGCCGGCCATGGTGTTCGTAGACAGTCATGTTTTGCTATTTAGTAGGCCTAATTAAATTAAATAAGAGAGGCCTAGATTGTATTTGAAAACTGCTGTGTGTTGTTATTTATTAATTAAAATGTTCATATAAATAGCCTATAGGATAGGTTGTTCGCAAATTATATTATACAAATATTATATTTTGAAGTTGTGTAGGCGACTTGTTTTTCTAGGCTAAATGTTTTGGTCTTTAAAAAAAAATTATATTCACTTATGATTTATAGCAGGGATGAAGATGCATCAGGCAATGTTTTGCTTTTCTGAGCACCATGGGTGGATGTCCTAATGCATTAAGAACCCAAAGCATATGGATGTCCTGATGCATTAAGAACCCAAAGCATATGGATGTCCTGATGCATTAAGAACCCAAAGCATATGAATATCCTAATGCATTAAGAACCCAAAGCATATGGATGTCCTAATGCATTAAGAACCCAAAGCATATGGATGTCCTGATGCATTAAGAACCCAAAGCATATGGATGTCCTAATGCATTAAGAACCCAAAGCATATGGATGTCCTGATGCATTAAGAACCCAAAGCATATGGATGTCCTGATGCATTAAGAACCCAAAGCATATGGATGTCCTGATGCATTAAGAACCCAAAGCATATGAATGTCCTAAAGCAATACGTACCCAAAGCATATGGATGTCCTGATGCATTAAGAACCCAAAGCATATGGATGTCCTGATGCATTAAGAACCCAAAGCATATGAATGTCCTAAAGCAATACGTACCCAAAGCATATGGATGTCCTGATGCATTAAGAACCCAAAGCATATGAATGTCCTAATGCATTAAGAACCCAAAGCATATGAATGTCCTAATGCATTAAGAACCCAAAGCATATGGATGTCCTGATGCAATAAGAACCCAAAGCATATGGATGTCCTGATGCATTAAGAACCCAAAGCATATGGATGTCCTGATGCATTAAGAACCCAAAGCATATGGATGTCCTAATGCATTAAGAACCCAAAGCATATGGATGTCCTAATGCATTAAGAACCCAAAGCATATGGATGTCCTAATGCATTAAGAACCCAAAGCATATGGATGTCCTAATGCATTAAGAACCCAAAGCATATGGATGTCCTGATGCATTAAGAACCCAAAGGAAACAGCAGAGGGAACACCCCCCTATCCACATCGATGGAACAGTAGTGGAGAGGGTAGCAAGTTTTAAGTTCCTTGGCATACACATCACAGACAAACTGAATTGGTCCACTCACACAGACAGCATTGTGAAGAAGGCGCAGCAGCGCCTCTTCAACCTCAGGAGGCTGAAGAAATTTGGCTTGTCACCAAAAGCACTCACAAACTTCTACAGATGCACAATCGAGAGCATCCTGGCGGGCTGTATCACCGCCTGGTACGGCAACTGCTCCGCCCTCAACCGTAAGGCTCTCCAGAGGGTGGTGAGGTCTGCACAACGCATCACCGGGGGCAAACTACCTGCCCTCCAGGACACCTACACCACCCGATGTCACAGGAAGGCCATAAAGATCATCAAGGACATCAACCACCCGAGCCACTGCCTGTTCACCCAGCTATCATCCAGAAGGCGAGGTCAGTACAGGTGCATCAAAGCTGGGACCGAGAGACTGAAAAACAGCTTCTATCTCAAGGCCATCAGACTGTTAAACAGCCACCACTAACATTGAGTGGCTGCTGCCAACACACTGACACTGACTCAACTCCAGCCACTTTAATAATGGGAATTGATGGGAAATGATGTAAATATATCACTAGCCACTTTAAACAATGCTACCTTATATAATGTTACTTACCCTACATTATTCATCTCATATGCATACGTATATACTGTACTCTATATCATCGACTGTATCCTTATGTAATACATGTATCACTAGCCACTTTAAACTATGCCACTTTGTTTACATACTCATCTCATTTGTACATACTGTACTCGATACCATCTACTGTATCTTGCCTATGCTGCTCTGTACCATCACTCATTCATATATCCTTATGTACATATTCTTTATCCCCTTACACTGTGTACAAGACAGTAGTTTTGGAATTGTTAGTTAGATTACTTGTTGGTTATTACTGCATTGTCGGAACTAGAAGCACAAGCATTTCGCTACACTCGCATTAACATCTGCTAACCATGTGTATGTGACAAATAAAATTTGATTTGATTTGAAAAAATATGGATGTCCTAATGCATTAAGAACCCAAAGCATATGGATGTCCTAATGCATTAAGAACCCAAAGCATATGGATGTCCTAATGCATTAAGAACCCAAAGCATATGGATGTCCTGATGCATTAAGAACCCAAAGCATATGGATGTCCTAATGCATTAAGAACCCAAAGCATATGGATGTCCTAATGCATTAAGAACCCAAAGCATATGGATGTCCTAATGCATTAAGAACCCAAAGCATATGGATGTCCTAATGCATTAAGAACCCAAAGCATATGAATGTCCTAAAGCAATACGTACCCAAAGCATATGGATGTCCTGATGCATTAAGAACCCAAAGCATATGGATGTCGGGTAAATATAAATCTTGCCGGTCACATTGTCCGGCACCAAATTCTCCTAACAGTAACCCTGCTCTTGACTATAGTAGTGTGGGCCTGGGGTGTAGTATAAGGTATGACTAGGGGTTGCACCATTCTGGGAACTTTCAATACATTTCATGGTTTTCCCGAAATCCTTGTAGGAGGATTTCCAGGATTCAGGGAAAAAGCAAGTTCCCAGAATGTTGCAACCCTAGTTGTGACTCCAGGTATAGACTACAGCAGAATGGGCCTGGGGTGTAGACAGTGTAATTTGTGACTCAAGTTATAGACTACAGCAGTATGGGCCTGGGGTGTAGACAGTCTAAGTTGTGACTCCAGGAATAGACTACAGCAGAATGGTCCTGGGGTGTAGACAGTGTAATTTGTGACTCCGGGTATAGACTACAGCAGTATGGGCCTGGGGTGTAGATCGTGTAAGTTGTGACTCCAGCTATAGACTACAGCAGTATGGGCCTGGGGTGTAGACCGTGTAAGTTGTGACTCCAGCTATAGACTACAGCAGTATGGGCCTGGGGTGTAGACAGTGTAAGTTGTGACTCCAGTTATAGACTACAGCAGTATGGGCCTGGGGTGTAGACAGTGTAAGTTGTGACTCCAGGTATAGACTACAGCAGAATGGTCCTGGGGTGTAGACAGTGTAAGTTGTGACTCCAGCTATAGACTACAGCAGTATGGGCCTGGGGTGTAGACCGTGTAAGTTGTGACTTCAGCTATAGACTACAGCAGTATGGGCCTGGGGTGTAGACAGTGTAAGTTGTGACTCCAGCTATAGACTACAGCAGTATGGGCCTGGGGTGTAGACCGTGTAAGTTGTGACTTCAGCTATAGACTACAACAGTATGGGCCTGGGGTGTAGACAGTGTAAGTTGTGACTCCAGCTATAGACTACAACAGTATGGGCCT
This sequence comes from Oncorhynchus mykiss, assembly GCF_013265735.2. NCBI lineage: Eukaryota > Metazoa > Chordata > Actinopteri > Salmoniformes > Salmonidae > Oncorhynchus > Oncorhynchus mykiss. The sequence continues at coordinate 15,735,040 of NC_048575.1, read as the reverse complement.
GGGGTATAGACAGTGTAAGTTGTGACACCAGCTATAGACTACAGCAGTATGGGCCTGGGGTGTAGACAGTGTAAGTTGTGACTCCAGCTATAGACTACAGCAGTATGGGCCTGGGGTGTAGACCGTGTAAATTGTGACTCCAGCTATACACTACAGCAGTATGGGCCTGGGGTGTAGACAGTGTAAGTTGTGACTCCAGGTATAGACTACAGCAGAATGGTCCTGGGGTGTAGACAGTGTAAGTTGTAACTCCAGCTATAGACTACAGCATTATGGGCCTGGGGTGTAGACCGTGTAAGTTGTGACTCCAGCTATAGACTACAGCAGTATGGGCCTGGGGTGTAGACCGTGTAAGTTGTGACTTCAGCTATAGACTACAGCAGTATGGGCCTGGGGTGTAGACAGTGTAAGTTGTGACTCCAGCTATAGACTACAACAGTATGGGCCTGGGGTATAGACAGTGTAAGTTGTGACACCAGCTATAGACTACAGCAGTATGGGCCTGGGGTGTAGACAGTGTAAGTTGTGACACCGGCTATAGACTACAGCAGTATGGGCCTGGGGTGTAGACAGTGTAAGTTGTGACTCCAGTTATAGACTACAGCAGTACGGGCCTGGGGTGTAGACAGTGTAAGTTGTGACTCCATCTCTATGGGTCCAGATGCTGCAGACCCTCCTAATTGGACCTGGAGCCGCTCAAATCCCAGAACAACTCAGCTCAGCCCAGATAGCATTTCAGTCCAGGGCATGACTGGATTGGCCTGTAATGGCCTGATAGCCTGGGTTAAACTACGTGGGCTGTTGTAACTTGAGATCCACACTCACGTAACTTGTATTTCTTGCACAAATCCCACAATTACATCAACATATTTTGACCCAAAAGTTTGAGTTAAGCATGTATACATTCTTTCATATGAAAGGGGAGCGGGGAGACTGATGGCACCGGGCACTAAGATGGAAGACTGAAGTGCTAGAGGAGTAAGACTGCCCTAGAACTATGAACTGAACTATGGTCAGTTTTGTGTTATTGCACCAAATGGGATTAGGGAAAGGTAAAGTGATTCTAGATCTGTGCCTGCAGGCAACTTCTACTATGAGTGGGCGACGTGAGGATAGGGTTGTGCAAAATGGTGGATGGTACGAGATATGAGAACATATAAAACAGTTGAGATAAGTGAGTGGGTGTACAGTGTATCAGAGAGTTTTGGGAGTGAACTTTAAAGGTATGAGAGGGAGTAGAGGGTTGAGAAAGCCTTGAAATGGTAGAACAAATCTGATGAAAAATGTTGACATTCTCCTTTTATCAAGCACCTGGTTTTATCACGTTACCCTCCCTACATATGTCTCTATTTGGCCTTCTCTTACTCCCTCTTCTCTCTCGCTCACTCCCCCTGTTATTTTCCTCCCCTCATCCATCTCTCTACCTCCCTCCTTTCCTCTCTCTCATTCCTCCTCTCTCCCCCTCTCCTTTTCCTCCCGTCATCCATCTCCCTTCCCCTCTCTCTCCCACTCCATTCCTCCCCTCTCTCACGCTTCCTGCTCTCTGCCCTGCCAGACGGTCATAATTAACGGGGGAAACGATAGTCCCCCTGGCCCTCTGGAGCCCACTACACACACTGCCCTGTGTGTGTGTGTGTGTGTGTGTGTGCCTAAACGCAGGTCTCTGTTTCCCTGTACCTCCAGACTTGGCCTATGCTCCCATTCCTCTCAATGTTTCTTTATGCTCAGTGTCAGTACTGATGATCTCACCCGCTCCAAAAAAACACACTAAATGACTTACAGAGCACATACACACAACAATAGGTCAACTGGCAGCACCCCTCTGTGAATAAGTCATTCATTCTGAGAGACTAGATTAGAGTAGATCTGACTGATCTATTGTATATTTAACATGTTTGTTTATTTGTCTCTTTTAATGTACATTTTAGTGTAGCTTATGTGTTTAACAAAGAGTGTGTATCCATTACGTGTTTGTTTAGTGTGTCCCATGTGTGTTTTGTGTTTGTGTGTGTGTGTGTGTTTTGTGTTTGTGTGTGTGTGTGTGTGTGTGTGTGTGTGCATGTTGGTCAAATGCTGTGTGCCACTGAAAGCTCTGTGTTTGTTAGCTAACTGTGTGCTGTATGTTTCTGTGCCCTCTTGCCTTGGCACCGTTTACCATGCAATCATAATGGCTTCCCTTTCTGCTGAGAGGCAGAACCAGAACACACAGAGAGAGAGGGCTGAGAACACACAGACCATTCCATTCCACAACTATGATAAGGAGCAGAGCTGTTCCTATCTGTCAATCACAGCCAGGGGTGGGGCCAAGGCCAGGGCACAAGCTCTCACAGTCCCACTGCAGCCTCAACACAGAGAGAGAGAGAAAGAGAAAGAGAAAGCGAGAGAGAGAGAGAGAGAGAGAGAGAGAGAGAAAGGGAGAAAAGGGGGGAGAGAAAAAATATATATACAGAGAGAGAGCGAGAGAGTGAGAGAGAGAAAAAGATAGGAAAATCACATTCAGGAAAATGTGTGAGAGAAGTTTAAATTGTGTGTGTGTATGTGTGTGTATGTGTATGTGTGTGTGTGTGTGTGTGTGTATGTGTATGTGTATGTGTGTGCCTTAACTGTGGTATAAATATTGTGTTGTGCTCCAGTAACGTCTCCAGTAGCAGCACACTCTTGTGTTTATTTTCCTTCCAGACGGACGAGTTCTTATCAAATAAGCAGACACTGCCTCCGGCCCACTGTCCAACCACACGCTCCCAATGGATGTCCTGCCTCCGGCCCACTGTCCAACCACATGCTCCCAACCCCCCTCCCAACCATGCTGTCACCCAACTCAGCATCCGGTCACTCACACAGACTGACAGCCTTCATAGCCAGTCAAATCAGCACAAATACATTAATAGGATTGTCTTTGAGCAACACTGACAGATTTCACAACCACTATCTTTGATCTTTGACAACCACTGAGTCAAATCACAACCACTATCTTTCACAAAGAATTCCAAACCATCAGAAAATGCAATGCACTAGATTCTATGGGTTAGGGTTAGATGATATGGTTAGAGACTGGGAGCTGTGGTATGTTAGTACTGTAGGACTGGGAGCTGTGGTACGTTAGTACTGTAGGACTGGGAGCTGTGTTGTAGGACTGGGAGCTGTGGTATTTTAGTACTGTAGGACTGGGAGCTGTGTTTTAGGACTGGGAGCATTGGTATGTTAGTACTGTAGGACTGGGAGCTGTGTTTTAGGCCTGGGAGCTGCGGTATGTTAATACTGTAGGACTGGGAGCTTTGGTATTTTAATACTGTCGGACTGGGAGCTGTGGTATGTTAGTATTGTAGGACTTGGAGCTGTGTTGTAGGACTGGGAGCTGTGGTATGTTAGTACTGTAGGACTTGGAGCTGTGTTGTAGGACTGGGAGCTGTGGTATGTTAGTACTGTAGGACTGGGAGCTGTGGTATGTTAGTACTGTAGGACTGGGAGCTGTGTTGTTTGACTGGGAGCTGTGGTATGTTAGTACTGTAGGACTGGGAGCTGTGGTATGTTAGTACTGTAGGACTGGGAGCTGTGTTGTAGGACTGGGAGCTGTGGTATGTTAGTACTGTAGGACTGGGAGCTGTGGTATGTTAGTACTGCAGGAATGGGAGCTGTGGTATGTTAGTACTGTAGGACTGGGAGCTGTGGTATGTTAGTACTGTAGGACTGGGAGTTTTGGGATGTTAGTACTGTAGGACTGGGAGCTGTGTTGTAGGACTGGGAGCTGTGGTATGTTAGTACTGTAGGACTTGGAGCTGTGTTGTAGGACTGGGAGCTGTGGTATGTTAGTACTGTAGGACTGGGAGCTGTGGTATGTTAGTACTGTAGGACTGTGAGCTGTGGTATGTTAGTACTGTAGGACTGAGAGCTGTGTTGAGCTGTGGTATGTTAGTACTGTAGAACTGGGAGCTGTGGTATGTTAGTACTGTAGGACTGGGAGCTGTGTTGTAGGACTGGGAGCTGTGGTATGTTAGTACTGTAGGACTGGGAGCTGTGGTATGTTAGTTCTATAGGACTGGGAGCTGTGTGGTAGGACTGGGAGCTGTGGTATGTTAGTACTGTCGGACTGGGAGCTGTGGTATGTTAGTATAGTAGGACTTGGAGCTGTGTTGTAGGACTGGGAGCTGTGGCATGTTAGTACTGTAGGACTGGGAGCTGTGGTATGTTAGTACTGTAGGACTGGGAGCTGTGTTGTAGGACTGGGAGCTGTGGTATGTTAGTACTGTAGGACAGGGAGCTTTGTTGTAGGACTGGGAGCTGTGGTATGTTAGTACTATAGTACTGGGAGCTGTGGTATGTTAGTACTGTAGGACTGGGAGCTGTGTTGTAGGACTGGGAGCTGTGGTATGTTAGTACTGTAGGACTGGGAGCTGTGGTATGTTAGTACTGTAGGACTGGGAGCTGTGGTATGTTAGTACTGTAGGACTAGGAGCTGTGGTATGTTAGTACTGTAGGACTGGGAGCTGTGTTTTAGGACTGGGAGCTGTGGTATGTTAGTACTGTAAGACTGGGAGCTGTGGTATGTTAGTACTGTAGGACTGGGAGCTGTGTTTTAGGACTGGGAGCTGTGGTATGTTAGTACTGTAGGACTGGGAGCTGTGGTAAGTTAGTACTGTAGGACTGGGAGCTGTGGTATGTTAGGTCTGTAGGACTGTGAGCTGTGGTATGTTAGTACTGTTGGACTGTGAGCTGTGGTATGTTAGTACTGTAGGACTGTGAGCTGTGGTATGTTACTACTGTAGAACTGAGAGCTGTGTTGAGCTGTGGTATGTTAGTACTGTAGAACTGGGAGCTGTGGTATGTTAGTACTGTAGGACTGGGAGCTGTGTTGTAGGACTGGGAGCTGTGTTATGTTCGTACTGTAGGACTGGGAGCTGTGGTATGTTAGTTCTATAGGACTGTGAGCTGTGTGGTAGGACTGGGAGCTGTGGTATGTTAGTACTGTATGGCTGGGAGCTGTGGTATGTTAGTACTGTAGGACTGGGAGCTGTGGTATGTTAGTACTGTAGGAATGGGAGCTGTGTTGTTGGACTGGGAGCTGTGGTATGTTAGTACTGTTGGACTGGGAGCTGTGGTATGTTAGTACTGTAGGACTGGGAGCTGTGGTATGTTAGTACTGTTGGGCTGGGAGCTGTGGTATGTTAGTACTGTAGGACTGGGAGCTGTGGTATGTTAGTACTGTTGGACTGGGAGCTGTGGTATGTTAGTACTGTTGGACTGGGAGCTGTGTTTTAGGACTGGGAGCTGTGGTATGTTAGTACTGTAAGACTGGGAGCTGTGGTATGTTAGTACTGTAGGACTGGGAGCTGTGTTTTAGGACTGGGAGCTGTGGTATGTTAGTACTGTAGGACTGGGAGCTGTGGTAAGTTAGTACTGTAGGACTGGGAGCTGTGGTATGTTAGGTCTGTAGGACTGTGAGCTGTGGTATGTTAGTACTGTTGGACTGTGAGCTGTGGTATGTTAGTACTGTAGGACTGTGAGCTGTGGTATGTTACTACTGTAGAACTGAGAGCTGTGTTGAGCTGTGGTATGTTAGTACTGTAGAACTGGGAGCTGTGGTATGTTAGTACTGTAGGACTGGGAGCTGTGTTGTAGGACTGGGAGCTGTGTTATGTTCGTACTGTAGGACTGGGAGCTGTGGTATGTTAGTTCTATAGGACTGTGAGCTGTGTGGTAGGACTGGGAGCTGTGGTATGTTAGTACTGTATGGCTGGGAGCTGTGGTATGTTAGTACTGTAGGACTGGGAGCTGTGGTATGTTAGTACTGTAGGAATGGGAGCTGTGTTGTTGGACTGGGAGCTGTGGTATGTTAGTACTGTTGGACTGGGAGCTGTGGTATGTTAGTACTGTAGGACTGGGAGCTGTGGTATGTTAGTACTGTTGGGCTGGGAGCTGTGGTATGTTAGTACTGTAGGACTGGGAGCTGTGGTATGTTAGTACTGTTGGACTGGGAGCTGTGGTATGTTAGTACTGTTGGACTGGGAGCTGTGGTATGTTAGTCCTGTAGGACTGGGAGCTGTGGTATTTTAGTCCTGTTGGACTGGGAGCTGTGGTAAGTTAGTACTGTAGGACTGGGAGCTGTGGTATGTTAGTACTGTAGGACTGGGAGCTGTGGTATGTTAGTACTCTAGGACTGGGATCTGTGGTATGTTAGTACTGTAGGACTGGGAGCTGTGGTATGTTAGGTCTGTAGGACTGTGAGCTGTGGTATGTTAGTACTTTTGGACTGTGAGCTGTGGTATGTTAGTACTGTAGGACTGTGAGCTGTGGTATGTTACTACTGTAGGACTGAGAGCTGTGTTGAGCTGTGGTATGTTAGTACTGTAGAACTGGGAGCTGTGGTATGTTAGTACTGTAGGACTGGGAGCTGTGTTGTAGGACTGGGAGCTGTGGTATGTTAGTACTGTATGGCTGGGAGCTGTGGTATGTTAGTACTGTAGGACTGGGAGCTGTGGTATGTTAGTACTGTAGGAATGGGAGCTGTGTTGTTGGACTGGGAGCTGTGGTATGTTAGTACTGTTGGACTGGGAGCTGTGGTATGTTAGTACTGTAGGACTGGGAGCTGTGGTATGTTAGTACTGTTGGGCTGGGAGCTGATGTATGTTAGTACTGTAGGACTGGGAGCTGTGGTATTTTAGTACTGTTGGACTGGGAGCTGTGGTAAGTTAGTACTGTAGGACTGGGAGCTGTGGTATGTTAGTACTGTAGGACTGGAAGCTCTGATATGTTAGTACTGTAGGACTGGGAGCTGTGGTAAGTTAGTACTGTAGGACTGGGACCTGTGGTAAGTTCGTACTGTAGGACTGGGAGCTGTGGTATGTTAGTACTGGGAGCTGTGGTAAGTTAGTACTGTAGGACTGGGACCTGTGGTAAGTTAGTACTGTAGGACTGGGAGCTGTGGTACAATGTCTAGTTGAAAGGATTGGAAGCTGACTTGTGATTGTTTGTAAACTCAGTAATTCAGGAACTTGACAGATTCTTCCAAGGAGAGGATCAATATCTGTTGGACTCTTTTTAACTGTCTTCTTTTTGTCCCTCCCTCTCTTTTCACACTCTCCCTCTTCACGTTTCTTGCCCCCCCTCCCATTTATCTCTTTGTCTCCTTCCCTCCTCCCTCTCGCCCTCTGTCTTCCAGGTACAGGCCCAAATCAAAAACACCTGGACATTAAGAGCCCCATCCTTCCCAGCTCCCCCATCACCCCTGGAGACCCGTCCATGTTGTGTGTGTGTGTGTGTGTGTGTGTGTGTGTGTGTGTGTGTGTGTGTGCGCGCGTTTGTGTGTGTGTGTGTGTGCGCGTTTGTGTGTGTAGTGAAAGCGAGACAGAGAGAAGAAAGAAGAGAGAGATGGACACAGAGTGCATATCGGAGCGCAACCATGTGTGGCGGAGGGCAAATGTGTGTGAGTGCTTATGTCAGTTTGTAAGCGAGTGTGTGAGAGGAAGTGCATGTGTGTGAGTGTTTGGGTGTGTGTGTATGACAGTGTGTACACAGAGAGTTGTGAGAGTAAATAAACGCTGTGCCGCGGGGACTCACGTGGCGTTATTATCAGAGCTCAGAGAAAATACCAACTGACTTTTCTCTCTGGTTTTATTCACTCCCCCCCCCCCCCCCCCCCCCCCCCAAACACCACCCAAACACCCCAGTTCCACACATGGCTCCAATAAGAGGGTTATTTTTAGGACTTGAGGAAGACTTTGAATCAGAGCATTGTGTATGCTCTGCTCTGATAGACTCACTGAGTTTGTTTAGAAACAGTAGGCATCTACGGAGCAGGGTGACGTTTTCCTGAACTGGCCAAGTATACACACATCTCTCTCTCCCCAACGTGACCCCCGCACAGCGTCAGAGGAGCGTGACCAGAGAGGGTTGGGGTCATTCCTGGTTTTCCAGACTCCCATCGCTAGATTTCAATCATATCCGAAGCCAAACAGCCTGGTGATTAGGACTTCTCTCTAAAATGGCCGGCATGAAACGCAAATGCCAACGCTCTGTGGAATCACTCACTTTGATGGTTAAAAAATCCACTAAATAAAGTTTGGTTTGCAGACCAAAGATAAAACACAATCTGTGGTAGAGTTCTCTTTATACTGTATGTCAGACACACACACACACACACTACACACACACACACACATACACACACTACACACACACACTACACACACACACACACACACACACACACACACACAAGCATTCATTAATCTGGGCAGACTCAGGAAACCGCTCCAGTGAGCTGGCTAGAGTCCCAGAGAGGGAAGGAGGGAGGGAGGGAAAGTGAAGAGGACGAGGGAGGGAGGGAGGGAGGGAGGGAGGGAGGGAGGGAGGGAGGGAGGGATCAAAGCCACCACGAGAGCAGCGAACTCGCTGAAAAGAAACAGCAGAAGAAGAAAGAAAAGAGAAAAGAAAATGTCCTCTGGAGCTCTGAGAATACAGGAAGGAGAGAGTATTTTATCTGGAGCTCTGAGAGTACAGGAAGGAGAGAGTCTTTTCTCTGGAGCTCTGAGAATACAGGAAGGAGAGAGTCTTTTCTCTGGAGCTCTGAGAGTACAGGAAGGAGAGTCTTTTCTCTGGAGCTCTGAGAATACATGAAGGAGAGGGTCTTTTCTCTGGAGCTCTGAGAATACAGGAAGGAGAGAGTCTTTTCTCTGGAGCTCTGAGAATACAGGAAGGAGAAAGTCTTTTCTCTGGAGCTCTGAGAATACAGGAAGGAGAGAGTCTTTTCTCTGGAGCTCTGAGAATACAGGAAGGAGAGAGGATCTGATCCCCCTCGTTTTAATGAACTGGCACTGACAAGCGTGTATGTGTGTAGAGTTTCATTTACAACTTTGTAAGTTGTACATACTACATACAGTATGTATGTAGCAGGGTTGCCGTTAGCCGGTAATAGCTGGCTTTTGGACTATAAAAATTTTGAAAAGCCGATAAATAAAATTTAAATAAAAGCTTTTTAGCCTATTCATTGATGGAAATACCAGTCTATGGAAATAGATGTGACGTGTAATGCTTATCAGTCTATAGATTAATTTGCATAATTTAGTGGAATTAAATTGGTGTGTGTGTACAGTATATTCATTATGTATCTTATCACATGCATACAGCGTACAGATACAGAGCCTTTGAGAGGAAAATCTGTCAGACAGCAGGAGAGCTGCTGCTCCAGCATCTCAAACACAAAATGGATATGTAATGGAAGGCAGGCTTCCTCACTGTGTCACACATCACTTTGTAATGAACTGGAGGCAGTTTGCATTTTGAAAACATATACTTATATACTTAATAGTTTGAAACTTTAGTGTTTTACTACATATTATGAGACATGTCTTACCTTGTTTCAAAGCAGCCTGGCCAAAATCAGACCATATCCATGGAGGCAATTATTTTATATCAACTTTCTCTCATTGTCCAGTAGCCAAAGGCACAATCCACGTCATATTATCAACCCATGTTAGTTGTTGCATCTTTAGATCTCCCCTCTTTCTACATTTATAATGGATATTTCCATCTCTGTCACATAGGCTCCTGACTTGTGTGCATTGCTGCACTGATAATGTGAAGAAATAATCAACATTTTAAGCGAAATGTTCTGATCTGTTGCATCAGACTCATTGCTTTTTAAAGTTTTTGTTATGTAGTCTATGCCTACTGGTTGAATTTGGGATCTATCATCCCACAATTTGTCAGAGTGTTTGGAGTATCTGTTTCTCGACAAGCTGACCAATAGAATAGGTCAACCTTTCTACTATGGGGATAATAGAATGATTTAAGCTGGTGGTTTTGCTGTTTGTTACTCGTCTTGTTGAGAGTTGTTCTAACATGTTCAAAGTGTACATTAGAATTCAGTAAGAAGGTCTGCACATTGTTGCATCCTCAACTTGCATGTTCTGTTAATATGAATTACCATAATATCATCTAAATGTGATTTCTGTCATTCTGAGCAACGTTGTTGGACGGCCTAATCAGGTTCCGCAGCCAATTCATATGGGTCCGGTCAATTAAAATTATGCTGGTCAAATGTCCAGAAACCCTGGTATGTACAGTATACGTGTGTGTGATGAACAGAAAGCTGAAACAGTTATTTTTATTTCCTAACGTGACTCTGTGTACAGAACGTGTCACAGAGCCGAGTGTCTGTGGGTTTTCACTCCACCATTGTACATGATTGATGAATTAAGGTCATTAATTGGTAAGGAACGCCCCTCACCTGGTTGTCTAGGTCTTGATTGAAAGGAAGAAACTAAAACCAGCAGACACTAAGCCCTGCATGGAATGAGTAAACAAAGCCCCTGGTCTTTTAAGGAGTTTTTAACACTGGTACAAAAGCCCTTACAGATCACGATTGACCTGCCAGCGAACCAATCGCTGCTCCCATGTGTCCTCTAATTACCTTGCTGGCGCTCGCCTACTGGGCGTGGCTTATCCAATAAAGAGAGGAAATCGATACATGGGAGCAGAACAAGCAACAAATAACTTGTTGCTGTGGAGTGTAAGAAGTCCTACTGTGAGTGTTGATAGTAAAGTCTGTATGCAGGGATTGGTGTTTGTACTCATTTATGTACCTTTGCTTGACTGATCATTCGTTAGCATGACCTGCTAAGGCTACATGGGGGCTGTTCCGTCTGATGCCATTGTCTCACATTTAATTTCTTATTGTGCAGATAGTGCATCTTTTACATGGTATAATTGCATGCAACAGTAACGGTGCCTTTCTCACATGGTGGTCATTTCCAGGCCCAGTGCTTTTTCCTAGCCTCATAGCATACCTGACGGCTAATGCTAGCTACCTACCTTGGCCTGCTTACTATATAGACATCCGCGTTCATTGATATGTCAATCAGGCACTGAAATATTATGCATGCTCTCCCACTCACTCACTCACTCCCACTCAGTCACCCACTCACTCACTTACCCACTCACTCTCTCACTCTCCCATTCACTCACTCACTCACTCTCCCATTCACTCACTCACTCACGCACTCACTCACTCACTCACAAACATACACTCCCCCTGCTCTACAGGGAGGGTCGACAATCTCCCACTCACTCACTCACTCACAAACAAACATACACTCCCTCTGCTCTACAGGGAGGGTCGACAGTCCTTAAGAAACTATTCCCCAAAGCACAAATTAGAAAAACGACAGAGCTCGTTAATAGTTAGTTCTCCCTCTCCCCCTTCCCTCCCTCGTCTCCCCGATACCCCCCACACTTCCAATTCCCTCCCTTACCTCCCTGTTCCCTCCCTTGTCTCCCCATTACCTCTGCCGTAAACAAATGCTGTCAGAGAGAGCGAGAAAGAGAGAGAGAGACATACCATGTCATGTGTCTTTTCAGTCATGTTGACACTGGTCCACTTCCATTGCTTTAATGTATTGTTGTTCTCATAAATATTGTTGTTGTAGTTGTTGTTAATGGCAATCCACTGTCCACTACTACTATTATTATTGCTGTTGGTCCCACCATTTATTTATATATAAATATATATATATTTTATATATACAGTGCCTTGCGAAAGTATTCGGCCCCCTGGAACTTTGCGACCTTTTGCCACATTTCAGGCTTCAAACATAAAGATATAAAACTGTATTTTTTTGTGAAGAATCAACAACAAGTGGGACACAATCATGAAGTGGAACGACATTTATTGGATATTTCAAACTTTTTTAACAAATCAAAAACTGAAAAATTGGGCGTGCAAAATTATTCAGCCCCTTTACTTTCAGTGCAGCAAACTCTCTCCAGAAGTTCAGTGAGGATCTCTGAATGATCCAATGTTGACCTAAATGACTAATGATGATAAATACAATCCACCTGTGTGTAATCAAGTCTCCGTATAAATGCACCTGCACTGTGATAGTCTCAGAGGTCCGTCAAAAGAGCAGAGAGCATCATGAAGAACAAGGAACACACCAGGCAGGTCCGAGATACTGTTGTGAAAAAGTTTAAAGCCGGATTTGGATACAAAAAGATTTCCCAAGCTTTAAACATCCCAAGGAGCACTGTGCAAGCGATAATATTGAAATGGAAGGAGTATCAGACCACTGTAAATCTACCAAGACCTGGCCGTCCCTCTAAACTTTCAGCTCATACAAGGAGAAGACTGATCAGAGATGCAGCCAAGAGGCCCATGATCACTCTGGATGAACTGCAGAGATCTACAGCTGAGGTGGGAGACTCTGTCCATAGGACAACAATCAGTCGTATATTGCACAAATCTGGCCTTTATGGAAGAGTGGCAAGAAGAAAGCCATTTCTTAAAGATATCCATAAAAACTGTCGTTTAAAGTTTGCCACAAGCCACCTGGGAGACACACCAAACATGTGGAAGAAGGTGCTCTGGTCAGATGAAACCAAAATTGAACTTTTTGGCAACAATGCAAAACGTTATGTTTGGCGTAAAAGCAACACAGCTCATCACCCTGAACACACCATCCCCACTTTCAAACATGGTGGTGGCAGCATCATGGTTTGGGCCTGCTTTTCTTCAGCAGGGACAGGGAAGATGGTTAAAATTGATGGGAAGATGGATGGAGCCAAATACAGGACCATTCTGGAAGAAAACCTGATGGAGTCTGCAAAAGACCTGAGACTGGGACGGAGATTTGTCTTCCAACAAGACAATGATCCAAAACATAAAGCAAAATCTACAATGGAATGGTTCAAAAATAAACATAT